>NC_056541.1:29363512-29963512 GCF_910596095.1 Thunnus maccoyii | reverse complement strand
TGATGATTGGTTTGTTAATCATCCTGTTATAGAGCTGCTATGGAAACTGTCAAACCCCGACAAGGAGCAAGACAGAAAGATCAGTTCTCTGAGGAGAGGGCGCACACAGAGGAGCAGTCCTGCCCACCAAACCAGGAGCAAAAACCTCTCTGGACGTAACAAGAACCATCCAGTCCAATAGTTTCTGTACCAGTCATGTCAGATTTTTGGAAAATCTTAAGCAAAACTGTAGACTGATGTAGACTTCAAACAATGCAATATATGAAAAATGAAATTCTTTGAATGTAGTTTGAATGAAGTGATTAAATTATGCTGTTTCAACTGATATGTGACTTCTAGCTGAATATAAGAAACATTTGTATCCTGATACTGACCAAATAGAGCAACTATGACATGAAGATTACACACATACACAACAGTGGAAGAAACAGACAAATACTTTTCTTGGGTAAATTAAAAATTAAACAACCTCTCTAGACATCTAACAATGAGGAATAGATGTATTAGTAAGGAGAAGCCCCTGTACTCACCAGCTTCAACACTGCCCACTAATAATGCCCTGCTAGAGGATGGATCATTCACTTGGTTATATCTGTATATGGACATATTCACTCCAGGATGTGACATACTGGAGCAGAAGCCTAATCGCAAAACAAAATTCTGTGCAACTGCTCATTATCTTGGCAGAAAATTTCCACACATGATACCAAGAAAAAGTGAAACTTACATATAGTGACAGGCTGCAAAAACCTTCACATCCCTTAAAACACAGTGAGGATGAACTCATGTCCTCAGTGGTGGCTACATGGCCTTGTATGGAGTCAGTTTAGACAGAGCACTAAGCATTAGTTAACTGGCATCATTTTTGTAAAATGGTTGAGGAGTTTGTTTAACTTTTTTTGGCTAAAGTGAGCTGCTTCTGTAATTCTAACTAGCAAAATGTAAAACTGTTACAGTTCTGTAAATCATTGTGTATGCTTGTATTTGACCTTGACTGTGTGTTCCAAGTAATTCTTTGTAAACACATTTAAAGGGAGCACCTATGTGTTCTAACGTTTAAGCTGATTTATCATTACATTTTTCAAAGTTTGCTGTTGTATTTGGAAATAGTGATTTTCATAATGATTTTTCTCTACCCTTGAAGAACTGGTTTATATTCATTTCAGTTTTAAAAATCACTTGAATCTGGCTTGTGTTGATAATCCATCAGTTGAACATCATGTTTCCTGTGACCCCAAACTGCAGCAAATATTGAAGAGTGAAATGTAAACCTCTATGAGCAGGAAGGCTGCATGATTTAATGTAAGAGTTTCATTTGACTGTTGTAGCTGCTGGAGGTGGAGCTAGTTTCAACTACTTTATATACAGTTAGCTAGTTTAGTCCAGTGGTTCCCAACCTAGGGGTCGGGCCCCTCCAAAGCGTCACCAGATAAATCTGGGGGGTCGTGAGATGATTAATGGGAGAGGAAAGAAGAAAAAACAAAGTTCTGATAAACAAATCTGTTTTCAGTTTTCAGACTTTTTTTTCTAATCTTTGATTTTTGATGAAATATTGGATCATTTGAACATTTATTGAAATGAAAGCATATGAGAAGTTTACAGGGAAAAATCACTATTTGGTGGAGCTGTTAACAACTCATAGACATCTGAAATGTGACCCCGACTACACACTGCTTTATGTAAGATGTCAAAAGCCAAAAAGCTTAGAAACTACTGGTTTCATCTTTAACAATGTGTTGTTTTTTAAAAGCTTGTTATATTATCCATTGTGTCAAATCTTCATCTGAAAAGTAACTAAAGCTGTCAAATAAATGTAGTGGAGGAGAAAGTACAATATTACCAATATATTTTGGAAGTATAAAGTAGCATAGAATGGACATACACAAGTGAAGTACAAGTACCTCAACAGTACTTGAGTAAATGTAGTTACATTCCACCACTGGTTAAAGTGACAGGGTTTCAGTAATGGCTAAAAAACTGAAACAGGTAGAAATAAATAAATGGCGAAAAACCTAAGGTAGTGAATAAATGGTTGAAATGGCTAAAAGTAATGGATACATGGTTAATTAAGTACTTGGCTAAGTAACTACTACAGGCAGGGGTGGAGCAGCGATTTTAAAAGTGTGGGGGTTCCAGAGGTGAGACATGAGCACAGCAACCCCCCGCCTTTGAGCCCTGTTCCACTCTCAACATGCCAAATCAAAATGAATGCCATGCATTTAAACATTTTTTTCTACTACTGTAGTTGTAACCACTGCTTCAGTTTACCATAAAATAATTACTGAGACCATATGAGAGTAACAACTCAGCAGAATTTATTTAGGGTCTCATAGCAGATTACTACTTACATCCAGTTATTTGTGTGATTGCTGTACTGGAGCATAGCTATCCTTATTATACTTAAGATAATCACAGAGTATCTTTATCCTACTTCCTCACATACGTTATAGACATGAAATTAAAGGAAACTTACACTTCCATTAAAGTGAAATATAGTATATATTTGATAGTTATATATGCATAACAAATTGAACCCTGGTAACAAATCAGTATCAGTAGAGTCAAATCAGTAAAGAGTCATTTCTGAGTCCATGGACTAGTACGACCTAAATTGTCTCCAATTTAGGTTGTAGTGTGTCTTTTAGTAGGAAGTGTGTCTTTTAGTAGGAATCCAAAGGAGACCTTTAATTGTCTTAAATTGGGAAATTAAATACCAAAAGTTGTCCAGGAGGTTTTGTATCAGCAGGCGTCAGTTCCTCTCCAACAGCCACAGGGAACAAGTTGCCCCTCTTCATCTGAAGTCCACCTCAAAGCTAACAGGAGAATATCACATAAGCAGGTGATGTGAGGCTAGTAAGTGCAGAGAGTGAGCGACTAGCTCTCACAGGCTAACTGCCACAGCTACAACCATCTGAAGCCTTTTTAAGCTCAATAATAAATAGTAATATTACTGTGGTCTAGCCTTAATACACAATATAAGCTACAGCTCATTCTAACTTATAGCCTATTAAATGCAAAACACACATTACTCCCTAACATAAGGAGTAAAACTATAACGTCTGAAGCAACATACTCCTTTGACATTTAGCTTAAAACAGCATGAACTATGTGAGTTTACATTCTGGACACAGAGGTAACTTGTACATATTCTTGCCAAAGTCCACCCAGCATGGTGGCTAATTAGCGATTAGTATAACTCACAATTAGGGATTATCATGCTAATAAACATTAATTTGGTCGTTAAGACTTTACCATAAGGCAGGCAACATATTGCCATAAGACAGGCAGATGTTACACATCTTAAATATGAATGCTCACCTTTGTCTATGACTATTTAAAAACGTCAATAGAAGTGACTAAAAAACAAATTTGACACCTGACTTACATTTAGGATAAATTAGCCTATTTCATTTATGTTCAATGATATTAGCGACACATCACATAACAAGACAAAGTTGCAAAAGAAAATTCTACACCACTAACTAGTTAAATATCTGTTTCATGCCTCTGATCTGTTATTCTCTAATCTGTTATCACAGCCAGCAGCGAGTAACAGCTATCTGTAACTGTTTACTCTTCCCTGGCCTGGTGGGTTCGTCAAATTGCTGTGATTGGCTGGATGGTTGTTCATTTAATCTAATTTATAGGTTTTTCATGTATGGGAAACTCAGTTCAATGACCACTTCAATACATCACAACACCCGCAACACCCACAGCTGCGACGCCCCTGATTTCAGGAACCATTAATGACCAGCCCCTGCAGACAGCTGCTGGACAGGCTCTTCTTGCCAAATATATGAATTACGTCATCGTAACGCGAAAACACGCAGGATTATATAACACGCTTGACAGGTAAACGTACACGCAGTCCGTCACCGGCAGAAAGTGAGTTTTTTGCTGCTGTGAAGCCGAAAACCTGAAGAAACCGCAGAAATGTCCGCATGTGAGTTTGAATCGCTGGAGAAAAGTCTGGAGACTCACTTGCCAGAAGGCGAGCTGGCAGAGGTCAAACGCATCTTATTCGGAAAGGAAACAAAGTGAGTTGATGCCAGAGTTTGTGTTCATATTATATATAATATTTAGGGACCGAGCCCAAAAGGCACAGGACTACCGTAAAACAGTAGTTCTTGCCTAATGGCGAGGACTCTATTGTTTTTCGTGTGTTTGCTTGTTTCTTTTTTTCTTTAATATTACGGGACATCACACCTAAATTTGACCCCATAAACATGCTCAAAAACTCCAAACAACCCAATTGGGCACGCACATCAGGTCTGGTGAAAAATTTGATAAAATGTGAAAATTGTGCCAAAATGTGCTCTCTAGCGCCACCTTTGTAACTAAAATGGCCACGGCCCGTAGGAATGTCGTAGAGAGATCAAACCAAAACCGACTTAATTTGTCTCATCAAGACCTACAAATCATACACTGATACCCCTGACCTAAATCCAACAGGAAGTCCACAATTTGCCCCAATTTTGGTCCCCGAACAAACGCTATCTACTCCGAGGGCGTTAATGGTATCGGCTTCAAACTTTAATAGATGACTTATGACACTATTCTGAAAAAAAGTTGTTAAAAACTTTGTAATAACTCGAACAGTTTGGATTTGATAAGCCCTGAAAGTTGTAGTGCCACATCACACCTTACAATGTAAAACAATGGGGAGGCAATCTATGGGCATGAACTTTGTGTCAAACAGAGGCTTTCAAACCTTTATCAATGGATTCGCAACGAAATTTCCTACTTAAAAATATGATTTTTAATTTTAGATTTGGCCAAAGTAATGGAATCTAGGAGGAGATTTCACAAGAAGTGTACTTGAAATACCTCCTCTCCAACTGCTCCTGTTGAGTCACTCTCTCAGTGCTGTGAAACATTCCGCAACAAAAGACTTTAAAACTCACACTCTAATATCTCAAAAACAATAAAAGATAGAAAAAACATGTAAATTCAAGATTTGTAGGTCAAAGTCTCGTGACTCATTTAAAGTTCAAATGAAGTTTGTATCTAACACTATGTGGAAGCAGTAAATGTTCAAAAAGGTGAGTATTTTTCTGTGTCCAGCTGCAGTTACTTATTGTCTCTACACACCTGACAGTACACATTTCAATCAAACTTTGACCAGGTCATGTGGGTTAAAAGTCTTTCCTTTTCTAAAAATAGACTTGATGAAACACACAAACTCATCAAGAGTTTTCAATTTACTAATTGAAATTCAAGTGAATGGGCCCAAAACTTGCATGATTTTGATGACACAAGTGTGAGAAAGACAGACATGTCTTACCCTGCAGAAAATTCTCATCCTGTCAAACAAACTTTCAAAATAAAAGCACACCACACTTGTAAGAAATATCCCTTATTTTTTAAAAGCAAAATGAACTGATCCCGACGGGCCAGAGTGCGAGGTCCCGACCAACACTGCTTGCAGCTTTAATTCTTTTTAAATCTGTCTTTTTTCCACTGCATTTGTCCTGGTAAATTATTATTCTGCAAAGTGGACTTTGTCCGAGCTGCAGAACACACACACAACCCTTCAAACTGTTTAACCACCAAAACATTACTCATAAAAATTAAGTTTTTAAAATGAAAACTTTACAATATGTGTCCAAGTTGATGTCAGAGTATTATACATAGTGTGCAATAATAGAATTACAGCTGATGATGTTATATGTGCAGGACATGGGATGAAATTTATAGAAGTACTGTGATTTCATTTGCACATTTCCAACTAGATACAAGTGAGAATTAAGAAGAAGGAAAAGCTCATTTATAATCTGGCCCACGTGGTTTATTCACACAAATCTCTGTCACTGACTGCATGAGGACCAGGATCTCTGCTCCATCACATTTGGACAGACATCGATTTGACTGAAAAAAAAAGCCAAAGAGGCCAAAGGTTTTGCTCAATTCTCAATATTGACTCAAAGACAAGGCCTCAACAGTACTGGACATTCGGTATGCACCACAGAAGCACAATATAATTACCTGCTCTATTACTTCATCTGATATACTGTAGAGGACCTAAAGTTAAAATCTAGTTTGATATTTTAGATACAGGTTGCATATTCTAAATAAATGTGTGCTTAAGGTACCACAAACTAATTATTTACTATTATTCAGTTATGAGCAGCAGAGTGAGATTAATTGTTCACATCAACCTCTGAGTTGTAATTCACGATCAGAGATATCTGGCATTTCTGACAGCGATGATATTTCTCACTTAGTGAAAAGAACTACAGAAGTGTCAACCAGCCTCCATTGTTGGCAGTTACATCAAAATAAAAACTAACACTACAGTCGATTCAGCTAATTTAAAAGGAGCTCTGCACAGTTTGTTTGTAGCTGGTTTCATATGTTATTGAACTGCTCCGAATGTTAACACAGCTAAAGAAGCTAATTTAGACTATTTCAGTGAACACTCCAAACTCAGAATAAAGGGAGGTTTTTCTGTTCTGCTGACACTGCATGAATGCAGCATAATACAGACATAATGTTCAGCAAGTCGGAGAAACGGGGGTCAATAGGTGCCACAACTTCTTTTTCTTGCCCTTCGGCCTCCTTGCAGGTTAATGCTCATGAGCTTCTTTTGCATTACAGGAAGTTGGACCTCCCAACATGTGCTGTGGAGGCTGCGTCTGAGCGTGACTTTGAGCTGAAGGGTTACAGGTTTGAAGCTACCCAGGAACAACTGAGGCCACCCAGAAGGATCCGGGTGGGACTTATCCAGCACCGCATTGTTCTACCCACTGATGCCCCCATCCTGGACCAGGTCAGGACTCCTATTACTTGCCAAAACAACACGTAAAAACCTGTGTGGTGAAAGCTAATGCCCTGCTTGTCCCTCACCCGCCCCCCACAGATCAATGCCATGCACAGCCGGATTGGTGAAATTGTGGAGGTGGCAGCCATGTGTGGTGTAAACATTGTCTGCTTTCAGGAGACCTGGAGTAAGTGATATCATGAGTTAGAGCTACAACTGTAAAACAATATGTGAGACTGACCTGCCTTTTGCTTTACACAGCCATGCCCTTTGCTTTCTGCACCCGCGAGAAAGAGCCATGGACAGAGTTTGCAGAGTCTGCTGAAGAAGGAAACACCACACGCTTCTGCCAAGAGGTGAGAAGTCTCACACATTGCAATGACACACATTACTGCAATACACAAGTCTAATGGTACTGTCATTTTGTCATTAGCTGGCCAAAAAGTACAACATGGTTGTTGTTTCCCCAATTCTGGAGCGGGAGGAGATGCACAGCACTCTGTGGAACACAGCAGTGGTGATATCCAACTCTGGAAATGTGCTGGGAAAGAGCAGGAAGAACCATATTCCCAGGATTGGAGACTTCAATGAGGTCAGTATGTGATCACCTGTATACTATATGATTCATTGCACCTGATTAGAATTAGACAAACTGCTACATTTTTCTTTGTACTCAGTCTACATATTATATGGAGGGCGACACTGGCCACACGGTGTTCCAGACGCAGTTTGGGAAGATAGCTGTGAATATCTGCTATGGGCGCCATCATCCTCTCAACTGGTTCATGTACAGTATGAATGGAGCTGAGATCATCTTCAACCCTTCAGCTACTGTTGGAGCTCTGAGGTAGGAGACAAAATGTAGCAATTATTATTTCTGGCATGGTCATATTCACCTGCTAGAGGCAAAAATTAGCTGTTGGGCTGCTATTAACCTCATGTTTCTCCCCCTCTCTGTGCACTGTGTACAGTATCACTGTGATGGAATATTACAGGAACACATGTTTTCTATGTATTAATTTGATTAAACACAAGTTAATTCAGGAATATGCACCATGTAAGCACAATATCAGGGGCCCTATTGAAGAGAGCATCAAGAACGGCTAACAAAGCAGGAACCACCTGAATACCCTTATCATGTTTGTCTGTATTTGTCTATATTTCCAAACAAAGTTCCACAAATTACCACAAACCAATTGCCACACAGTGATTCTGGGGCTTTTTGGGATCCTGGTGGTCTATGGCCCCCGAGGCAGTTGCCCACTTTGCTCCGTTGGAAAATCCAGCCTTGATTTACTGGAGGGTGAAAAATGTGATGCAATAATAGTAGCATTAGTTGTTATACATTGTATTTGTTATATATACATCAATAATAATGTTATGTCTTTTCCACAGTGAGCCCATGTGGCCTATAGAGGCCAGGAATGCAGCAATAGCTAACCACTGTTTCACTTGTGCAATCAACCGTGTTGGGACGGTAAGTCAGTGGATCTGTTTGAAGACATACACATACAGTATGTTTTGGATAAATGGCACTCAAATGCAGGGCAGCAGCTTGGACTTCGGGAATGCTGAGGTCCTGACTCCTACATGTGGCTTTTTTTTGGATAAGAGTTGTTTTTTGTCTGGCTTAGTTAGAAAAATAGCTAACCAGTAGTCTCATAGTTACACTATATGACAATTTCCATACATTTCATAAAAAGTGATGAGTGTTTTTTATGTAAATGCAACAGAAATTGAGAATAAAAAGTAAAGCAAAGAAAGTGGGTCCCTTAAAACAATGTTGATGGTGAAATTTATCATACACTTGTCACACAGATGTTTCAGTGACCATGTAACCATCACTGATCATTATCCTGAAGATCATTAACACCTAATCTTTCCTGACATGACCTCAGTGTGCTAAGTAGAGGCTACAGCCCTGCTCAGGTGTTGTCTCATTGTTGTGAGGTTATGTTGTTGTGCAGTTCTAACTTTATGTGCATCTTTGTCTTTCACACAGGAACATTTCAAAAGTGAATTCACATCTGGTGATGGAAAAAAAGGTAGATTTATTTCCTACAACTGAGAAAGTTACAACCATTTTCATGTAACATCTTTAACTTGTAAAGTTAAAAACATGAAAAAAACATGAAATGTTTTTGTGCCGTCTAACTGTGAAATGGAGCTGATTGATCCTTTAAGTCAGGAGCCATTTGTTAGTTTCATTGATTGGAGACAAGCACACAGGAAATGATGGAGGAAATGATAACCATTGAAAGCAAAATGCAGTTAACCAAGCACCAACGTGTTTATTATTGGGGAGCGAACCTGATTTAGAAAGAATTACATACAATATCCATAACTTGGACAGAAATAAATATATAATGTCTACATTTTTTAATGTTGCAATGTATTTTTTAATCTCCTGTTATCACAACAGGATTTATTTTTTTCAGTAGTAGAATCATCATTGAGATACCAGGAAAACTGTCTTTTATATTTTCATTTATATATATTTTCCTCAGGTTTGGTCTCACATACAGTGAGTAGCTGTTACTGGCAGGGTGAATTATTTGACAGCTCTCCTGGTTTTTGCAGCTCACCACGACTTCGGACACTTCTATGGATCCAGTTATGCTGCTGGTCCTGACGGCAGCCGCACCCCAGGGCTCTCAAGGACCTGTGACGGACTGCTAGTGGTAGAAATGGATCTCAACCTGAACCGACAAATCAGTGACAAATGGAGTTTTAAGGTAAATGAACTAGGCAGAGCGCAAGCAGCCTGTGTGTCACATTTTGACTTGCTTTTATAAGGAGATGGTTATGCTTGTCTGTTCCTGCAGTAATTGGATGCTTGTATATTGAAAGTAGCTAAAGAGGTTTTTGTAGTTTCAAAAGTCTGGTTCAAAAATACCATTTATTCTCTTCTCATATGTCCTTATTTTCTGTGCCTGCAGATGACTGGGCGGTACGCTGAGTATGCAGAGGAACTTACAAAAACTGTCAGACATGACTTTAAACCCAACATAGTGAAGGAGTAGATGATGTTCCACATACATCCTGCAGATTTGCTGTAGTCCCTTTCAGTATGAAACACACTAAGCTCAGTTATCATCTTTTCATTGACATTTTGTGTTTAGTATTCTGTCTTAAAGTATTTGTCTGTGATTGGTTCAGATTTGTCATCATACAGTCACATAAAGACAAGATCTGGTTTCATACTCTCTGGCAAAATGTGACCATTGTGTGTAAATGCCTCATTAAATAAACATGAACAAGAAAAATCAAAATAATGGGTCTCCTGTTGAAATCTTTTAATTACAACATATAATAAATGCAGCTCTATGTTTAATAAAAAATAAAGTTTAAAATGTGCTATTTGTTCACACAAAAAAGCACAGCCAGGAAGAAATCACTTCTCATGTATTCAGAAAAAAAACTATTTCATGGCAATTTAAAAAAAAAAAAAAATTAAATAACATAGAATTACGTCTGGTATGAAAAGCGTAGTGCAAAAACTTAACCATGATACCAAAATGGAGAAATAAAACTTGAGTGACGAGGAGGAAATGATCTATTCATCACACCTTTGTTCTGCCACATGATCAAAACAGCCGTACAATGCATCCATCTATCCAACACCATAACACAAGATGTTTTTTTCCTCGGTGAAGTGAATCAAAGTGGTGAATTCATGTTTCTCTGTGTCCATCAAGTCCATCCATGTTCTTCTGCAGGCAGATTCAGTTCCATAGACAGACTATGGAGTATTGCATTGAACTAGTTTTGTCATTTGATGCGCATGTCACACTTTAGGGCATTAATTACCTGAGACGTTCAAAACACAACTACTTCCTCTGTTCTTGTTGAAATAATCACGTGAATAAAAAGTGACAGGTGAGTTAGGAGGATTTCTTTAAAAAGGCAAGTAGAGGTGAGGCTGGTGGCTACACATGAGCACCTTCTGACGTCAACACCGAACACAACAAATACATTGGATATACTAAATGTTTTCATCATCAACCCTGAATTATGTGCACATTATTTCCTGGTAATTCTTAATTTAGGTCATAATTCCCATATTTCATCCATTTTAAATCTGAAATACTCTGTTCATAGTTAAAGATTCCAATCCATGAGCAACCGCTGTCATTAAAACTCAACAAAAACATGATGAAACTATCTGCTTATCTAAAAGAAAAGAAAATACAAAAATAAACAATTCAGCATAAATTTGTTGATATCTTCCAGCTGTTAATCCTTCACATGTCATGTCGGCTGTATGTCGGGAACATGGGTGAATGTGCAGCTAAGTGTTTGTCATGTGAGCATTAGCACCGGAGAGGACAGCGACAGCTGACGACAGCAGGAGCCACTAGTCCAGAACCTGCATTATGATGTCACTATTATAATGATGAGCTGGGAAGAGCCAAATCCATGTCCGCTTCCCATCAGCTTTCCTTAAAGATGAACAGGATATCCTCATCTGTCCCATAACTCCGCCGGGCCTCCTCGAAGTTACTGACGCTGGTGCAGCACACCCCTGAATCACACACACAAACACACACACACACACACACACACACACACACACACACACACACATATATGTATTAGTTCCCAAAAGAAGACACTCCTTGTTAACAAACAGTAGGGGGATTACAGTTGTTCAAGAATCAGCAAATAGTTTTTCCTACGTGTTTGTGATATAAAATTGATTTTGCACAATCAAACTTTTTAAAAAGATCCTAATTGTCTCAACGGTTCTTTATTTTACAATCAGTTTTTTGATTGGACCAATTAAGGAATGGCTTGAAAGTTTAAGAGTGGTTCAATATTTTCTTATTCACGTTCTTGCAGATAGTTGAGATGGGAAGATCAATATCACTCTCATGTCTGTCCAGTTTAAATATAAAGTTACCACCAGCAGCCCGTTAGCTTAGCTTAGCATATAGAAAAGAAACAGGGGGATACAGCTAGCCTGGCTCTGTCCAAAAGTAAGAAATGCCATGCTGTGGTTTTATGTGCCAGACTTTTTGTTAGCCAGTAACAAAGGTTGTTAGAGGTGCTAGTAGGTGGATTTTGTTACCTTTGGACAAAGCCAGGCTAGCTGTTAAATCAATAAGTCAAAATGTTTACACAGTAATTTGAAGTTATTTAACAAAATGGACTAAAATATACTCTACTCTAGTGCTGTAACTAATGAAAAATTGTGAAAAGGACCCATCACAAACTCCCAGAGCCAAAGGGTGCCGTCTCAACCAGAAATCCAAAACTCACCAATATTCTATTTTTACTTTACAAACATATAAACAAGAGAAAAGCAGCAAATCCTTACATTTCAGGAACTGTAAACATTTTTTCTTAAAATATGATTAATTAATTATTAATTTATTTTCTGCCAACAGATTACTTGAGTTATTAATTTATATGTTTAAAAGGGCAACAGCTATCAGGGCATTTAAGTCCTGATGTAAATTCTGACGGTGTCTATTAGTTTCATATTTTCTATTGTATTACCAAACCTATTTATTTTAGCTCTTTGATATTGTGACTGTTTTGTTGTTCAAATAAAAATAAGCCAATTTCTGCTTGTGCTTTAGATGTATGTGATTACTCACGGTCAGAATATGCAGGGTTGTTGTAGAAAATGCAGCCGGTGGTCCTGTTGAAGCCACACACAACCACAAAATGACCCTGGTACTCAGGTTTCCTGCAGAAACACTTCTGACCAACAGGCAAGAAGCAGCAGTATTTGACAGGCGAGGAGCAGAGTTCACATGTCAAGACAACAGCGTTGACCAACACTATGGCAACGTGGCCCTGCTCCAGGTGAGACTGAATTTCCTGAACCGTCACAGAGCTACGGATAGATAATCACAAACACATGTCAGAGTTCAGTTTGTATTGTACAGGATAAAAACTTGTCCAAAAGAAAAATAATGAACAAAAAAACTCACCATTTCTTCACCACCACACTTTTGGTCTCTGCTTTAAGAAAAAGCTCATTCACTCGGTCTTCTTCAGTATCAAAATGCTTCTTATAAAAGGACTGCAAACCATAGCAGAAACAATACAAACACAGATCAGAAACGATTCTAATCTTGTTCAGAATGATGAGGGTAAAAGTCTGAGGACGGGGCTGATAAACTATGTTTGGCTCAGCAAATTACCTGATTCCTAAAGCCCTTGTCAACACCCAGGGTCTGCGTGCAAAAGCAGTGTTTGATTCCTAGATGGCACATGAGGTAGGCCAGGTCAATAGTCCACACGCTCTCTGTCAGCTTCAGCTCCCAGCATGCTCTCTGAAACTCCTCATCACTCACAGGGTGGAGGTACCTGCAAAGTTGGACAGTTAGAGATTGTGAATCCTGACAGGTCAGTCCACACTACACTCAACACCAGTATTACACTTTAAAAATGTCTGTCACTACTTTTTGTCCTTAATTTTCAAACAGCAATTATTTACCCTTCAATATTGGTATTTTATTTATTAACATCCCAAGTTTATCGGACAATCTTAAAGGATAGATGCAAAATGAGGTCATGCAAAACCAGAATATAAACTGTACTGTATTTGATAACATATCTACAGGCATCAAGGGTTCATACCTTTTCAAGTATGTCTTAAAACAAAAGTCAGGTGTCCATGTGAACAGTGAAAGAGGTTTTCCTCACTGTAATCATTCCTCCTGTTCATACTGGCTATTAAAAATCCTCTTCAAATGTTTCAAAATTTCAATGTAAGTGATGGAGGCCAAAATCCATAGTGTGTCCACACAGTCATTTAGTGCAAAAATGCATTTAAAAGTTGATGTGAAGCTTATATGAGTCTTCAGCAGTCTGAGTTAGTCATATCAAGTGGATATCTACCACATTTACAGTCTTTTTAGCATCAAATTCCCTCTTTGTGTTTCCTCAGACAGTGTTTCCTTATTGAGCTTCGATGGAAGTATTGTAACAAAAAGAGGGACTTTTGCACTTAAAGACTGTAACGCTGAAAGATATAAACTTGATTTGACTCATTTGGATGCTGAAGCTTCATATTAGCTTCAGATAAACTTTTAAATACATTTTTGCACAGAGGGAGGACTATGGATTTTGTCCCCCATCACTTACATTGTAAATACTTATGAAGAGATCTTCTAATGATCAGTATGAACAGAAGGAAAGATTACAGCAAGAAAAACATGTGTCACTGTTCATTTGGCCTCCCGACTGTTGTTTTAAGACACACTTGAAAAGGTATGAACCCTTTAATGCCTGTAGATATGTTATCAAATACAGTACAGTTTATATTCTGGTTTTGCATGGCCTCATTTTGCATAGATATAACGATAATGTAAAAGGATGAACATTTATGGTGATGTGAAGTTGGGTGTGCACTTACTTCAGGACCATCCTGGAGCAGGCTAACCCACAGTCCCAGTGGTACAGCTGCCGAATGACAGGTACATTCAACAGGACGACATCCTCTGAGAAAAGCCACGCTGTTATTATTACATTTAAAAACACTCTTTAAACTGTACTAAAAAGTGCTAAATCTGGCGCTAAGTTACTACCAAGAGCAAAAGGCAAGTTAGCTGAGCTTTATGTGTGTGGTTGACATGAGTCTGAGTCACTCACCTGTCATTCTGTTGAATTCTTTCTCAGCAGACAAGCGGCCAACTAGCTCAGTAACTCAGTACGAGCTGTTCAGTCCTGTTTACAGCATTTAAACCGGAGTTTGGTTTCCCTCATCGATGCTAACTACAAGCAACGAGCTGCCCAGCTGCAAGTTTAGCTGCCAGGCTAACAGCATTAACAAGTCTGTCTGTTGGCAGGTTCACACATCGACGCACAACACGGCTGCTACACATACAGCGGTTAGTTAACTAAACAACTACAGAATAAAAGTTAGAAAAAAATCAGTTCTAGCAGGATTTCGTGTCTGTCTATACCGTTGTTCTGCTTCACTTCTCTGTTGTTAGTTAGCACACTGGTGTTTGGTGTATGTTGTCATTAAAGTTATGCTGCCCCCGTGCGGTGCGGGGGAGTCATCACTCATCTCACACTACTCAGAAAGTCATACATTTCACATCCTTTACATTTACAAGTTTAGGCTTTATTGAAGAATTTACATGACGTTGAAAATCTCTGTTTTCATGTCAGTTTTTTCCGAGCAGGGCCGGATCACCTGCTGGTCCAGATGTTGAGGTGACCATGCTACTGGGTTCCATAGGAGGTGCCCAATGATACCTGTATTGTAAAAATATGAAGAAACACATTGAAAAGATTGACACATTTTTGGGGAACATTTATTTCAATAATAATAACTGCCAGCAGCGATGAATGTAAAACTTAAAGAATTAAAGGGTCAGCCACTCACTGATTCACTGTCACCATCCTCATTCAGATATGTGACTTTATATTTACTGTAAAGATCTCTTTTCCTCATGCATGTCAACATGACCCAGTCAGAAACTACAGGCACCTGAAGGGGGAAAAATGGGTTAAATGCAATTTGGTGGGCCACAGCTTTTTCCAGGGAAATGTCATCATCTTTTACTCAGGAAACCTGTAATGAAATACAGAACTGAACAGGCTACTTACCAAACTAAGGAATGACAACGCTGCTCCCAAGTTTATTATGGTGGGTACAATTCCAAACTTTCCGGCCTATAAGACAAAAATAAAAACCCCATTTTGAGTCAATGCACCTTAAATTAATCACACACATTTTAATGAAGTCATTGCAATTGATTAAGGCCTCACAGTTCCAAAAACAATGACGTCGAACCGGATCCCGTATGCTTTGATCAAGGTCCTAGATTCCTCTCCATCTGGCGTCATGTAGTATTTGGCGAACCTACAAGCAATGTTTGTTTAACCAGTTTTGCCATCTCCATCAATTTATTAATAAGGCTGTGTCAAATATAGCTTCACCTGAAGTTAAATCCAGGAGCAACATTATTGACAGGACTTTTGCTGTCCAGCCTGCGGAAGCTGTACTTGGGGTAACACTTCCCTGCCCACCAGTCCAGGTCACAGCTCCAGTCAATAATAATACCAATGATGCCACCCTTTGGAAATATAAAAAAACCCTGAAAACTTAATTCTTTATTCACATTTGTATTGTTTAAGGGTAGATACACAACACTTTGATCACTTGTGTGAGACCTGACCACTGAAAGCATTAAATTCTGAGCGTACCTTCATAGCCATGTCTTGAAAGTCCTCTCCAGCCTCTGAAACGATGTGTTTGAGGCGGAATATGGGACAGTAAGGGTCTGTTGTACGATTGAACTCACACTTCCCCAGATATGAGGAATTAATATGTGGCAATATGTTTCTTCTGAAGAAGGAAGGAAGATTTACTTTGATATAATGGCACACAATAAAACAGCATGTTGCATATACTGCACTGATAAGAGTCTCTACACATCTTTCTTGTCTTTGTTTTATAATCTGAAACACTGACCTGTGAAAGTTGAAGTTCGGGTACGTCACACTGTTTTTGATCAACACTGTGAAGTTTTCTGCTGCAGCCAGCAGTGCACGTCTGTGGGAGAAACAGCATGTCAAAGCTATATCTACTGTAAATTTAAATATTAACACATATATAATATGGGCATTGCACATGTTCTTACTCAGGCATCTTGGTTTCTTTTTCAAGAGGACACCATGAAAGCACTTCGCAGGTCCGGACAGTTGTGGAGTAGTTCTCACACAGTCCTGTCTGTATACCTGGGTGGAAAACAGGTGTCAGCTGCTTTTTGCTGTATGGTATTAAATGATTTATAGCTGATGTATCAACACACATCAGTGGGATGCCAGCCTGTGAGGGAGGTCCCTACCGTTTCCTCGAGGATCAGCGTGTCCCACGATACAGTCACAGTCGTCCACGCAAGTAGTTGATGGAGTTGGAAGCTGGAGGAGGAATCACATTAACTGTGTTAATCTGTCACTATCTCAATCCAAATAATGTGCAGGGTTCCCATCATGACCTTTAGTTCTATGACTTTTCCTTATCTTTACGCAACTAAAGCATATCCATGGCCTAGCAATTTGATGATTTCATTAGTAATTTCATCATTCCCAACAATGAAAACAATTCAATTTCACAGCCGGTAGAAATCCTGAAGGACATTTTAGCAGTGATCTGAAGCTGGCTCATCTGGCTGCTACAACATTCTGCTGCATAAAGTGAATTTCTGTTTTAATTCTGAACAGTCCACATGATAACAAATGAAACAAAACCACAACAGCATGAGATATAACTCATCAGTTTGTTCTGTAATTGATTAGGCAGGTTGTAATATAACATAAAACAACTGATCCAATAGGGTGCAAAGTCACTAGTGCTGAAATTATTAGTCAATTAATCAAATTGTCAATCAACAAAATGAATGGGCCTTTTTCACAGCAGATATTTTGACTTGTCGTATGAAGAACAGCACAGGTTGTAATTAATACCATTAACAATGGCTCTGTTCCACTGGAGTCTACCGGTAGGCCATGAGCCAGCATGCAAGATAACGGTGCTGGAACAGATAAAGCTAAATGGATTGTAGCCCTTATTAGTACAATGCTAACATGCTGTTTTTATCAGGTAGCCTGTAATGTTTACCATGTTAATCATCTTAGTTTAGCATCATAGACTAATAATATTTTCTTATTGGCGCTTATTATTACAAACTGCAGCTGAAGCTGATGGGAATGACATTTGCTTTGCAAGTATTTGGGAATAAACCAAAGTACTGGATAATATCAGTTTCTGAGCTGATGATGGTACTAGATCAGTCAAGTCATTCATTGGTGATGACTAACAAAATTTCATGGCAATCCATCCAATAGTTGTTGAGATATTTCAGTCTGGACCCAAGTGGTGGACTGACCGACAGGCTAAGATCTGGTCCAAAAAGGTTACTGGTGCTGAAGTCATTAGTCAGTTCATTGCTGATTTGTTTTGTTCATTTGCAAATCAACAAAAAATTCATCAACAACAATTTTGATTAAAAAACTGGTTGTTTAAGTCAGGTTCAAGTACACTCGTCTCTGTTTTACATAATCTTAATTTTGAATATCTTTGGGTTTTGACGGTCGGTTGGACAGAAGAAACAATTTCAAGACTTCACCACTGGCTCTGGGAAATACTGGGGGACTTTTTTCTATGTTTTCTGACATTTTACAGATGATGAATCAGTTCCTTAGAATAATAATTGACAGATAACTGATAATAATTTAAAAAAAAATCATTGATTGCAGCCCTAAAAGTTATATAACAAATCAGTGCTAAACTCTGAAATAAATGACCAATACTCCAATTACATGTTTTCAAGTAACAAACAATGTTCATCATAAAGTCGTCTGTCCGGAGGATGGAAACCATATAATTTCATATCACATAGTATTAGTGACTCACCTGGGGACAGTGTGTCTGAGTTTGTTTGGGTGTAATAACCATATTCGTCAACACAAAGAAAGAATGATCACCCTGTTAGACAGAGGAGACGCACAAATGTCACAAGGCAAGTGTGTATAGATTAGTTGACTACAACTGCCAGTACAGATCACACGTTAAGTCAAGATAGAGGGGTTATTACATAGGAATGTATCTGTAATAGAGATGAACTGTATGTTTAAATACCTGAGGTGGCATAACATAATCAACCACGTCCCAAAAATGTGGTTCTGTGTCAGATGTGTTGGTGAAGGCGAAACCTTTCACTTTGGTGGTGACAGTACTGATGACAGAGTCTGTATCCTGGTACGCTTTCTGCACCACACACACATACCTGCAGGTTTACAGCGGTATGAATTAGTTAACAATGCAATTAAATCACAACAAGTGGCCATAAAGTCCATTACAAATGTTTATCATGACCAGTTTAGTTGTGGATTCACGTTTAACAAAATCACAACCCTTGCATACTGGTAACACAAAGTTCCCCCATCAAAGCTTTTCGTTACTTACCCCACCACATACAGCACCACCAGAAGCTGGACGAATCTGAAGACAAGTCCTACCCATATGTTTGGTATCACCAATGTTTTTGGAGTTTCATAATCAAACACATAGTGCAGAGACTTCTGGCAGCAGCCTGCAGCCCGGCTCATTGCTGCACCACATTCACCAGTGATGGATGAACTGTGCAGCAGTGAGGAGCACACATGCCTACCATTATTCAAATCATTGTATTCAAATCATTTTCACTGTACAGCCACTTCTTTGACCATCAGCCCGTTTAACTCAGGCCTGTGTGTGTGTGTGTAGGCACTAGTCCAGTCTTTTCCTTAGCCAGCAGCGTCATAGGAGCCCCTGCTGTAAATAAACCAGTTCTGAAGTAAACAGTGTGTAAAATATGGCTGTGATGTTACAGTTCTTGTGTCAGGAGATGTAACATCACCACCTCTAGGCTGGGAGGAGGAGATGGTTAGCAGCTGGTGACTGGATCAATGCCTCATACTTGAAAATCCCATAACAGCTTGTCACAAACCCACAACTTAAATATACAACACACAGAAGTTAATGATTTCAGTTTGTGAGAAGTACATGACTGGAGGGTAAAAAACTAACTTCTACATGCAGAAACTGCACTTCTATTCATCCTCTTTAGTAATCTACTCACCAATCTGGAGATACTCAGAATGTACTGGAGCAAACACAATGACACCTTTGTTTAAACAATTCACCACAAATCTACATGTCACATTCAGATACTTCAAGAGTTTAACTCCAATGCAAACTCTAACTGATAAGAAACTTGTAACACTGAGCCTGCACACTCTGAGGAAGACATTTGTGCTCCTCTCTCATCTGCATTGTACACGAATAAATACACAACAAATAAGAGCTGCGACAGATCTGACAACTCCTAACTCTTACAAAGAAATACATAACAGCAACACCATGAAAACCAAAATTGTTTAAGAGTCACTTTTTAATTTCATAACACGCAATGATTTCCATGAACACATGACAGAAAAAATGTCACTTTGGTCCAAAAGTACCTCCGCTATAGAGACAGTCTGTAAAAAAACCCCAAAAACGAACCATTCCAGTTCAAATAGACACTTTGGCATCCCATTCGTCACTAAGAGAAGGTGGTGTAGCTTGCCTTCAATAAAATATTCATCTACCCACCTGCTTTCAAGTTTCTTTTAGTGATAAAGTCCATGTAATATAATCACAGGAAAGAAAGAGGCTACACTGAACTGTATACACAATATACAAATGGATATTTTTTCATTGTTTTTTTCATTGGACAGAGTAGACACACAGACATGTTAATTCAATCAATAAAACTAATGATATACAGTCATTATGTTTTGAGTTTCAGTGCTGAATTTTCAAGTATGATATGAAGGCATCTACAATATACTGTAGAAAAAAAAAAGTCCACAGTAATGAAGCTACAGTGAAATGTCAACCAGGAAAACTTCTCCTTTTATGTTTGTGTTCTCCAGTTTAACCCCGAAACCAGCCATCATGTTCAAGAAATCTGAACTGATCACTGACTTCTCATACAAGGATAAACAAGCTCGACGCTTGAGTTTTGTATAAACTGTCAGTCTCTTGAACTGTAAAGTTTACACAGACTCATCTGGACAATGTCTCACTTGGATGGAAAGTCTGTGTCATGTCTAATTGAATGGCTGACAGTTTTAACCAATAAAAACAGGTCCATAAGTTTCATATTCGGCCAAAATCAAAGTCAAGCCCCCCGTCCTGCAGGTTGCCTTCGTTTGCGTTGTCAAAGCTGTTCTTCCCATGGATCTGTTTGAGGTGCTTGCGGAGAACTGGCTTGTGAGCGAACACCATGTCACAGTAGTTACAACGGTGGGGCTTGTCCCCGCTGTGCAGGTTTAGGTGATCCAGCAAAGAACACTTTTGGGTGAAGGTCTTCCCGCAGATTTTACACTGGAAGGGTTTGATTCCGGCATGGACGCGCATGTGTCGGTGCAAGTTGCCCTTCTGTGTGAAGGTCTTGCCGCACAGGAGGCACATGAACAGCTTGTGCATCTTGAGGTGGTTGGCGTAGTTCTCCAGCTGGCGGAAGACCCGGGAGCACTTAGGACACTGGTGGTACCACTGGAGAGGCTTGTCGTAGTTCCTCTGGAACCCCATGTGTTTCTCTGCAGGAGAGGACGGAGGAGGAGGGCTGAGCGGGTAGCCGGCCATGCCAGGTGGCACCGCCATGTCACTACTACGACTGTCCACAGTGGAGTTGATGAGCGAGTGTTGGGGTTCAGGGGAATGCAGGGCAGCAGGGGGGCTGGTCGGGAAGTGACCGGTGATGGAATTTTCTGCTACGTCAGACACAGACTCCACCTTGACTATGGTGATGTCACTCTCGACTACACCCTGCCTGGGATGTCTGTCCAAGATCTGGAGAGGGGACTTAGGCTGTATAATCACATCGTCATCGTCATCATCATCATCAGCATCACTACTTTTGTGGTCCTCAACCTGCTCCATCTCCTCCTCCTCCTGATGGACAGTCCTCACCTGAGAGTGCTCCTGTTCTCTCGAGGCCTGGGAGGATAAACCCTCCTCCCTATCCTCCCTTCTCATCTCCACATCCACCTCCAGCTGCTGTGAAGCCTGCGGTTTGATGAACTTGCTGAGGGCTTGAGTGCACTGCTCCACAATGTGACCCATTTGGAGGAAGCTGGCCACCGTCAGGTAATGGACCAGCTCCAGCTCAGGAAACTCCAGCTGGCCTGTGTAGCAGGACAGCAGCAGCTGCCGACCCACCTCCGCCTCCTGGATCATGGTGATCTGGACCTCCCTGGAGTCCTGCTGAAGGATGAACTGGTCCCTCAGGAAAGACGAACCAGCGGCAAACACCACCTTGTGACCTGGGACCTCCAGCTGGTTGATGCGCACAGTGACATCACAGAAGCGTTTTTGGTGACGCAGGAGGTTCATCTTCCGCAACATGGAGTCCCCAAATGTGGCAAAGCGGAACTGCAGGATCACCTGGTTCTGAGCCATAGTGAGCCGACCAGCAGCAGCAGTGCACCTGTAGGAGACACGCACAGACCATCATTTCTCCTCAACAGGCACACACTGTAAACTGTGTGATTTGGATATTTCATTCATATTTTACTACAGATTGCAGGAAGTCATTAACCAACTGTTAAACCAGCTTATAAAGATTGAAAATAATACATTGTTTCTCATTATATTAAAAGAGCTATGGTCTACAGAGACCAGCTCATATTTCAATCAGACACATGGAGCTCGTTTATATAACTACCACCACCTGTGTCGATTATAATCGTCATCAGCATGACCTAATCTTCAATATGAGTCCACAGACTCCGTCCAGAGTCTGCTTCAAAACATGCTGGTTAGCACTTGGCGCCTGCTGGTAACAATAGAGCACCGTGTAGGCTAACAACATACAATAGTACCGAATAATGGTCACTTTCCCATCAAATGAGACGGTTACGAAAACGTTTACAGGCTCTATTAGTTACACTGTTGCTAAGGTCGACAAACATGACAATTTAAACGTGACACTTTGAAGCGGAGATTTGTTTTTGTTGACTGGACTTTAGCGTCACCGTTAACGCACCAGTAACGTTACTGGCTTTCATCTGAGTGAAACAGCTCGTCCAGGTTTAATCTTTAGAAAACAACGCAACAGAATGAAAAGAGCGTGTCTTGTATAAACTCTCCGTACTTCACGTTAGCTGTAAGCTACATGGCAACAATCAATCACAAATCGCCTCCATATTTCTCTTTGGCCTACTCCCGCTGAGCTGCATCTGCCCCGGTCTCAGCCATACTGTAGATCACTAGCTGACTATGTTAGCATGTTTGTACTTGTAAGAAACGCTTTGTAGTTTTACCTGTAGTCCGCTCGCAAACAGTCGTGTGGGATGGCTTTTTGTCGGGTGGGACACTGGCCTGTGTCTGTCTGATGTGAGACTGCTGCTCCGGATGCGAAACCAATTTAAAGGAGCAGTAAGTGTACTGGGACCACCTCTCATCCCCTCAAATACTAATGGGCCCCTGAAGTCCTGAAAGCTGATACTTAATCTTGTGCGAACACAAGACAGTTTACTATAAGTTCATGTGTGAAACATGTTAACCTTTACTGATGATTCATAATCATTAACTGCAGGACTGATGACTTATCAGTGACTGTGACTATTCATTATTTACTATTTACAGCTCCTATAAGAACTTACTATTAAATCTTTTGGTTGAAGCTAGAAGACAAAAAGGTAAAATAGCACATTGAATGTGTTCAGTAGGTCAAACATCTGTAATAGTACCGGTCAGTATCACCACAACAATAATTATAATGTTTTATGAAAAGGCTACAAAATACAAAAAGACTGCATTCACACCGGATAGGCTGTGTGTCCCTGATCAAAAAACCAATTAGACCATCATAAATCATCATAAATGATTATGAATCATTAATGAACATGTTCTAAGACCATCCAGTCTGCAGTTATATATGATAAGTCATAATGAAAATAATGAAAGTCTGCAGTTATAATGTTAATAAATGGATTTTTGTCTGAATGCCCTGCAGGCCTTCTCTTTCTTGCTTTATGTACAAGAACAGAACTTCATTGGATGACAGTCTGAGGTGAAAATCAAACTTGATTAGCTGAGTTCTCTTCATTGTATGGCGGCTGTGAGCATCTGAAGTTGTCAGGCTTCATGTTAGAGACAAAAAAATGCTGCAAAAGTGCCCTCAAAGGTGCCCCCACAGTAGAGCAAAAATGATAAAATGCCCTGAAAGGTACCTGCACAAAGGAGAAAACATACAAAAGTTCTGTAATTGCTGTCTTAGCTATGGTAAATCAGGATGAAGTGCCCTATAGAGGGCCTCTATATGTGACAATCTGCATGATGTGCCCTCATGCGCCCTTTCAGTGGAAGAAAATCAGATAGTGCCCTGTAAACTACCCCCACAAGATGTAATACACTGCCCTATGAGTTGCTGTTGTAATGAGGTGAGCTGGAGGTTCTGTATGGGTGCCCTACTAGTGAAATAAAAGTGGAAAAAGTGCCATTTAGGGTTCTCCTCAGTCTAATATACAGAAGTGCAGAATTGAGTGCCCTTTCAATGAAAGAAAAAACATGATGAAATGCCTATAGGGTGCCCTGTATGGGAGGAAAACTTTGCAAAGTGCCTTTCCAGTGAAGAACATGAGACACTGTGCCCTATAAGATGCCCTTGCGACGGAGTAAACTGGCCATTACAGTAGAAAAGAATGTATCCTTTATGTAGGCTGACCATCAGGAAAATAAAGCACCCTTAAAACATGTTGTAGCTATTGTAGCCGACATTATTCCATCCAGTTGATTTTGGTACAGTACTACTCACTAGTTTGCGCTGTCACATCTCTTTAGATTGTTCTATTGTCTTTGGGTCAGGACAGTCTAAGCTGTAACCTTGATATTGACCTATTGACCTATGTTGATATGTCAATATTGACCTATTGACATATTGACATATGGTTTGTGACATAGGTCACATAGCAAGGCTTTTTGCAATTAAAACAAGTGTATGGATTAAATATTATTAAGGATGCATTACTAATGTGTGTAGACTGTATTTTCTAAGTGGGTTTAATGTTTAAGCCTGTCCAAAGCTGTATAACATGCTATACAATGGATAGATAGTAGCTAGTTAGCTAGATACATAATTAGCCATCTCTATACTAATTATTTGGTACAAATTGGAAATCAACCTTGTGGTGTAGAAAAACCTTAAAAAGAAATCAGAGTATTTCTTTTTTCAAAATGTGTTTACAACTCTTTAGTTTGGATTAACTTGCACTTGTAAAGAGGGAGATTAGCACTGGGTTACTTTATGATTACAGAATGCAAAGAAGAGACAGAAAATTGAAGACAATACAAAGGGATCTGCAAATGCAGCGAGAGGCAGCAAGAGGAGGTTGAGAGAGATAAAGTAAGTTTGCATTAGCCATTAGCGATGCCCAGTGGAACTTAAACCTGTGTCTATATGTTAAAAAGTTTTAAAAACAGACAAAACTCCTCAAAATAAACGCTACACTAGCAGTGTCAACAGCATCAGTTAAGCGATCATTCTCCAAACTGAAGGTGATCAAGACCCTGTTTAGAAACAGATGTGGAGAAGAAAGACTCTCACATCTTCTGCTGTTGTCCATAATGAGGCCATTTACATCTATAAACTCATTTACAAACATTCAACACAATTCCAAAAATTACTGAAAAAACAGTGACAGGGTTTATTATAATTATTACAAAACATACAAAATTACACCTAGAAATTCAAGACTAATTTTATTTGCCATTTTGACAAATAAAATTACACAACATCAACAATAAAGAGTGTCGTGTCTTCTTGAAAAACCTGAAAAAGAGAAAAGAGTGTAAACACATTGAATTACATTTAGGTCCTTTGCAGTGGTTTACCTGAAGTTTTACAAAATATCTGTTTGCAGCTCAGTCATAAAATAGTGAAATGTAATATGGCTACTTTCACTATATACTTTATTATTGCCACGAAAACTAATAGATATGGAAATAAACAAAATTTTAAAAAGCATATTTAATTTGCAGGCTGTGATTCCAATTCATAACTATTATGTTATGAATAAATAGATACATAAAAATGAATATAATATTAAAACTAAAACATCCTGTCATCATGGG
Organism: Thunnus maccoyii; assembly: GCF_910596095.1. Lineage (NCBI taxonomy): Eukaryota > Metazoa > Chordata > Actinopteri > Scombriformes > Scombridae > Thunnus > Thunnus maccoyii. The sequence goes on along the minus strand of NC_056541.1, from coordinate 29,938,115 downwards.
GACCTTAGTGTGACTTTAGACCATGAAGATTTGAAGTAATGCAAAGTGATACTCAACATTCATTCATAGACACATAGAATGACATAAACAGAGTGTGTACTGTAATGTGTATCTTCTATACCAGGTGCAACTGTATCCACCCAAAACAACCAACGCAATCAGTCCTACTGATGCAGCGGCGGACAGCGATGAAACCTTCAGAACATAGGATGTGCCTGGAAAGAGACAACGCTGTGTGTGAGCAGTTTGTTTGCTTTTACATTTTATTATATTAAAATACTTTCTGTTGCCTTCTGCTATAAGTTCAGAATGTTGTAACCCAAATCAATAAAAATCAATCTAATTAAAAGATGACATTACAGGCTTTACATAGTAATAGTAATTACCTCTTACTTTAGCCCACAAGACACAGGAACTTTTTAAATCCTGGGAGAAAAACAAACAAAACATTTAATCAAGGCTGCTGCAGTTTCTCTCAAATCTGACTCTATTTTTCACACTGTGACTGAGCCAATAAATCTTTATTCTGTACTATACAATAGCTGCACCCACCCTTTTCCACTGACTGACAGCTCGTAAAATGATATAGTAGTTCCTGCCATTCTCCAGAGGTGCATTATAGAAGCTTCCGTAGTAGAGTCCGTCCCCCACAGTAAAGTTCATCTCTGTGCCAACATGTCTGAGGTGGATCTGAGCTGTGACGTACTCTATGGAGGATTCGCTTTTGCGGAACAGTGAGGAAGGTGAGGAACAGTCAAACACCATAATCCCCTCTAAAGGAAGCACAAACACTTGGTACAAACTGCAAAATGAAGAACAGAAAATAAACGGAGAAGTTTTGAAATTGCATTGCAGTTACATTTTAACTTCAGTATAATGATACCATATACATTTAGGAGCTATTGTAACTATAGCAACACCCTCTTTGTTACAGGGTTTATGGTAACACTTTAGACACACTATGGTTTCATATACAGTGAGTAATTAAACCATGATATCAAAATTGATTTGAACATTTTATATTTAGGTTTATTAGTATGACACATGTCAACTTTAAAAGGATTGATAATCATTGACAAATTATAAAATAGGCTACTATTCATGTGGCTTATTATCCATAAATATAGATATTTTAACACATAAAGGTAACATGACACATATATGAATTCATCTCTAATGATTATGTTTCTCTTAGTGTTTGGGTGATGCTGGATATCAACATGGTGACATCACCATTTTAGCCATTAAAGCTGGATGGTTGATAACTGATATTCATCCATGTTCAGTGTAGCAGATTAAAGGCATTTGTCCAGTTATGAATGAGTTATTAACTATATTTTAATAGTTTTTTTTTTTTAATAAATAATTCCATGTGTTAAAAGTTTATGTTTGTGAGTTAAGGTCTAAAAGATGCTATAAATCAAGTATTCAAAAATGCTGGTAGTCATTTGTTGAATCATGAATCCAGATTCTACCACCATCATACACAGTTTGGGAATACTGGAAGGTATTTTTGAAGCTTGGACCATCTGTCTGTTGTATCTCATACAGTAAAACATTAACTCCTTGTTACTCTTTTGGTCTGATCTGACTGAAGTGCTGATCACAGCCTATGGCACTATTGTGAAATGTTTAAGATAATATTAGTCCTCCATTAGTTCACATCCCCAATCAATGTTTTCCACAACACAGATATCTTGTCCCTCGTCATGTTGGTTGTTACCTTATTGGGTCTAGCGTGTTGGGTGATCTGCATAGCCTCAAAGTCGGTACAGGAGTCTCAAATTCTCTGTAGTGGACAACTGGTGCTGGAGGTACTGTCAAATGTTATTTGATTTAATGTGCATTGTTCAGTATAAACAAGACTACACCAAATAAAATAAGATTACATTAGTCCTAAATATTTCTAGAAAGCCGATAAGATGCAGGGAAACATTTTGTGAGAGCAGAGTCAATGTAAGAGTTATTGATACCTGTTAAGCTGGTGTTAGTGGTGATGGTGGCTTTGAATTTGGCAGACACTGCAGTGATGGAGATGCTGTAGTTGGTGACTGGAAGCAGGTTGAGACAGACCTGCAGCTGGTCAGATTTGGAGCTCAGAAACCGCTCCCTTTTGTCACGAAAGGACCTCTGATAGTCTCTGAAGCCCACATAGGTCACCTGGGATGGTTACACCAATGTTGTTATTCGTTAGTAGGGTATGACAAATGTGGAACTGTTCACACACACACATATTTAGCCAGAAAGTTAGGTTAATAAATTACCAGAAGCACCACTTTCTATGCTGGCAAATGAGTAAAAATGATGGAAAAAGTATATGAAGTATATGAGAAGGCAGATGAAGTCTTGTTACCTTGTAAACTTCCGTATTCTCCTCATACTTTTCTGCTCTCCAATGCAAACATTTTTCATTAGAAACAAATAGGTGATTGATAGGTGGTTTGATTTCTGTAGAGATATGGGAATGAAAAGAGAGTCATGTTACAACCAAATTCTTTACTTTTTATTGGTCAGCACAAAATATACAGTACTGTGTGTCTCTGCTGGGCGTTTAGATTATTGGCTGTTTAATCTGATCTCCAAACACCAGCAGCAGATTACCAGAAAGTATGTGTTAATGATACTGATGATATGTTTTTTACTCACCTATACATTTCAGCGTAGCGTTCTGCCACACCCCAGAGCTGCTGCACAGAGACATGTTACTGCCCCTCCAGCTGTGGTATCCATCCACACAGCGATGGATCACTACACTTCTGTTGTGCCAAACCACCTCTGAGTTGGTGAGGAAAGGGATTGGGCCACATTTAGCTAGGAAAACAAGGACACTGATTGATTAACTTATTGATTGAATATCCATCCTCCATATTGAATATATCGTCTCTTTTCAATGTGCCCTTAGAAAACAAAAACATAAAAGATAAAAAATAACAAGCAAAAGGTTGTATGTAAATAGTAAAATCTCTGTAATGATTGCATCGTAAGGATTTATATGAAATATAGTGTATTCCACACAAATTGGGATCCCGTTGCCCTCCACTAGATGAGTTGGCATGTAGTAAAAAATAAAATCACAAGCAGGATTGTGTTTCCTTAACATTTACATCAAAACTTAAAACAATCACAGGACAAGTAGACTCTGTAAAGCAAATTTTAAAACTGAGCATAAACCAATAAAAACCTATCAATAACATGTAAATACTGACTCTCCTGCACCTAAATATATGTATGTTGTATAATGCCCTACTACATAAATGGTTGAATTAGAGTTAAGAGTTTTTTTTTTTTTTTTTACCATATAAAACGTAGTATGCCATAGAAATATTTTTTTCTTCGGGAAAAAAAAAAAACATGTAAAATATTCAGGAATTACAAAACAGTGGTAAAAAGCAAACAGCACAGACTCAAGCTAGTAAAGGCTGGTGGAGGACAGTCACAGCTGGTCTTACCAACTTTTTCCAAACTAATTCCTGTGATGTTGTTTCTGTAAGTTACTACTGTCTGCCTTTGTAGGGCAGCACAGACTTTGTTACTGTACCTTTGCATTTTACTGATACTTTTCCCCACTCTCCTGATGTTAAACATGTTGAAATACCATTTCCACTCTCCTGGTAAAATCCCTCCATACATTCATACAGCACCACACTGCCCGGTCTACTGGTGCGGTCCCACAGGAGGTTAGTATGGGGAAGGGTTAGAGGGGGACCACAGCTTATCTCTGCGCACAGACATGAATCAGGTATATAATGTGCCAAAAGCAAAACAAACAAACCACTACATTCCAGAGGTGAACAGGATATGAAACAAAAATGATGCAGAAAACTCTCATCATGTTTGGCTCTTCCTCTGGCTGCTCCTGACCTTTTGAGTCCTCAGGTGAAATACATGTATGTGTGTCTCATGCAAAAACAAGACCCGTATTACAATTACATAGAGCTGAAATGTCTGTGTTAAGTTGTGTTAAGTTCATAGAGACCAGTATTGGGCTTCAACTACTTAGACATTTGCAAAGCTAAATAATGTTACAAATACATTCAGAATTTATTTGTCGATATCTATATATGTGAATTTTATGAAATTAAAACTAATTAGTATCAGTTTAGTGCATTAAACGTTGCACCTTCACAGAACAGATCAATATCCTCCCACAGTCCATTCTCTCCACATACTGAGTAGTTTCTCAGGCTCCTTGTGTGATATCCTTCATCACATTGGTAATACACCACACTGCCATTGTGTGATGTTCCATCCCAGAGTGTTTTAGTGTGTGACTTTAAAACAGGCTCCTCACAATTGATTTCTACAACAAAAAGACAGCAAGTCATCAAAGATCACTGCTAGCTACAATGTTGAAATGTTGAGGGGATGGATTATGTAACAAATACAGCATTTACTTAAAAAACAAAAAAGCCAGATTTAAGCCAATGTGAAGACAAATGAGACAATTAGATGACATGTTTTTAGCCATTATTCACACATTTGGTGACAGCATTATCACCTTGGCAGAACAAAGAGGCCTCATCCCATTCTCCACTGGCAGTACAAACTGTTACATTTCTCTCTCCAACACTGCGATATCCAGAGTTACACTGATAAACAGCCTGAGATCCCACTTTGGAGATTTGATCCCACAGCAGAACTGAATGAGAGATGTCAGGAGGCGCACCGCAGTCAACTTCTACAGAGATGAAAATCACAATCTTTTACAGGGTGACAGCATTTTTTAAATTCTAAATACCAACCACAGCGTTGTTGTTACCTTTGCATGAGATGTTCGCCTCTGTCCAGTAACCATTAATTGTGCATAATGACCTATTATTTCCTTCATTTTGATAAAATCCTATTTTACAGTAGTAAGTCACTGTGCTTCCAGGAGTGGAGCTGCTGTTCCACATTTGCCCAGTGTGGGGCAGTATAGGAGGATCTCCACATAATATCTCTGGAACAGGAAATGACACACATGGAGGAGTTATACAAAGTTTTTAAAAATACCAAAAACATAACATATTTACATAAAAGAAAATTTATTCTAATGGAAACCATTTGACAAAAGTGGTAGTTATGTTCACATAAGGATCTCTGCCCTGTACCTACTGTATGCTACAGCACACACAGGTGATTTCATTCTATTTTGATTGATTAGAGAAGCACAGACTAATTAGCCAGAAGTGAAAACACCTGTGTGCATGCCTTTAAAGGAAAAATAATACAACTTTTTTAATGAAATACTTAGAAATGAAATGAAATTAAAGTCCGTTTTTTTTCATAATTGGAAAGAGATTTCAGCGTTTCATTGATATTTTGAATTACCTTGGCAGGAGAGAGTTGGGGGAATCCACTGACCGTTTTCATTACAGATGGATACATTAAGTCCTCCTTTGTTATAAAAGCCCTCTTTACAGAAATAGAGCACAGTGCTGCCAGGGGCTGAGTTACCGTTCCACACCTGCTCTGTGGATTCAATTAAAGGAGGACTTCCACACAAGATCTCTACATGCACCACAACAGTGTAATATGAACAGCAGGATTAAGATCAATTCACTTTCAGTTTAGTCCATTCAGAAACCAGAAAACCTTTAAATATCATGTGATAGAGCAGTGACTGTACCTTGGCAGAGCACAGATGCTCCCTCCCACTGTCCAGCAGCAGTACAGACGGACACATTGCCCTTTCCAACGTTATAATATCCAGAGTCACACTGATAAACCACCTCAGTGCCCATCATCGTGCGTTTATTCCACAGCATATGTGAGTGAGGGAGGGCAGGGGGAGAGCCACAGTAAACCCCTGAGAGCCAAAGCAGTTACACGCTGCATGAAACTGTTTTCACTGGAAAATCGCCAAGAACTCCAATCGATCAGTTACATGTTGGTTTCATGATCCTGTAGCCCCTGAAACTTATTAGAAACTCAGCGTATGTTTAAATACAAGCGCTGTCAATATCATCATCAGTGAGAAAATAATTTTAGCACTTCTCTTAAGGCGTAAAAATCTTGCACAGACAGCTTCTTTCATGGCACTGATGCCTACTGATGTGCTCACTGCATCATTGCAGCTTGACAATAAACCCAATTGATCAAATTATCAACATTGAAAATCTCCTTCAAACCTAAATTTACTCTCATTGTAGCTTTGATTAAAGAAATACTCTGAATCAAACAAAATTGAGCTGAGAATAGCTATGACAAGCAATGACATGTTCAATCTAACAATCAGCCCAAAGTCCAGTCTAGAAGTCTTTACCTGGTAACACTGTAATTAATCCTGACATACATATAAAGTAAGCCGTCACTAGAAAGGAAATGTCATGTTTTGATATATTAAAAATACTTTATAACGATAATTAATCAGATAAATTTGATGATTTATGAAGATGTAGATTACTTGTTACTAGATTATTGATATGATAGCTAGATAGATTTATTTTCGGAGCTTATTGATATCTTTCAGTGTAGTCTGTTGTATTCTATGTTTATATACTGTATATTACAGTGGGTTACTCATACTGTGACTGTTCAATGACCTCTGACCTAACATTGTCGGACTGATCACTTTTAGCCACAAACAAAACTTATCATCAGTTGCTTTAGGCATGTTTCCATTTTCAGAATATCTCTCATCAAAACCCTCTAATATTAAACACTGTGCTGCTCTGAAGACACACTTGTGCTGATCCATCATGTTACTGTGACATGAAGTTCACAAAAAGAAGCTTCTTCTCTTTTGTGTCTGTGTTCAAATAATTAGTCAAACAAAATGAGACCGAACAAGAAAACACAACAATACTTGCTACTGTGAAACATACACAGTAGCACATACAGTAAATTCATAAAGACCCAACAAACCTGTTAGAGAAAATAATAGAAAAACTGATGAAGAAAAAATGATTCTCAACATTTTCAGAAGTTTGACACTAGAAATGTGTTAAAAACAAATAGTTTGAGGAATACAGGGGACTTGAGGGCTTAATTGAATAAAATGAATGAATTAGACGTGGTGCAACATGGTCCTGAGTCTCTGAGGTCCCAAGTTATAAAGGTTAAACATTTTTTAAGAACATCAGAACAGCCAAACAATCAAAGAAGCACACATTTCTACTAAAATCATGGAAAATGTGAAGTTCAGAGCCATTGTGTCCTGATGAATGATCATGAATGGTTTGTTTTTGAAGAGAAAATAAAAGCTGCAGAGAGGTAGATTTGTTTGCTTGTGTTTTGTTACCTTCACAGACCATGGTTGCTCCCCTCCACAGTCCATCAGCCCCACACACAGAGGTGTTGTCTCCACTCCTCCACAGGAAGCCTTCATCACACTCAAACCTGGCCACACTGCCGTATGTGGTCCCTGTGCCTGGCAGCAGCACCGTGTCCTCCGGTGAGGCCGGCTGGCCACAGTCCACCACTGAGTTGAGTAAGAACATGAAACAGTACAGTTTAGATCCAGCTTTTCTCCTGCTGACTACAACATCTCTATTGATTCCTCATTCATGAGGACTTCGACTGTTATGCCAGCCAGAAAATAAAATGGCAGGATTAAATTGAGAGACACAAACACTAATATCATTGGGTGTTGTAAACTCAATCCAACAGCTGATAAGTTTTTTCCACAGCAGATATTTTGACTTACAATAGCAGTGAAGCATTACACCAGTACTTTACTGTGAATTAATTAATGCAGTTTTACCTTTGCAGGAAGCGTTGTGCCTGTCAGGGTGAAAGGGCTCTGCTCCGTTGTGGACTCGGTATCCCAGCTGGCAGCTGCATTCAAAAGTGCCCTCCAGATTCCTGCACTGACCCCCCTCTCCACACTGCCCTGTGATCTTGCACTCGTTAATGTCTGCACAGCCAATGGGAAATGAGCGTGTGACATCAACATGATAATGTCACCCAGTTTGTTTTACAGGTAAACTGTAATTTCAGTCGGGTGCAGCTTTTTCTCTTGCCAGTAATTAATTAGATTTGAGACATTTTTATTACTTCTTGGAAATGAATTACTGAGCATTTGATGCAAAATAAAAATAATATGGTTTCATATGTAATGTTTTCGATGGACTTTTGAATCTTGAATGTGTGACTCCATGAACATATTTATGTAAATTTTGCATATATTTTTGTTGTATTTTTCACGTCACAGTTATTGGGGTACACTTTTCTGGCTCCAGTCTAAACTCACCCTGGCAGTTGGTTCCATCATTTGGGATGAAGACGGGCAAGTTGTTTGAGGGGCTGAATCCTTTCAGGCAGGTGCAGTAGTAGCTGCCATATGTGTTGTGGCAGGTGGTATGCTGTCCACAGATCTTACTGGCTCCTATCTGGCACTCATCTTTATCTGGAAGAAAAATAAAATACTTATTACACTTCAAGATAAAAGAGAAGAGGTTTAAATGTACAGGTATACAATATGAATTAGAGCAGTTTCAATGAATGAGGTTATTGAATGTCCAGAGTTATAACTGACCAATTAACTTTTAAACTTTGAATTCAAAATTCAATTCAGGCTGCAGTTCTCATTACAAAACCTCTGAAGAGACTTATCATTTAACTTCACATGATATAAAATACGAAAAGTAGAGTTTCTCTTACCTTGACAATAGGTTCTTCCATTTCCAACAAAGCCATACTTGCAGTTACAAACTTTGCCAGAGCCATCAGCTTTGTCGTCACATGTGGCATTAGCGTGGCAGGTGGCACACACATCCAGAGTGTAGCCTGCTGCTGGCATGTCTGACAATGAGGAAAGGACATCAAGAAAGTGTTTTTTTTTTTTTTTTTTACTGTAGCAGAACTGTCCTGGTATAGTATAGTTTTTGTACAGATATTAATATACATGCCAAAAAATATAAATTCTGATCAATAATCATCATTCTCACCTGCAATGGCACAGAGCAGAAAAAACACGATGATAGTTCTGCTTCGCTCATCCATCCTCTCTTGAGTGTCTCTGCTGTTCTCTTCACTTCACCAGACACTCAACCTCCTCATAATCATCTCCTATTTGTCTATTTTTTACTTCCGTCTTGTGTGGACCATGATGACACTGAGCGGATTTGATAACCAGGATTGAGAGGATGCTGTGAATGGGTGAGCTGAGGTCACCCAGAGAAATGACTCCTTTTCTCAATGGTCCTCTTGCAGCTGGTGTTTGTTTGTGGTTTCAGCTGTCATTTTGTGACACATTCACTTGTGTTGATGATACGCTCGTGCTCACTCTGGTGAACTGCACACTCATGCTGCAGTGGCTGATAAGGGCTATATTTGGCCTAATGAACCTGCTGGAAGCCCTGTTACAAACAGTGTGGCATTTTTAACACACCAGTGTGTCTTTTAGGAACAAATTAACTTCATCATTGCCATGTGTGTAGAGAATGATGTGCTTTCATACAGAAAATTGCATTAAATACGGTTCAATACCAACTGCCACTGCCAAAAAGAGAGACCAAAAACTGGGTGAATATTACAGTGCAGCTTACCTGTTGGCCAGTGGATTTTAAAAAAAGAGTGTAACCTTTATACAAGTGACTCAAATATATCCCAGAAAAGTATCAAAAGCCTTCAAACTGCCCCACAGTGGAGGCATTAACTTGTGTTTTAAGTCAATTGAACACATATCCCTCCCTTTCACACCACAGGGTTTGTATTGGGTGCTGGAGGGGTGTCAGTTGGAGTGCTGTGGGAAGGGGAGATAAGTCTGATGAGCTGCTATCTCTCTGCCCAGCAGGGTCCTAACTGGAGTCTTTCTGTCACTCAAACCAGTAAGTCACTGACTCACACCAGAGCCTGCTGGACTGTAGCCAGCCCCCCAAAACTCTGTTCAAACGCAAGTCTGGACTAAAGGGTATCTAATGTGGATCCTAAACTGACTAGAACTGACTTCTTTTCTCATGATAAAAAAATAAAAAATAAAAGTTGCTTCAACATTTCTTTTAACAAAAAGTTAGAAGAAACTGAGATTATTAATCCGGACTCACTGCTGCACTCCATGTCCCACAGATCATTGTGTGCCAGCACAGTAATGACTGCAGTGTAGGCGTCTTTCTCAGTTCATTGAGCATCTTAGGTCAGCTCTCTTTGTCAGCCATAGAGTCTATTGCTGTTCATGCAAATTACCCAGTTCCTTTGCTGCACTGCGAAAGCACTAAGTGCAAATTGCAAACTGCAAAAACTGTTTCAATATGCAGCAGATAGATAGTTTAGTCCTGCTGTCACCAGCAGATGTCAAACTTCACCCAGATTTGGGATTGAGGTCTTCTTATTCTTTAAAGCTGTTCTAATCAATATTTTCCTATCAATGGATCAAATGACTTCATGTAATGTCAATAGAGTCATTCGAGTACTTATAAATCCACAGAGAATTATCACCTGACCCTGCAGTTCCCCCAGCGTTTTACTGTCGTTCGGCACATTGTTTTGGTTGTTGGACCTGAAATTTGACTGTTTGGTTTTGGTTCCCTCTCACCACTTCTATCAGCGCTCTTTTTAGACTAGAAAAACTCCTAAAAACCTGCTGTACAGTTAGTGATTAGCTGGTGAACATAGTGGAACGTTAAGCAGCTAAAGAGCCAGATATTTCTCTGAAGAGTTGGTGGAAACAAAACAGAGCTAAAAAGAGAGCGAATATTAGAAGTACATTCACAAGGTGGCTCGAAAGAAAACTACAAATGCTAATGTTGCTGTGTGTCTGTTGGATGTGTAAATGGGCTGCTACCATGTTAACCATATCAACTTTATATGGAAATAATACATGAGTGTTGAGTTTGGGGGTTTTTTTGTGGCAAGTTTGAATATAGTCATCTAGTCATGAGTCATGATATTTTTATTGTGCAATCCTGATGTGGTTGGGGTTATTTGTTGTTAATAAAGTTTTGGAACTGGGGATAGAGAGTTTTTTTGAGATATATAACAGCCCTCAAATATACATTATATAGAATTAGAAGTAGTGGTTATAGTAATGTAAGAATATGATACCACATCTCAGAACAGATGGTGTACAAAGAGAAACTAACTTGACACAAAATGTGGTTATTTAGGTTTCCTTTATTTGATGTTAGCACTCGATCTTTCTCGACCTTCTGTGAATTTATCACAAAGTCTGTCATTCAGATCTAATACTACAGGAACATGCATTTTTTAGTATCAAAATGTAATACAGTAAATGTAATAGATTACAGAGGTATGTTTGTTAATCTTGAAAATGATTATATCTTGACCCACACGACCACATTCTGTAAATGTAAATCAAGCAGAAAGCACTTTGAGATAAACAAAGTATTTTTGCTGGTTGTTGATATCTAATAATGGCTCTGAAAAAAAAGAATAATAGGAATTGAAAAAGAATAGCTGCATTAGAAAACAAAATGACACTTGTACTGTATGTCATTATTGCCATAAATGTGCTTCGACAGGAACACATGTTTAAGCTCAGTACATTTTACGCCAGAGTGCTCAGAGCACAGAGTCTTTCAGGACAGCTTCAAAGCCCTGATCTTGGACACAGTAGCTGCCACAGGGTTCAAACCTGTGACCTTTCACCACCTGATGGGTCATAAAAGGGTGCAGAAACAGCAGCGTTGCTTTTGGGGCAAAGGCTCACTTTCCTCAGGTGGAGGCGCCTCAGGAGCTGGAGATTCGTCCTTACACTCTGACACTGAGCCACTGGAGGTTGACAACAGCCTCCCACGCACCAGGTCGGCAGCTTTTCCATCCATGACAGACAAGTCTGTCACCGTTTTCTCTCTCAGCGACATGTCTCCATCATCATCATCATCAATCAGCACAAACTCCTTGAGGTAAACCATCCCTACCCCATGGAGACTGTGGTTCTCTCCTGATTCCTCAGTGTGGGCGTCTACAAAAGTCAGAGTTGAAGTCTCTGTCAGGGTCTCATGTGGGTCTGTGGAGTTGTCGTCTGTCCCTGAATAGGCCTGGCTGCTCGAATCCATCATCCACATGGAGTTCCTCTGAACACTCTGGTCTTTCATGCTGTACCTCTGGTCTGGGCTGTTGGAGATGATGTCTGGCATAGACAACATCTTGCCGGTGCCATCGTGGTTGGTGACCTGGTCTCTCCTTGTGTGGGAACTGTTCTCTATGGTGTGGCCATTCCCAGGATACATTTTATAAGCCACTTTCTGGTAGTCATGGTAGACCTGCACACTGCTGCCTCCTGTTGGTGAAGGGAGGGGGATGCTGGCAGTGTCTCCTTTTCCTTGCTTCTTCATGTATTTCTCTTGACTGCACTCAAACAAAGCAGAAAATTGAGCGTGAAAGTTCATTCTTGACATTGAAAATCATCAGATGTGATTGAAAGCCCTGGAAAAAGCTAGGAAGTGGACCTTGAGTTGACAGACTTACTTTCTCTACAGTGGCACACTAAGTCCACCTTTTGGACCTAATACCAATAATTAATAAATAGTATACTTGAATGGAAAATAATGTAATCTCTGGAATGGAAATTATTATGACTGAATATATACTGTTTTATTTTCATATTTTTTACCTTTTGTTGTGTTGCTGACTCGTTGGGTATCTGGTATTTTAAAAGCTGGAATCAAATTGCTTTCATCCAGAACCTTTACTATACAATAGAGCTGAGTCACAAAGTTGGTTGCATGAGACCATTGCTTGCAATTTTGCAAAAAATCCATCTGATTATTCTTTTTAAATTTAATCTCTGGAAAAAAGACCATTTCAGGATATAAAGATGGCTACCAAATTAAAGCCCAACACCTTACTAATTGTGTTGGAGTCTAACACATCACTCCAAAATCTCCCATAGGTGTTCAACTGGGATGTGATCTGGTGACAGTGAAAGCTGTGGCATATGATTCACACCAATTTCATACTCATCAAACCATTCAAGGAGCCCTCATGCTCTGCATGGTGGCATGTAAATTTGTTATGTTTCTCCTCTCATTTATTCAGGTTTTTCTTTTAATTTTCCACATGCCTGTATATTAATTACAAACTGCATACCACCATTATGTAGTATTACCATTCTTCACATGTCTGACTAACAGAGTAACTGGGGCAGGTAATAGTAAGTGCTGTGGAGTTGTTTTATGAACAACAGTGGACTGGTAAAAAAGAACAAACTGTCATTTAGTATTGGCCTCTCTGAATAAATAAATGAAACTGGAACTTTTAAAAGAAGCAAAAAATAACTTAAATTCCCTGAGGATCAGCACTTTGAGGAAGGAGACAGCTGAATTCCTCTAAAGTGCTCTAACCACGGAAGGAGTGTGTGTGTGTGTTTCATCTCTCTAAAACACACACACATACACACACTCTTCCCTTCTCCACACAGAAACAACATTTCAGATGAAGTGTATGAAGTAATCACTGAGTGACTTCAGAACATAGTTTAGGCTGTCAGATGTTTTAAAGGTACGTACTGTACAAATCTGTCATTGGCCAGACCTGCAGTACCAGAATGTAGCACTTCTGAAAAGCTTGTGTTTAAATTTAGTTCTGTGCAATGACTTTTTAAAGAGGAATACATTTGACAGCTAAATTTCGTAAAGACAAATGATGTGTTTACAATAAGTGCAACATTAATGGATTTGTTCAAGAGGAGTTTTTCCATTGTACGGCTCCACATCCTAATTGCAATGCACTCCGTACAGCAGCTTAACAGACTGACCTTCTTACACTTGACTGACTCGTATGCATGACAGAATCAGGACTCTATAAATGAATAATTACATCAATGTACATGTTCTCTGGCTTGTGGTTGTGACTGAGCAACAATAGATGAAAAATAGATATGATTTAAACACACTCATCGCATTACTGCTTTGTTCTTGGTGCTGTTTTGTCTCAGAAAAGCCTGACAACAGCTTTAACTGTGGCAGTGGGAAGTTATACTGGCAGGACAAGAGGATATTACACAACAATTTACTATAAAATTTAAAAATTTATAGTTGACCCCTACATCCTCAGAACAGTATCTATTCACGCCAGTGTTTCTGTCATCCAACTGTAATATCTTGAATTAACTCTTTCTGTGTTCCCAAATAATCACCACAGATCTACCTTATAGGATGAATGCCTTTATTACCAAGCATAATTTAATATAAATGTTTCTTTTGTTGAGTGATAGAATTTCTAAAGCACATCAACAGTCTGCAATGTTATTTCTTTTGGCAAGAAATACTGTTAAATAAGTGTCACTGCTGACACCAGCCTTTGTACAGCAGTTATCTATTCAACACCACTGCCCTACACACTGTTATATTTCAACCATACAACTGATACAAGCAGAAGAGATACAGGATTATAACATGCAGTTACAAGAGAGTCAATTTTTATAAAAATCAAATTCAAATATTTGAAAAATGCTTTTACCTCAAGCTTTCCACAGTTGAATCCTTCCCCAGAAGTTTCTGTAATGAAAATCACATGGCAGAGGTGGAACAACCCAGCATGCTCCTCTCTGATCTGCAGCACAGCTGATGAAACAGACTTCTCCTCTGCCTGGACGTCTATAAACAGAGACTCTCTGCACACACCCTCCCCTCACCCTAGAAACTACAACTCCACACAGTGTGTGCGGGAAGGCAGTCACAAGATGCTCCTCAGATTGCAATCACACCATCAATAACGCTTTTTTCTTTGTTACTGCTGAACTTCTGTGATTTTCAAGTAGAATGATCATCTCATTCATAGTTGCACATTGATGAATCTTGTAAAAAAAACATCAGTATATACAGAACATAAAATGAGACATTCACCTTTTTTTGGACAACTGTTCTCATTTGATTAGAGGAAAAGGCAATATAACAAAAAGGTAACATACCAAGAAACACATACTCTCAATGAGAAGGTATGGAATGATTGAGGTCAGAGGACATACTTCAAAGCCAGTATGAAATTAATGCTAAATGTGAAGCTATCATAGCCACTTATTGTAGCTTAGCTTAGCATAAAGACTGGAAACAGGGGCAACAGCTAGCCTGACTGTTCAAAGATAACTAAATCCACCTACCAGCACCTCTAAAGTTCTCTAATTAACACATTATATCTAGTTTTCCACCCATAAAGCGTTATTTGTGGTTTTACGGGTGGTTATGTACCGGACTATTTAACTTAACAAACAAGATATAACATGTTAGTGACCTTTAGGTGCTAGTAGGTGATCTTTTTAACCTTTTAACAGAGCCAGGCTTGCTGTTTCCCTCTGTTTTCAGTTTAAGCCAGCTGTCTCCTGGCTGTAGCTTCATATTTAGTTTACAGACATAGTTCTATCTTCTCATTTAACTCAGCAAGAAAGAATAAAATGTCGAAATAAGCTATTTTTTGATATATTGCTCAACTTGAATTTTAAATGGCAAGTTTCTATCATTTTAAAGAAAAGGGAATGAACTATTGAAGTGGTAATCTTGAGTAAACCTGACATTCAATCTTTGTATGATGAATTTTAAAATAGTCCATTGTTTTCATTAAAAGGCATCTCAGAAAACCACAGATTATACCTCCAGTCTTTTCTTCCCTTCTTGTACAAAAGAAATCATGCTAGAAACCATCTCCGTGATTCCTTTATGAAGTGTTGCGGCAGTGCAGGGATGCATGAAAAGCCACTTTTCTCAGTCCCATGCACTGAATGTGTTCCAATAAATAATACAGGAGGACAGACTTTGACATACATGAAAGCTGCAAACAGCATTATCAGAGGGATCAAATATTGAAAAGTCTTCTTTCCCTGCAGGGATGATCTCTGCATTAGTCTAACTGGTAGACATGGCATCTGACAAAGTGTTCATGTACAGTAAAACCTATGAAACCTGCAGGACAAAATCCTGCTGATAATGCTTTAGAAATATATTAAGTGGATATGATCAATATTTTTATTGTAACAATTGATCACACAATTACTTGTAGGTGAAAGGAGTCGCTGTAGTGAGGAAGCTGAAGCACAAAATAAACATCTGATTCTATGGTTCCCCTCAGCTCTATTGAACATTTTAGTGTCTTTTAGCTAAGTGTTTTGATTGCTGTTTTGTTCAGTCTCACTGCTCTCATTGACATTGTTTCCAGCTGCAGCAGTCCACTGTTTTCAGCAAAAAAAACCCTCAAAAAATTCACTGTACACTACCTGCCCAGCACCAAACGACAGACAGACAGACATAGTTGGGGAATAACTAGTTAACATATTGGACCATTTTTAAACATTGTGTTTTCGTAGTTAGCTGCAGGTACAATAATGCTGATGATAGAAGAATATTCTAACATTATTATAGGTATTGAAGTACTGAAGTGGTTGCGCTCACTAAAGCTGAAAAAACATTGACAATTTAAGAGGAGACCCAAACATCCATTAATAAGTGTTCCTATACTACTAAATGGACATTAACACTACAATATTTTGTTTTATGATCATACAATATGCCGTCCACATTGAAAGAAAACTAAACCGAAAATGTACAATATCAGCATTTAATTGCGTTTTGACAGAACTACAAATAACCTCCTTCGATGTTGATCAGGACTTCGTAATCACTCCCACCATGTGAGATGAGCTGTTTCCATGTTGCTGCATGTGGAAGTTGAGGCCTCGGTCAGACGACTGTTCCTCATTTGTGATCATCTCCCAAAACTTGATTGTCACTTTGCCTGGTACCAACAGAGGCTCCTTAAACTGGGTGGTGATGTTGATTGGCGCTGTGATGACTCCAACCCCTGATGACACAACAGAACAACAAGAAGCTCTGACCAGTGATGAGGACTGAGAACAACTTAACTATGTGACTACAGACTTCACTGTAGCAGAAAACACACAGATGTAACTAGGAACATTAACAAAGGACATATAAAAGCTCTCATGATGTGGCTATAAGTGGAATTACAAAATCAACCACAAAATCAATGACCTCAATACATTTGGGTACCTTTGTGCTTTTCTATTTCAGCCAAGCAGACAGACAGCATCCAGACACTTGGTGCAGTCTGCAATCTGTATCCAAACAGCCTGGCTGGCAGATAGAAGAGCTGATAGTCAGAGAAGGACCAGACACACTGCAGGCAGGTACTCCTGGGAACTCTGATCTCAACCTGCTTCACATTTTCTGGCACAGGCTCATCTATCTGGCCTGTCAAAACAAGGAAACATAACCAGAATGAGAAAACTTTGACTCAGTCTACACTCATGTTCAGTATATTGTGTTCTGTGAGAGCCTCTTGTTTGGACCCCGACCAACTGTTCCCTCTCAGTTCTAATGTTTCCACTGTGCTTCATTGTTGAATGAATACATTCTAAGCAGAAATCACTGTAAAAATGCTCACTCTTATTTTCTTTCTTGGCTAAACATCTGCTGGCTTTGTGGAGCTTGTTTTTGGACAGGAGTGTCAAGACACTTTCCCACACTGGACTTCCACAACGTGAAGTGGCAGACAGACAGATGTCCACCTCCACCCCTGCATCAACCTGCCGGTACTCCAGGACTCGAACCTGCAGCATGAATGGACCTTTCTTCAGCTCATCGACTGGCTGATGGGTTTTCAAACTCTGGCGCACACGAATCAGACCTGAAAAAGTCATTCACAGTCACTGCAAGATCATCACCTCTGATTACAACTGTGATGAAACCCTAGATTCAAGGGATCAGGAAAGCACTCAAGGTGTATGAAACATCTGCAAAAATACATGCTGGAGCGATCACTTTAAAAAAAGTATTTGATGAAATGGATCGGCTGAATGGATGTCTTACCTGCTGGGCTCAGCATGAACTTATGATCTGTCAGGAGAATAAGCAGCAGTCTGCGGCAGAGAAACTCTGGAAAGCACAGTGGGATGTCTCTGTACTCACTGTCTGGATAATCCCAACCATACCCTGCAGCACTGCAGAACCTCCTCAGCAAGGGAGTCTCCAGCCTTTTAGAGAGACAGATACACTGACGCTGAAAATGTGGATGACTATCAGCTAACTCATTCAGACAGTTTAAAAAGCTTTATCCTTAAAGATCCCCTCCAGACATGTTTTAAGATGTATATAACACAATCTGACTAGTAATGTGTGTCTGATATGGTTTTTCCACAAAAAAGTTAAATTATCTATTTATTTAAATCCTTAAAATGGCATCTCTTCCTTCTTCCTCATTTTATTTATTTACTACTTACTCACTTATTTCTTACTTACCTACCTACCAGGGACAGTGCACATTAATCAACATTTCAGTTTCCACTTCAATATAAATGTGCCAGAGTAGTTAATGAGCTAATTTTACATTTATAGTCCCTGGGCAGGTTGACCTCATGTCATTAATACAATGCTTCTACAAGTACTACAATACATGAACACATTACAGAAGTAATATATAAAACAATGAGAGTATGTAAAGGCAGTGCCAGAGATGAAGTAGTTTGATTACTCATGATTGCAAGTTTGGTTTGCTTTAAGCCAATAAAAATCCAGCATCTATAAACATGTAAATATATTTCATTTCAGAAGTTTAACTGCTGCACACAAGATGTCTCCTACTTCACTGTAAAGTTCATTCTCAGTGTTTGTGCACTGGAGGCTTCAAGTTTCCACATCACGTTGTGATGTCACAAATCATGCTGATAGGTCCACCCATTAAAATTTGATTTTCAATGAGTATAGAGAAACTTTCCACTTTCAGCAGATGAATGTGAAATCAAACTCTGCACATACATCATTCTGCAGAGAGAAGTTCAAACATTCAACTGTAGGAACAGGAAGAAAAACACATTATTGAGTGGAGGAGGACTTACCTACAGTTGAGGATCGTGTAAACAACTTCACACTGCTTTTTAGTTGCCGGGTACAAGTGGCCTGTTCTCCGAGTCAGAGCTCTGGTCAGATATTTGATAAAAAGATAATCAAGACTTGGAAGTCTGTCGCTGGTGAGACTATTTGTTTTCAACAGCTGATGAGAAGAGTAAAAGTAAACATAAAGTAAACACACAGAACAGACAGAGAGCGACGCGCCAACGTAACTCTGCGTATTTCCCATTACTGCTCAAAATAAATCATTACGACGTAACACTAAGCGAGTTAAATTAAACATTATTACTGCGAGTCCCTACAAATGTTTAAGTACGAAAGCTGTTGAGAGTCGTGAATACAGTCAGACTTCACTACACTAGTGACAAGTACGGAAAGCTTACTGGGACAAACAACACACTTTCGACTAGTTTGCACACCAATAATAATTAAAGCTGCAAGCAGCGATGATCGGGCCCTCGCACCCTTGCGCACGTCGAGGCATGGCGCAGTCGAACGGCTTCTGTCACGGACATGTAGATGTCTCCAGACCCAGGCTGTGTTCAGACAGTGCGACGAGATAAACATCACTTCCTTTGTCCACTATTTTACCTGCTGCAGGAGCTGCTGCGTTGAAATGTCGTAGGGGGAGCTATGGAGCCAGTTTGCACCAATGACTGAATATTGTCATGTAAACGTATTCAGGCCGGGACTCTTATCAAACATGTGGAGTTTCAGGCAAATCCAGCCATGTTCACTAAAGTTATAGCAATTTCCTCTGTTATGACGAAACATCAAAACTCAACGCCACGCCACAGCCACATGCTTCAACCATAACTAAATCCTTTGATAACTTTTGATCATATAGTAGTCTAGATGACACACACTGATATTTAAGTCATTATGATGAATTCTGTAGGAGGAGTTCGTTAAAATATAAGACATGCAAAATTGCCGAAATTGACCACTAAATTCAAAATAGCTGACTTCCTGTTGGGTTTCAGCTATGGGTCCAAGAGACTTTTTATGTGCCCTGGCATGATACGTGTGTACTGTTTTTCATACATGTAGGTTTAACGTGGGGCGGGGGCTGCTTCGTTGAAATGTTGTAGGGGGCGCTGTAGAGCCATTCTGTCACACTTATGCCAGCCACCGATATGAAATTACAGACTTTAAGAACTGCCGTGTGTGCATAGTTTTGTGAGTTTTCAAGCATGTCTTGGCCCTTAAAAACAGCTTCGTATTTTGTGGCAAACAACGTGTTGCCATGGCAACGGCTTTTGGTGAAAACTCAAAAGCTTCACGAGTTATCATCATCAAGGTGTTACACCTTGGCTAACCGAATTTGATGTGTTTCTGACTAACCTGCTAGGAGTAATTAGCAAGAGAGGCGCTTCAAACTTCCTGTTGCCAGTAGGTGGAGACATACCCTAAATCCAACAGGATTTAGGGTATGTCTCCAAGAGACTTTTTGGTGCGTCTGGTCATGATACATATGTATACCGAATTTCGTTCTTCTACGACAATCCGTGTCGAGGGGCTCAATTGTCTTAATGTTCTAGGGGGCGCTGTCGAGACATTTTGCTCCGCCTTTTTGCGAGACCCATAAAATATTAAATTTTTCACCACTTCTGATGTATGTGCAAAGTTTAACAACTTTTCGTGCATGTTTAGGCCCTCAAAAATGCGTTTGTTTTGGAAGAATAATAATAGAGAAGAAAAATAATTATTCCTTCAGATCCAATAGGGCCTTTGCACCGCTTGGTGCTTGGGCCCTAATTATAATAATGCTAATAATTATAATAGTAATGCTAATAATAATGATAATAATAATAATAATATAACTTGTATGTATATAGCACCTTTTGAAACTACAGTTGCAAAATGCTTCACAAACAAAGACAAATAAAAGAAAGCAGGAGAACAGTCAAATACAAAATTACAGTCAACAAATTAAATAACACATGAAACAATTAAAAGTAAAGATAAAATAATGGATAAAAGTAACACATAAAAGTACCAGGCTTGGAGCCCTAATAGCAAAAGCCCTGTCACCCTTGGTCTTCAGCCTTGACTGAGGAATAGCTAGCAGGGCCTTAAAAGAGGATCTCAAGCTACGGGCTGGTAAGAAATGATTTAGAAGTTTGATTTAGTAGCTTTGTGCCATACCATGCAGGGCCTTAAAAGTCAAGACTAAAATTTTACGATCAATTCTAAAATGGACAGGCAGCCAGTGAAGGGAAGCTAAAATAAGAGAGATATGATCATGCTTTTGATGTGGTTAACAGTCTGGATGTGAGAAAAGCATGAATAACTATTTGAAGATCAGTAAAAGTAATAAAAGATCTAATTCTAGGGTTATTTCTCAAGTGGAAAAAACACGACTGAACTAGACTTTTAACATGGGACTCGAGAGTGAGGTTCTGATCTAAAATAACCTTTATAAAAATAAAGGTTTTCAACAGTCTGCACCATATGCTGAGCTAGAGAGCCAAGAGCAGGCAGAACTTGGCCATAGGTTTGCTCAGGGCCTATAATAAAGATTTCAGTTTAGGAGTTAAGCTCAAGAAAATTTTCTGTCATCCAATTCTTAACCGCAGCTAGGCAATTATGCATGAAAGATAACTTATTTAATTCAGATGGTTCACCGGATGAGTACAGCTGAGTATCATTTGCGTGGCAATGAAATGAAATATCATTCTGTTTGATAATGTAGTCCAAAGGGAGTAAATAAAGAGAAAATAAAATTGGTCCTAGAATGGAGCCCTGCAGCACCCCATACTTAGACAATGCTTGAGAGGAAGTAAAGCTATCAAGACACAAGAAATTTTCTGTTAGAAAAGTATGAGGTGAACCACTGGAGGGCAGTTCAAGAGATACCAACCCATGTTTTCAACCTTTGAATAATAATGCTGTGATCCATTATGTCAAACCCAGCACATCAAGCAGAACCAGCACTGAGCATTCACCTGCATCAGCCTTCATCAAGATGTCATTGACAACTCTTACAAGGCAATCTCCGTGCTGTGTTGCTGTTGGAAACCTGAAATTTCTCAAAAATATTATTACTCATCAAGACCTCCAACAATTGATTTGAGTCAATTTTATCTAGGATTTTTGATAGAAAGGGAAGCTTAAAAATTGGACGCTGGTTGCTATGGTTGGAGTGATCAGAACCAGGTTTTTTGAGAAGTAGCTGGACACTAGCGGTCTTAAAATAATCGGGAACACATCCAGAAAATAAAGAACTGTTGATGATAGAGCAGGCATGGGCTACAGTATCTAGAACCTCTAATAAAAATTTGGTAGGTATTTTGTCCAGTGGGCTTGATGATGGTGTCATATGTGCAATAGTTCCAGTTAATTATTAGATAGTTATTTCCTTAAAAACATATAAAGTATTCAGCTGAGGACAATACATGGCAGACACAGAAGTGGGGGTGTTAAATTTTGATGGAATGTCATCAATCTTGTCTATGAAAAAGGTTAAAAACCTTTGACAGTCTGCATTTGAAGTAATAGGCACACCAGGAGAACCAGTGGTCGATCAGTGGACTTAAATGGGCATCTAGGCTTGTGCTGGTTGGAAGTGATGAGCTCTGAAAAATATTTTGCTCTTGCATCTTTAATTGCACTGTTATAAGATTGTAATAAAAATTTTATAGCTCATAGTGTACCGAGAGCTTTGGTTTCTTCCACTGTCTCTCAACCTTCCTACATTCCCTTTTAATGCCACAGATTCTTTCAGTAATCCAAGATGATACAATAGATTATTTGGATTTAAATAAACATTTTAGAAGAGAAACCGTATCTTAAGCAATTGTGCACATATCATAGAAGCAGTTCACTAAGTCATTTGTGTTTGAGAGCAAATGTAAGGATTCACCAGACTTCACAAATAATGAGGAAAATTTTGAAGCACTAGTGTCATTAAAGATGCGTGAGCAAATTTCCAGCTTATGAAGATTCCTGTTCACACAGAGTTAAAAACAAGACAGAGATGATTAGAGATAAAAACATCACTTAAAACCAAAGATGATAAATCCAGATTCAAAGTAAAAACTAAGTCCAATGTATGGCCACATTTATGAGTGGGGCCTGGCACATGTTGAGTGAAATTAAAAGACTCCATAATGTTTAAAAATTCAGTAGCAAAGCCATCAGAAATATCATCAACGTGGATGTCAAAGTCACCAGCAATTGAAACTCTGTCATGATAAACTGAGGATAATAACTGACAGTGTGGGCAAAATCAGTATTGCTGGATTGTGGAGGACGATAAAGGACAAACAACAGGATCTATGCAATAAGATTTTAGGACAAGGGCCTCAAAGCTAGTGAGATTGTTGGAAGGTAACAGGCCACATTTAAAAAGATTTTTTAAATACAACACCTAGCCCACCACCCCGACCACGAGCCCTGGGAGAGCTGATAAAATCATAATCCTGGCGGGTATCATTCTAAAAACAAGCTATGCTCACCTGGTTACCAGGTCTCAGCAAGAAACATAAAGTCAAGATTTTCGGATAAAATAAAATCATTTTAAATAAATGTCTTATTTTAAAGTGGGCATATATTTAAAAGAGCTAATTTGACATCAGAAGTAATAGGCACGGCAGTTTTAGCAACTAGAGAAATAGGTTCCTCTTGGTTAGGTGAGTCTTTCTAAGTACCTGATTTTCAGGCAGGATGACCAAAATTAGGAATTTCAGGTTTCACCAGGTGAAAGTTTAAAAACTCTTTATTTTCAAGATTTTTTTTTTTTTTTTTTTTTTTACAATAAAACCACATATCCGAGAGTACATTTACATTTTCTTCAGAGTATGAATCACAAACATTTTACAGTTGCCACTCCATGACAGCAGTTATAGTTCAAGTGTAAAAACATTTGATTTGTATATTAATATTTTCATGAACAAGTAAATGAAGTGCAAACTATTCTGCATTTTATTGTACTATTCAAAAAGAACAGGGGAGTTAATCAGCTGCAGGTACTTATTTTGAATGACTTGAATGCTGTAGAGAAAAGGGCATTAAATCAAATAATATCCCATGTACTGATAAATGTGGCACATCACATGACAACATCATTCATCTTCAGGCTGACAGGAGACATTCTGTGTGTCAAAGGGGATCCTGAGGTGATGGATGGAGATGTTCTCCTGACAGCAGGCTGGTTTGTCCCATCTTCACTCACTGCTACTCTTCATCCAAACAGCAACAGCAGCACGATACAGACCGAATTCACTGCAATCAATGGCACTGCAGGGCAAGTAGACACACAGTAGACGACATGATCAGCATCAGCCATTAGACTTGTGAACAGCCACAGTACAAGAAAGGGTCAGTTTACCTCGTGTATAGACTGATAAATGCACTTTGCCTTTGTGGTGTTGGATATTGTTGGCCAGCTACAGACCGGCCTCTGCCATGAATCCTGTATTTAAACTCTTTCTAACACTGTCATATTTGTATTCTTTCTTTTTATTATGTGTGTTAATGAATTGTATTGTGTAGTATGTGTCACTCATCGTTTAAGAGTGAGTGAATGAGTGTGTGTGTGTGTGTGTGTGTGTGTGTGTGTGTGTGTGTGGACACATACCTCTCATCACTGTCCTCACAGAGCGAATAAGGTTCATCAGCTGCTCTTTGATACCTGGTTCATCACCAAACCCTCCGACACTTTGGTCCACTCCCCAGCCAACTAATGATCAGATAATGTAAATAAAAGAAACATAGATTATGCTTAGAATGAGTAGTTTTCTTTAAATTAGAAAGACACTTTTGAAATAGTCATGCTCATTTAGATTATTATTTGAAGAAACTGCAACACGTTTTCTGTCTATTTGTTGTTTTATCAGTATTTTCATTCCACAGTTTTGTACTTCAGTCTGTACTGTATCATTGTAGCGCCTCGGCTTTGCTAATAAAGTTTATTGAAGTAGGCTATTTAAACCAGTAGGCTATTAAACCAATATTCATCTGCTATATTAAAACGATACAGAAACTCTCTCTCAGCTGTCCATTGAAGGCAGGTACACCAACTTTAAGCTGCGTTACCTTTCACTGAACATTAAAATGTTTTTACATTTCCTCTGTTTGGTTGCTAGCTGGTTACCACTAGCTAATTTAATGACTAGTTGAAATGACACTTGACGGTGTATATTATTTTACAGCCACTTACTTTTACTTAGAAATCTTTCCTCGTGTAATACAGCCACCGCATTCACACACAGGATTGCCGCTTGAATGAGGGAGTACAAGGAAAAAGCCATGATGTCTCAACAAGCAGTTAGCTGTGAGTTAGCCGAAACTATTTAGGTCTGACGTAGCCTACGGTGGTGGAGGAAGGACAAACTTCATGAATGCTAAGCATGTTGATTTTTCGCGGTCGTACAGATCAGATACACATTTACCAGGGTGCATTTATCTTGAGTATGCTTAAATAAAAGTATCACCACAATGCAAAATTAGTCAAAAATTAAGTCCTGAATTAAAAGTGTATAAAGTACAATAACCATTATTATGGAAAAAGCATTATCTGTAAAATGACTTAAAGATCCCCTCTTGTTTTCATGTGCTTGGAATAATAAATGGTATAATAAAGTCCTAAAAAAAATCCAGAATCTATGAATACACAAATGCTGTTAATTTTAAGTTTAACTGTTGGACACAAGATGTCGCTTACTTCACTGTTAAGTCCAGTGTTTGTGCACTGGAGGCCTCAAGTTTCCACATCACACTGGCCCTCAATTGGCTCCAAACTAGTCATGATGTCACAAATCATGCTCACAGATACACCCCTTAACTCAGATGAGCAAGGTGAGCACAGAGAAATTTTCCCCCTTCAGCAGATGAATGTGAAAACAGCCTTTTAATGTCAGCCTCTGCACACACATCGTCCTACACAGTGAAGCTCAAACATCCAACTCTAGGAACAAGAAGAAAAACACATTTTTGACTAGAGGGGGACTTTAAAGCAGCATAAGTAAAATGATGCAAAATGATCTCATCCATAGTATTTAATTGTATTGTTGGATTATAATTGATGCAATAATGTTGGAGGCGTTTTAAATGTAGCTGGTCATGGGGAAGCTAATTTGATTAGTTATATACTGTTGGTAGTTTAATTAGTAAGAATTGCAATCTAGGAACTACAGCTGTCACATAAAGTGGAGTAAAAAGTTTTTCCTGTAAAATGTAGTGAGGTGGATATAAAGTATCATACAATAAACATACTCAAATACCTCAAATTTGTGCTGTAGTAGAGTACTTCGGTAGATGTAGTTACTTCCCACCACTGCTTAGCTACCATCAGTACCTGTGCTACTCCACAAATTAAAACATCTGTTTACAAAAGAGTTATGGTGCAAGTTCAGATAAGTTACAACAAATATACAGAAGTTCTTGTGTTTATCTGAGCAAATACTGTGCAGACTGAATCCATACAGTTTCCCTTATTTAATACAGAATTTGCTGCCAGTCTTCAGCTGTGCAAAAATGATCCACATCATCTACAATCAAAAAACACATCCCAGACAGAATCATGAGAATAAAAATCTTTATTAGTGTTTTATGAAGTCTGCATAATATGCCACACGCCTGAGAAGCTTATGGTCAGAAAAAAAAAAAAAAAAAGAACTGCTCTATCAATACCGCCCTCTACTGGTAAAACAACTGCGACATCTACTGTACTGACTGCTTTGCAAAAAGATTACTGTTAAATACACACATACTGTACTACTGTTATGTATATGTACGTCTGGTCCACGTCAGTTTTTGTAATGTATTTTTTCACATTCATATGTTGTAGGCCAAAGATAAAAACAATGTAACACTGGACCCTAACACATGGTTCATTTCCCCAAATCCAAACTTGACTAGGTGCACTTAAAGTACAATCACTAGTGCCAAAAGGTAAACACATTTACACCAAAAAGAAGGGAAATTCTGCCATTATTGTCATTATGTGGCTGTCACAGCATCAGCCACATAATGACAATAATGGCAGAGTTTAAGATAAAAAGTCTTGTTGTACATACTGTATTTTATAGACAGAACAAATACAATACACACATTAACACAGAATGTCCCAGTGTGCAGGCACATTTGCGCTTCTTTCCTCATGGAAGAACACTGGTCTCCTCCCATGTTTCTGTAACATTTGCAAAGCCAATTATATCTGGTTGACCTTAACCCGCTTGACTAAGCACCAAAAGGCTACAAGAGGTCATGTGGTTTATTCAAAAAAAGTGAAGAGATGAATGAACGGCCATTGCCAAGTTTTACATGCCTCTGGAATCATTAAAACCTTTACAAGAAAGTAGATTTGGGGTTTTAGGCAAATCAGTTATTTTGTGTACTTTAAATGCACCAGATTTCTTTGGAAAAACAATGAATAGAAACAGGCTACACATCATGTGGGGCAGTGATTTCTTTTTTTTACTTTTTTTTTCCTTTTTTTTTTTAAACCAAGACAAAGAGCTGCAATTGGAAATGAATTTCAACTGAACCTTTTGGGTAAAACGAAGGAATGATCCATGCCCTCCATGTCACTTTAGAAACAGCTGTGGTCTTGAAAATATTACTTTAATAAAAAGTGAACGACAGAAAATTTTAAGTATATTTATATATAAAAATACATGAGAATACAAAAAAGTAGCAAAACAATGGGGATATAGGCTAAAAACAGAATGAATTCATTGATACCTTCAATTTCTCCTGGTGAGACTTTTTAATGCTTCGCCTTGGAGAGCCCCAGGACTCCCAGTGTCGTGTCAAAGAGAGAAAAAAAGCTTTTGCTAACAGCTGATATTCTCTGGTCCCTGCCCAGTGCACCCTGCAAAAAGCCTGGCCAATGTCTCATTAGCTTCTGTACCAGGCTGTTCAGTGGGGATGCAAATCAACTAAACCCAGGACACTAAGAGTGCCATATAATGACAAAGAAATAAACTACAGCCTGACTTGAGTTTGCAGTTTGTTTAGGGATTTACTTTTTTTAAACTAACATTCCTATTTGTCCGTTAAGAAGTATGTCTTACAACGACACACATCAAGAGTTATAAAAGGGCCGTTCTGGCAAACAGTGAAGTCAATTCAATCAAATTTCATAAACACATTGTGGCGTTTCCCTCAGAAGAGAACGGCCACCAAGGCCATCATTTCTTCACTAAGCCAACTCCCCCTGACAAAAAGATGGGGCCAAGTTTCCCAGAGAAAAGTAAACTTAGGTTCAGAACAATGGTTGGGGTGGGCTGGAACAAAAATCATTTTAGCATTCAAGCTCGTGTTACTCATACAAGCAATCTTCAATACTGAGAAACTATTCACAGATATTTTTGGTATTTCCCCTACTTCCTGGACTAAAAACCAATATACATTTTATTTGTACCACAAATAGATCTAATATTAAGGATTTGGGGAAAAGCAATTTAACAAGGTGCATGACATAGATGGGTAACAAAGTGCCAATTTTTTTTTTTTACTGAAAAGTCTGTATGTGTGTGTTGTGAGTGCAACAGTGTAGGTGCATTTGTGTGAGTGTGTGTGTAAAGTTAAAAGAGGGATGTGGAACTGGGCCACAAATACTATGAAGAATGTTACAGAAAACTCATTCTGTGGGGTTTCCATTTTTTTCATGAAAGGACTTACAAGTTTAGAATTTAATGATCTTTGTAATGGGCTGCGTTTTTTGGGGGCGTTTCCTTAGCTGTTTAGGACATACTGGAGCAGCGTGCAGACGGGGAACCCATCTGGGTCAGAACCTTGTCCAGCCACTGCAGGGGACCGTTCAAATGCAGCTCGATCCAGCATGGAGTGCTTGTGACAGTCTGCCGCCTGTGAAACCAAAGACATACATTTTAATGTCTGAGCTGTGCTGACGCAGCCTTTTCACTCCTAACCACATGTGACTTGAGATATTTAATGCTGTGTTTTAGTATGAACAGTATGTATTACTGTTTCCAAGAAGAGGATGTTGTGGTTAATAGGTCTCCACTTGAAATGTATTGTGAAGGAAATGTGTGTGAAAACAAGTCTGACTCCCCTTCCCAAATGACAAGAAACATTCCTGGGTTGGATTTAACTATCTGAGTCAAGTGTGATGATGTCCTACATTGTCATTAATGACATAAGCTTCATGCTCCAAATGATAAAATAAATAAAACAAGTAAAAACTTAACAATGCAGCTACTGAGGAAGCATTGACCTAATTCATTCATTAAAATTTCATTTCTCAATATATCCTTTCTTTAGTGGTAATAAAGCCATTATATGACCAGTAAGTCCAGTCAAAAATCTTTAACTAAAAGTTTTCACATTAAACAATTATTTGGTGTATATTTGGTTAAAAATAGTCATAACTACAATGAAATTTTCCACGTTTGAAAATCTTTTTTTTCATTTCAACGTGCTACATATCCATTCATTTTTAAACAAGGCCAGTTTTGGTGGCAGTGCTCACCTGTACTCGGCTCCCCAGCCTTTGACAAAGCTCATGCGGATGGTGCACATCCTTGTGAGCTGGTAGACGGCCTCGAAGCCCTGGTTCACTGACTGAGCAAGCAGGGCTGCAAATTCCTGGTTGTTGAAGATTTTTAGATTACAACCTGAGGGGACAAAGACGTACGCCGGGCAGCAGTTAATGTGGGTTGTCCCAGTGGCTCATAGGGACCAAAAACAGAAAAAAATCTTTGGGCCGTAACACACCAAGGTGGCATTTGGCCTTTGTGTGCCAGTGACCAACTATTGTCCACTGATTTTGTGGCATATTCATCATTATTGCATCTAGTCTTAATTGGTTTGAACTGATCACAAAGACGCCAACTACAAGCTTTCCTGAGATATCTTTCAAGCATAATGGATGTAGATAATTGATACTGAAGCTACATTTTTGAGGTGTTTCAGGGTACATCTGCTGAGTGTGCACAGCCTCGTTCAGCACTGTTTTGATTTACCTGGAAAGAGCTACTAATAGTTCTTAAGGTCAACAGACAATTTTTTTTAAAATCCAGCTAATTCCACTGATTGCTACACATGTGACAACTTCAGCTCTTTACCTGGAGGAATTTTACACACTGTTGCTGGATGCCAGCCATACCGCTGATTGCAGTTTGGACTCTGGACAAAGATGGCGCTATCACTTAGGCACTCAGCAAATACTTCCCCTCCAATGTAGTAGAGTCTAACTCCTCTTCCTGTAAACACAGAGACATACACACATCAGAATCCATTTGCTCATCAAGTACAATAAACCTTTGTCTTAAAACAAGATTTGAGAGTATGCATGTCTATACTGGTGAAATTGTTTTGAAAGCTAATGCAAACTGGAGGAGGCTAACAGGTGGGTTACTGACAATTTATTACTGTGAAGCTACATGAAGCTGTGCCATACCTATGTGCCTCCGGGTCATCTCCACAGTGGCATTCCTGTTGACATTAGACAGCAGGCCCAGGCAGAAACGTTCAGAGTTTGATGGGTCTGTGAATCCGTCCACTGTCAGTGAGGGCTGAGAGGCATGGAACGTCTCCCCCACACGTTGGTTGAGCTCGTAGTAGGCTATTGAGCACCAAAAGGCCGGCTCTGAGTAAGTCACCGGCTGCAGGTCTACGGTAGAGGAAAGGCCAGTGAGATTCACCTCAAATACCCTCAATTTGATAAAACACTGTTTACATTCTGATAAAAAGATCTTACTAGGTGACAGACTATGATGTACTAATTGTCGTTTGCTCTGCCTGGCATCAGTGTTTATATCGTTTCAGTTGGGGAAGATTTGCATCTTACCCATGCTGTGATTGACAGGAGACAGAGTGCTGGGGGAAAGCTCTGCTGGAGAACCTGGCAAAGCAAACAGGAAGTCAACAATCTGACTGAGTGCACAAGAGGTCATAACATAGGTAAAAGGTGGATCAGATCAAAGATTCATGATGAAGCTGGTGACTGACTTGCAATGGAATGCTAAAATGCTACTGTAAACAGACTTGTTTACATCAGGATGATTACCAAAGGTGCTGTTTCCATGACACTAGCCTTGTCTCCACTTCCCAAATATTTGTTTGTTGAGATTATACAGTTTCAGTATATCTTAATTGATTGCATAATGAACTAAATAAATGATGCACAGACAATATTCAGCATGTTGCTGCTGTTATCATTACTCTTTACGGCACATCAAAAATGCAAACACACTTGGATCTACAAGCTGCTATGTTGTGATCCAAAGGATGTGCCATGCTTTAAAAGTATAACTTTTACTCAAATGTATTTTACAGTCAAAAACTCAAGATGCCACCAGCTTTGAATGGAATAATAGGTAGCATTGCAACGCTCTCAAACTATTTGGTATTGTCATGAATCTTTGATATAAGATTGGCTTTTAATAACTGTGTTGCCTAATGTTTATTTAACTATTTGGTGGGGAAAAAAACCAACAGATCTATTCCATGTAAACAAACATTTTGACCTGGCTGGAGTGGAGATGCAGACAGACGAGGGATGTAGGAGGGGGTGCTAGTCTAGTGTACCTGTGTCCATACTTTGATTCATCTGTTGATCGCTGGCCTCCCCATCCTCACTGATGTAGCCTGGCGGAGGTGTTTCTGTTCAAATGATACAGGGAGAAAAAAAAAAAAAAAAATTTGGTGTTATCATAATTTAATACAGCTGTTCAACCGACTGAACACAGATAAACATACTTTTACTAATATCACCATTTCTCTCCTGAAGTGATGTAAATAGTAGAAGCAGACGAAATTCACAGCTTTTACTTGTATTTCAAAAATAATGCACCTCATACTAACCCCAGAATAAAGAGAATCACTTTACATAAACAAACTAGAGATACTAAATAATATAGTGCATACTTCACTTTCAGACTTCTTTCAGCACATCTTGTAACCAGCAGTGCATTGTCAAATATAATCACTCCCATCCAGTGCAAAGATAAACTAACCTGGTATATAGTTGTTTGGAGGTTCAATTCCTGCAGGAAAGTTTGTGTTCTCAGGTATGGAATGAGTGTAGTCATCCAGAGGTGGCAGCTCTGTCAGGATTTCTGAGTGTCTTGGCACAAGAACAGGAGGCAGCACTACATTGTTGGGTAAAAGAGTCAAAAGATCAGTGGAGATGAATTAGACTCATATCAGCTGTATACTTTTCCAAAATGATTGTCAATTATTTTAGTTAACAAGTTCTTTGAAAGAAATTTTACTTTTTTTACATTTGCAACAGCAAAGATGGAATACTCGAACTTCCCATTGAAACATAAACTGAAATCTTAAACTGATTGATGGCTTTTTAAGGCAGGATGAAGCAGGTTCTATTGCAGAAACTGAAACTCTCATGACAACAGTTTGATATTTTGAAAAATATGCTTCTTCACTTTGTTGCTGAGAGTTAGATGAGAAGATTGACACACTCTCATGTCTGTACAATAAACATGAAGTTACAACCAGCAGCCAGTTGGCTAAGCAGAAAGACTGTAAACAGCTAGCCTGGCTCTGTCCACAGGTAACAAAATCCACCTAACAGCACCTCTACAGTTCACTAATTAACATGTTTTATCTCCTTTGTTTAATCTCTTCAAAAACTGGGGTGTTTTCTGGAATTTTGTTACCCATTTTGCCAGTCTTTATGCTACACTTAACGAACCAGCTGCTGTCTGTAGCTTCAAAATAAGTGTACAGACATGACCTTGTATTGATTGCATTTCCCAAAGTGTCGAACTATTCTTTCAGTTGACAAAAAGGAGGAAGTCTCAAAATAAAATTTTTTTTAAAAAAGTGTGCAACAGAGACTAGCCCATTTTTCAGATAATGGGCCAAAACTGTCTCAGTTTGCATCACACTAATGCTGTGGTCACTGTTAACTTAAAGAAAACGCTACAAAGTCAAATAACAAATATATTTAAAATATTACTGCTCAGCATTCAGTTAAACTTTACTGATCTCAGTGGGTGCCAACAGATTTAAGAGGAAACAATCATGCAGAAAACATTGAAATATGAGGACATGTCTATGTTTGAAGTGATAAACATCCACAGGACAGAATCATCTCACCTGGGGTCTCCACCCTCTGGTAGTGGTAGGGGTTGATGCAGACCTCATCCTTCTTGAGGTGGAAGGCATACTCACAGGCCTCGATGGCGCGCAGCTCGTGGTGGCTGTGAAGGTCCGGCCATCGCCACAAACGGCAGTAGATAACATGGGGAAGCCCCTTCCTGTGGGAGACCTGCAGGCGGCCATCCAGGGATCTGATTGGACAGCAAACAGGAGATGGAGGTGAGACAGGTAGGAGATACACAGGGGAGGGAGATGACATATAATATGGCCAGGTAAGGGAGGGAAATGGAAATGGATTGGATTGAGTGGCGAGAACGAAACAAAGATGTTCTCAATGTCCGTCACCTCAAACATTGTAATGACAACTCTCCCACATCAAAGTTGTATGCAACACCATACAATAGTTGAGGATAGTCACCTGGTTTGGTCAGGGTAGCTGTATAGGCCTGATGTATCCCACTGTTCTATCGTATTTGGTGTACTCAGTCCCCATATTTCAGAGCAATTGCTGTGCACAGAGAAAACAACAAAACAAAAACAAAAAACAAATGATAAACATGGGACATGGCTCATTGAGAATTATCAGTATGGGTAATGTGAACATTAAAAGGCCTCTTTTATTGGAGTCTTGTGGCAAAACAAAGACATCAAATTAGGGATGCAAATTTTAAGCAGTTTCTTTAATTGACAGTCAGCCGTGTTACCAATCGATTATCGGTTAATCATTAACAATTTCTGAAATATGCTGGACGCTTTTCCATTATAAAACCATATTAAACACTAACTAGACCTATGTTCCACACAAAATCATGAGGCTACATTAGTAATTAATTCAAATAACAGATGAAAACCAAGTTACTTGAATGATAAATTAAATAACAAAATAATGACTTTAAGGTATAATGTTGAAGATTTTCATTTAAATAAATGTCTGTTAAGTCACTATCCATCGCTGAATGAGATGACACAATGGTGACTGAGCCTATGATCTGCTGATGAACGCTCTTGTATTTTTAGTATTATGATTATTACGAACCGGGTGTCGATGGTGACTTTCCTGCCATGCATTCAAATCACAGGCGGCGCAGATAGTGACGCGTTTTCCATCACTCAGTGGTTGATCCACCAGAGAGGGTAGGCAGACCTAACACAACAGACTCGCTTTTTGATATGCTTGCGCTAGCGTGACATCACACAGCGACAGGGGGCGGAGCTGTAGCGAGGTTACATCGCCGTCTATGTCTCTCTCCTCTGCTCGCCTCTGTCTATCTCTGTGTCGTGGATGTATAAATAGCTGCAGGTCTGAGCTTTGGCTGAGGGGTCAGTGCAGTCGTCTGTGGTCTGGGAGACTGGGGTTAGAGACTTGGTGTGGGAAACCTACTTCGCAAAATAGTTTATTGAAGAACTCTTATTTTAACACTTTAATATCCTAAAATTAAAAGTGTAATAAATACAAAAAACAGATTGTTACGCCTATTTGCGCTTATTCAAATACAAATAACTTTGCTGCCTCAACAAATACAGATACAAATACAAATACCAGGCTCTCTGCACATCCCTGACAGCGACACTGTTTGGATCTCTGGGAGTGAGGTCAAGTGAGGTCTAAAAACACACCTACAATTAAAGCTGGATGCCATATGGTGCCGCCAGAGTAAACAAAACTAAGATCTTCGAGATTGCCACTTTAATTTAAAATAATGGAGCTGCCACTCTGGTCTGTTGCTGTCTATTCAACAACTGGCCAGAAAAACACAGCAAATGGTTGCACAAGTTCCAGCTTCATTAGAGAACATAATTAGATCAGACTAGATGTGTTTACATTTAATCAACATTGCTGCAACCCTCAATAGTAAATACCCCCTTAGGTTATCGTATAAATGTAAAAACAGGTAACCCCAAGACAGACTTCAGTCTGACTGGTTTAATATAAAATAATCTGCATACCTGATCTACATGATGGAGTGATGTGTGTTCACTGCAGCTAACATTAGTCCAGCTGCTAGTAACAGCATAGACGCACAAATACTGTCACTCCAACTTTATCAGTCCATTTATTGCCACCACTAAAATGCATTTATACTCAGACCAGGGGAATGTCACTCATATAGTTGATTACTTTTGTGTTGATTTTATTGGAAAAGTGTAATTAGAGTCCTGCTTATCCTGGATGTTAGCATCGTAGCGCTGCTTACTGTTGTCTGACACTCAGCTCTCAGCCTGCATTAGTCGAGCAGCTGCTTCTGTTCAAGATGCTAGTTTAGCGTTAGCATGAGCCTCAGATAGCTCAACTGGACATCCACCAGCCAACAACTCTGTGAAATTTTCAGAACTTTATGCTTCAAAGTTCATCAACACGACACAGTGAGCAGAGCGAGGCATGCTGCAACTTTTTTCTTCCTTGAATGGCAGGGAGGTGCATTTGTTTTACAATTAGTGTGGCCCTTACAGCCAACTAATTAAAGCGTAAGAAGCTCCACCTAGTGGCGCAACCGTGTACAACAGCAAATCTACACATTTTGACTGTTATACCGCATGTCCCCCATCTTCTGCATTATTGGTTGTTATATTTTTAATTGGTTAAATTATTAATGGCAATTAATCGATAATCGAGTAATCATTGACATCCCTACATCAAATTCCTTTTCAGTGTGGAAATGAAAGATGACAACTTCAAATAAGAGAAGCCTTTCTTGACAGAATTAAGGAAAGAAACATAACATGAAATCTGCTAACACACAATGAGACTGCTGGTGAGACAAAGAGCATTCTTCGACAGTGTGGCATTGTATCAAACACTGGAAAAAAAACTTTCTCACTACAGTCATTTATGTCAGAAGTTATCTGGAGACATTCAAACAAACACTGAAGACACACAATGGCACAACAGAGGGGAAAACAGGGGACCTTGGGGAAAAAAATCTTTTTCAGACATTCTCAAAACATTCACAAGAAAATGGCCAAAAAAATAAGACATCAAAACATGGAATGAGAAAGAATGAGAGTCTTGCTTCTGAATAACAGGACAATAACACAATTCTACATGTTAAATACTACAAAAACACAACAACATGTACTAGATTTAATTACTTTAGTGGGATCTCAACTACCAAAATTGCAATACTCTGCTTCATGATAGGACAGGAAACCAACTTTTGTCCACCAGCCATAGTAGCACCTAGAGCCTAAAATCCATGGCTATTTTCACTATTTTCAGGAAACAAGGTGTTAAGAGTAGAATCAACCCAGATGATGAATGGGCAATAGCCGAAGTGGCGAGCAGGTTAAACAAGCTCCCCATTCACAATCAAAATGTAATAACATATGTATGGCTGGTGGCAATGCCCCAATCTGGCATTATTTTGTGTTTGTAACTCACTCTTTCTCATGTAGATATCCTCTACAAGAAATAAAGTCATTCACATCAAGCCAGCCACTGTATCTCTACAAACATAACAGTGCAGCCTAGAACAATTCTCAGGCGATAACAACCAACTTGCTATCTGTAGACACACAAACATCTTACGTAGTACTTGGCGGCACATCAGTGAGGAATGAATCTGTTAACACAGTGTTCCCACTGAACATGAGTCTGGCCATCAAGGCTGGCTGGCTGATAAAGAGAACATCTTCTCTCACCCCTTTTAACGACTCCCTCCCATGAAAGTAATAGTAACCACCCAACTGTTAGTACAGTTGTAAACAAATAGTGATTTTCTTCATTTTGTACTCAATTTGAATGGCTTGATTTTATGCTTTAATATTTTTCATCCCCTACACATGCCATTTCACATTTTGCCAATTATGGCCAGAAATTATAAAAACTGAATTAAGAGAAGTTCAAGATCAGCATCTACTAAGCAACGAAGGTTTCATGGTTTTATGTTAGGCAGTGAACTAAACACACAGAAATAAGTGCAAACAGCAGCAAGCTTTTCTTTGACCCATGGTTAAACACAAATTAAGTATTAGACGGTATACCTGGGGATGGTGACACACTTGGTGTTGCAGTTCTGTGTGGTAATAGCTTTCTCCAGCTCATCTAGCTGGCCTGTCTTCTTCAGCTTCTTCACTAAGCTCTTCACAGCCTTCTCGCACCATTTCTCCTCTTGCCCGTTCTGCTCTCCACCACCCGCACCACCTGGTCCGCTGGTTGACTTCTTCCAGCCCAGCAGCCTCTTCACCACAGGCGGGGTGAACGGCAAGATGGAGGACATCTTGGTTGGTCAAGCCGGGAGTCTCCAGAGGACTCAACACAAGCTCTCTCTCTCTCTCTCCCTCTCTCTTTCTCTCTCTCTCCCTCTCTCTCTCACACACACACACACAGGCAGAGGGGACCAGGAGGCTACAGTTTGGGCCCTTGCTCTGATGGGGGCCCCGCTACTGACCAATGAGTCACAGGGTGGACGCCAGTGCTAGCAGGATATATTCAAAAGAGATGGAGACCTTAGGAGAAAGTCACACACAAAGTATTTCATTACAAACAAACATATAGTGGAGAATAACAGTATCTAAAAGCATCATCAATACAATAAAAAAGGCAGGTGTTGAAAATGAATAAAATAATAAGATTGCTTTGTCAGTAGCACTGCTAACGTTACATACAGTAAGTGCCTCTTGTATGAAGTTAAGCATTAGGTGAGTTGACCAAGCAGAAATGTCCACTTGTCACAAACACTGCTAGCAGGCTTGCAAAAACTTATAAAGTTAACAGACGGGGTGTGCCTCATACTGTCGACTCCCACACACGCAATCACGACAAGCTATGGATGAATATATCATCAATAACACGGGCATTGTGAGCGCTACCAAACGGATTTGAACAAGGGGAGTTATTTTGTGACAGGCCTGCTACCTGGTGGGGGGCCCTCAAATCACAACAGTCAATTCACCAACGTTAGCAATGAGAGTGAAACAACAAAAGACTGAAATAGTCTCAACTAAAACCGAAAAGCAATAAACTATAGTTAACGTAACTAAGCAGATATGAAGGGATTCGTGTCTCTCATCTGGCTAGGTGAGCTAACGTTAGCATAACTACGCTAGCTGGCAGCTTGTTATCAGAAATCCTTTTGTTGTGATCCGTGAAAAAAAGCTCCTGTGCAACAGTCCAGCCGCGCTACTTTGCTACCAAACGGCAGCTTGTCAAATAGATAAATACAAGCTGCGAACCCTCACGTAACATAAAACGCCGCTATAGGTATTTAAGCAGGATCATAACGTTTTATTTCAACGTAACATTGGCCATTAAATGAATGTGACTTTTACTAATATAGAGACTACGGCACCAAAATGAGTTAGCATCTGGGACGAACTCTTCCAAACTGAGCTAACGGAGCTACATCTCTCACACTAAACAACATGCTTCAAAGTCGACAAAACAGCTCAAAGCAGTGCAATACTTACCCCAGTTTTTCACTCCAAAGCTCCGCTTTTTTAGGAAAAGCCTTGTAAACGCCCTGTTGGCATAAAAATGCCTGAACTATGTTGAACTGCTGCTGATTTTTGACCAGGCTTGTAGGCTCTTCTCAAGTTGCTACTAGTGCTAGTTACTGGAGGCTAGTTAGCCAGGGTAGGTAGACCGGAACAACATAACAAACATGATTGTTACGTAGGAGCGCTTTATCCCTCCTATCCAAAAAAACGATTGGAGGATTATAAAAAGACGTACTCTGAATACTGGCTGGTGTCCTTGACAATCCTTATTGTTTATTTGAAAGCATGAGTTTATAATCATTTGGTTTGGAAGCAAAAGCAGTTTTCATTTTTGACAGGACATTAAGTCTTCATTTACAGTTTCTGAATTTCCGACAACAAAACAAAGCAAAAAATGAATGTCAATAGCTATTTATTATTTGAGGTAGTCCAGTATGAGTTTTAATGTTTTTACTTCCATTTATGTATGACATATCAACAACTAAATGTTCAACATAATATATAATTGTCACATAATAATATATGCCAAGAGGACATAGCTCCTCCCCTCACTCAGGTGTTCCAATTAGGTTGTATTGAGCTCACCTGGTGCCATTATAAAACGCAACATTAGTGCAATTGGCAGCATTTGGTCCGTTTTATTTTATCTGTGGCCATGGTTGTATGTTTTTTTCTTTGTGCAGCGTTATTGCAGTTGTCAGGGTCCTTTCGAGGTGAGACAGGTTTACCAAAACTATTTTTACCCCTTCTACAAAAATATAATTATTAGACCTTTTATATCGTTGATGTTTTCCTAGTAAAGAATATATATAAAGAATATATATATATATATATATATATATATATATATATATATATATATATAATTACAGTAACAGCGAGTGAATTTTGTCCCATTCTTGTAACTTGATACAAACAGATGTTTCAGCTGGAAGCAGTCCTTTAAAGTGCGGCCTGGGCTCTAAACAGTGCAAGGATGGCTCAGAGTGTGTGCTTTACAGCCATGTGTGTGACGGGGAGCGTGACTGCAGGGACGGATCAGATGAAGAGGACTGTGCAACAGAATGCAATGAAGGTACTGGACTGACTCCACTGATAATACATTGTAAAGTCAAATACTATTTAGGGCCTGAGCCCAAAGGGCGAAGACCCTATTGTATTTCGTATGTTTCTTTCTTTCTTCTTCTTCTTCTTATTCTTCTTCTTCTTCTTCATTCTTTATTAATCCGCCACTTCAACTCTAAATTTGACCCCCTAAACATGCTCAAAAACTCACCAAATTTGGCACGCACCTCAGGTCTGGTGAAAAAATTTGATAAAATGTAAAAATTAACCCCCAAAGTGCCAAAATGTGCTCGAGAGCGCCACCTATATATCTAAAATGGCCGCTACGGCCCGTAGGAATGTCGTAGAGAGATCGAACCAAAACTCAATTATTCATCTCATCAAGACCTACAAATCATACGCTGACACCCCTAACCTAAATCCAACGGGAAGTCCGCAGTTCACCCATGAAAGTATGACTTTGTGCCAATTTTGGACCTTGAGTAAACGCCATCTCCTCCTAGGGCGTTAATGTAATGTACAATGTAAACCAATGGGGAGGCAAACTCTGGGCATGGACTTTGTGCCAAACTGGGGCGTCTGACGTTTAAACTATAAATCCGACCACTCAAACCTGTATCAATGGATTCGCGACGGAAATTCCTACAATAATGTGTTTTTTTTTTTTGTTTTTTTTTTTTAATGTAAGATTTGGCCAAAGTGATGGGATTTATGAGGATTTTTCACAAGAGTACTCTGAAATCCTTCTCTCCAGCTGAGAGGGAGGGAGGGAGAGAGAGAGAATGAGAGGGGGGGTCAGACCTGTCAGCCCAGGTCTGAAAACATCTACATGCCTGTGACAGAAGCCCTTGGACTGCGCCACACTCCAGTTACTTAGTGTTTCTACACATCTGACAGCAGTGTTCAATCCTTACTTTTTTTCAAGGAGTACATGTGCTCCTAAATGAAAATTGGATCACAATTATTTAACACGATCACTTTTTGACTGTCATTTTTGCCAATTGCCGATGTTGATATATGCACATATTTTTTCCACTTGGCTTAGGAGACTATTACACATGCAGTCATATATTGTACTAATGATCAAAAGAGACTATAGCCTATATGAGGGAAGAACTTTAATGCTGAGCTACTGAACTCCAGTCTTCCTAAGTTCTTCCTTCATATATTGTCTTTCTTGATCATA
This sequence comes from Thunnus maccoyii, assembly GCF_910596095.1. NCBI lineage: Eukaryota > Metazoa > Chordata > Actinopteri > Scombriformes > Scombridae > Thunnus > Thunnus maccoyii. The sequence goes on along the minus strand of NC_056541.1, from coordinate 29,897,651 downwards.
GTGTAATCTATGCTTGCATGCATAATAGCCTCCTCAGCCAGCTGGTTAAAAATATGTGCATATATCGGCAATCGGCCACAATGAGTTGGAAATATCAGCATATCGGATATCAGCAAAAATCCAATGTCGTGCATCCCTAGTTAAGTCTTTACATTCCTAAAAATAGACTTGATGAAAATTAGGAAATTAATTTATTTTACACACACACTCATCAAGGGTTTTCAATTTACTAATTGAAATTCAAGTGAATGGGCACAAAACTTGCATGATTTTTATGACACAGGTGTGAGCAAGGCAGCCATGTCTCACCCTGCAGAAAATTCTCATCCTCACACTGAGATTTGATGTTTCGCCATGACAGAGGAGGTTGCTATAACTTTTTTGTAAATGCTCCAGTCTGCACCAAACTTAACATGTTTGATAAGACTCCCGGCCTGAACATGTGTACATGACAATATTCCATCAGTGATGCAAACTGGCTGAATAGCACCCCCTACGAAATTTCAGTAAAGCAGCCCCAACAGCGGGCAAAATAGTGGACAAAGGAAGTGATGTTTATCTCCTTCTTGCACTGTCTGAAAACAGCCCGGGTCTGAAGACCTCTACATGCCCATCACAGAAGCCCTTCAATTGTGCCGGGGCCCAATGTGTGCAAGGGCACAAAGGCCCGTTCAACGCTTTAATTGCCATTGCTTTCTATGGTTGTTTTGACCTACTCTGTCTGATATACTGTTTACCACATATACTGTTTAAGAACCCCCCCCCCCCCCCCCCCCCAAAAAAAATGTTAAGTTTCCTGTCCTGCAAAAAAATCCTGTCATATTAAATTGAGCAAAATATCACATTACCTCATTAAGTCACTGCATGTTTCAGTGTTCTCTTTGGCATCTAAACTAACACAGGGCTTGTAATAAATAGTTGGGTCAAAAACTTGCCTGCATTCAAATAGACCAGTTCCAGTGTGCCCATGGGAAGAAGTGTATAGACACGGACCAGGTGTGTGATGGTGTACCTCAGTGTCAGGACCGTTCTGATGAACTGCAGTGCATGAAGCAAACTGAGGGCTGTGTTCACCACTGTGACAACAAGAGTCGCTGCTTGCCTGCAAACTTCCTCTGTGATGGAGAGAGGGATTGTTTAGACGGCACAGATGAGGCAAACTGTGGTAGGTAATAATGACTGAAGAGCATTGATCTTTTTACAAGAAATAATCATATCTGTTTTGAGGACTACAGCCATGAATTGTAATGTTTACCCATCTGAATCAGAGGACCAAGAGGAAGACAAATATGAAAAGGAAGAAGGGACCAGTGCAACCTCTAAGCCTCCTGTACCTACACCCATCAAGTGTCCTTTGGGCTCCAAACCCTGCAAAGACGAAGCAGAGTGTGTCCTCTACAACCATGTCTGTGATGGAGAGGCAGACTGCAGAGATGGCTCAGATGAAGAGGAATGCTTATCAGTTTGTGAACCAGGTAATCTGGTGTGTTTTGTTTTGTGTGCTTATCTGCTGTGTATGGGTTAAAATGTCTTTACTGCCCTCTAGTGAGCACAATAATCCAAGTGTATGAAAAGGAATTTGCTTCAAGTAAAAGTAACTGTGCTGACCAGATTCTTTTTTTTTTTTAATCTTTGGCAAAGTAGAAACAGAACATGTGTACAAACATACAGGTAACAAGAGGTTCAGTATTGCAGGATTTCAGTATAACAGGTCCAAAATTATGATATCATATAAATAGTGAAATAGACAAACAATAAAAAACTCAGTAAGAAAAGACAGAAGCACATATGAAGGGAGGGGGGGGGGGGAATCAAACAAAGCATAATGCATGTTTTGAAGCTCTGAATCCAGCAGTTTTATGGATCTTACTGGATGCAAATGAGGAATATTTTTGCTTGCGTAAGAAAGGTTTGGTTTTTTGCCATCAAAACAAAGAAATCAACCATATATCCAAGTGTTTAATACTGTGTCAAAACTTATTTATTTATGGAGAACTGTTGGATCCACTAAAACTGGGTAAACTCTACACAATTTGAAGTCCAATCATAACCTTAGTCTTGTCAGCATCCTGATGTCATGTCCTCTGCAGACCAGTTCCAGTGTGCTCATGGAAAGAAGTGTATAGAGCAGAGCCAGGTGTGTGATGGCGTGCCTCAGTGTCAGGACCGCTCGGATGAAATGGGATGTGCTAAGCACATGGAGGGCTGTGCTCACCAATGTGATGACAAGACCCGCTGCATTCCTAACAACTTCCTTTGTGACGGGGAGAGGGACTGTTTGGACGGCAGCGACGAAGCAAACTGTGGTATGTTGTCATACCTGTACTAGAAAATGGGAATCATGCTACTTGGATTATTTGGCCTGTTTTTTTTTAAAAAAAAATCTTACAAGTCTCCTATATATGATATGTGTGCCCCCCACCAACCTCTTCAGCTGAAGAGGACTGCAGTGACAATGAGTTTAAGTGCACCAGTGGCCAGTGTGTGTCCACTACAATGCGCTGTGACGGCCACCCGGACTGCCGGGATCGCTCAGATGAGGAGAGCTGCACCAAAGCACCAGTGTGCACCACCAAGCACCGCTGTCCCCATAGCAAGGAGTGCCTGGTGCAGGAGTGGATCTGTGATGGAGACGAGGACTGCAAAGATGGCACAGATGAGAAGGTGGGTGTCTGAGGCAATACCACACAAGAGAAGACTTTTTTTTTTTTTTTTTTTTTTTTTTTTTTAAAAAAGGTGAAGTTTTGAGTACTAAGCTTATAGAAGTAAAAATGCAACCCAAAAAAGTCAAGTTTTCTGGGTTGGATGTAGCATCTTGTTTACTTATTTTAACTAATGTGTTTTGGGTGGGAACAATTTAAAGTACATGATGATCTTTGAGATAAAAAAAGAGGAATGTTTATGCAGTGGTACATCTTGAATTTTTCTCATTATTCTTTGCTACATGAAGGTCAAAGGTCAGTCAGTACAGAGCAGTACTGATGGAGCAGCTGGGTTTTCTGCATGTAGCTTTAGCTTAATGGTACTTGATGCCATAGCCAGGTCCTCCAATGGACTACACATTCAACATCCAATTGCCTCATCAATTTTTAAAAATGTTCATGAAAAGTTATAAATTGTGAAATGCAACTTTGGATGATGGATGAATAATCCATTGGTTCTTTGTGCAGGACTGTCCTGTGGCTCCTCTGAACTGTGGCATATTCCAGTGGTCATGTAAATCCAAGACCGAGTGTATTCCCACAGCCTGGAGGTGTGATGGCATGAAGGACTGTGAGGATGGCAGTGACGAGACTGAATGTGAGTAGTTTGGTGAAAGAAATTAAACAAAACTCAAAATGGACATTGGCACAAATAAGGGAAAGGCATTTTTTAATATGACTGAATACCGGATCCATTCTGAACTTCAAAATGCAAAAAGTGATGTTTTACCCCTCATTGCTCTTGGTTTCACCCTGAAAGCATTTACACTGAAGGGTTTTCCTTTTTGTAAAACTGTAGCTGAATACTTGCTAAATTTGTATTAAACATGTAAATGGTGTGTGTGTCTGCATACCAGGTGGGGTGGTGAAATGCCTCCCTCACCAGTTCCAGTGTGGCAGTCAGGAGTGCCTGGATCCAGTCCTGTTGTGCAACGGCATTACCAACTGCGCTGATGGCTCAGATGAGGGAGGGAGCTGCCAGATAAACTGCTCAGAAGCAGATAACAGACGCTGCTCCCAGAGCTGCCACAGCACGCCACAGGGAACGGTGAGGATCCTGCATCTCCACAAGTTTGTGTGGTAGAGATTAATTTGGTGGGTGGCAGCAGGCTTATGTTGAAAGTTTGGAAAATCTGATTTTGGTCTGAGTTTTTTTGTTTTTTAAATGGGAAGGTAAAAAATGCAAATTAAACAGCTCCCGAGGGACCATTCTGAATAAACAATCCCTCTTTCAAAAACTAAGTCTGTACATTGAGTATCATGTGGTTTTTTTATATAATATCATAATATCTGACCTTCTGATCAGTACGTAATGAAGATGTTGCAGCTCCGGACTTGTATTTGTTGCTTGTTGTGTAGCGTTGTCGCTGTGCAGCGGGGTTCAGGCTCATGGAAGACGAGCTGACCTGTGCCGATATCGATGAGTGTGAAGGCCAGAGCTCAAGTGTGTGCAGTCAGCTGTGCATTAACACTCCTGGCTCCTACCAGTGTGACTGCCACCCAGGGTACATAAAGGAGGCAGGAGGACACCACTGCAAGATCACTGGTAAAGTCCTTTAGCAGAGAATATCTTATAGTTTGTGTTTTGGAGGGGAAGCATTTGTAGAAACGAGTATGACGGCAAATATTGCAACTCAAGGGAATATTTCAAGCATTTTTTGAAAGGGGCTTATTTGCTGTCTTGTCTACAGTTAAGTGGTATCAGTCTTCTCATTTATGTCTATATGGTAAATAAGAAGCTACAACCAGCAGTAGGTTAGCTTAGCATAAAGACAGGGAACAGATTTTTGTCACAATGTCATATGATTTATAACAATTTGGCTCCATGGTTCAATAAGATGTGACTTCTGCTGTCAGTGAGATGATCCTTATTTGAACCACTTTAACAAACTTTTCATGATTTAAGAATGCACACTGAATGGGATTAGTGAAGTATCACAATTATGATGATTCTGCTTTCATCATACCATAGGTGAACCCTTCCTGTTGTCGTCAGTGCAAACAGACCTCTTTCTGTTTGGCCTGCGCAGCGGCAGCCTGGATGTGTTGTCCTCTTCTGCCAAGAAGGCAGTCCTCTCTCTGGACTATGACTGGAGGGATCAGAGAGTCTTCTGGGTCTGTCTGGACACTGAGAGCATCAGGTGGTCCTCGCTGGACCAGAAGACCACAGAAATTCTGATTAGAGGTTGGTGCAACATGACTGGCATATTGGAGTCATTGGTTTAATATTAATTAATGTAGATGTTAGTGAAATGTAGGTATTCGCGGTCTTGCATGAGGATAGCTCTTCATAACACGTTGCTATTAACTGACATGATGATGGCTGTTGCAAGGATCAAACCTGTGACCTGCAGCTGAGGTAAAGTCTGTAACCACTAGTGAACCCTGCCACCCTCTGTTTCCACAGGTGTCCGGGCTGATTCTGTTGCGGTGGACTGGCTTGGGAGGAATCTGTACTGGATCGATGGAGTGAACAGTCAGATAGTTGCCGTCCGACTGGCCACAGCCATTAAGAAGTTACTGGACCACAGTGTCATCCTGGATGAAGACCTGGATCAGCCCCGCTCCCTGGCACTGATACCACAAAAGGGGTCAATATGAACTTATTTGCTCTTTAAAAAAAAAAAAAAAAAAAAAAACATTCCACAATATTTATAAAAACCTTAAGACCAGTATTAACTTTTTTTTTTTTTTTTTTTTTCCTCTACCAGGCTAATGTTCTGGACTGAAATTGGTAATGTAGTGAAGATTGAGCGGGCTGGGATGGACGGGTCAGAGAGGAGGGCAGTGGTGTACTCAAGTTTGGGCTGGCCAGGTGGTGTGGCTGTGGACACCATCTCTGACAGGGTCTACTGGACAGATGAAATGCTGAGATCAATAGGATCTGCAACGCTCGATGGAGATGACATTCAGGTAAAACATTTCAGAAGGAGAACATCAATATATTGTCTTTTTTTTTTTTTTTTTTTTGCTTAATATGCACCCATTGCAAAGCTTGTTACAGAACATTTTGGAACTTCAAATTTTAAACACTACAACACGCACTACATTTGTTCAGAAAAAGGTTGTCTTGTTCTCTTTACAACTAGAGGTACCCCAAAAGTGGCACTTCATGGGAGTTTTTTTTGTTTTGTGTTTTTTTTTTTTTTGTTTGTTTTTTTTTTCCCCCCAAAATGGCTGCAGTATAGTCAGATGATGTCATGTTTGTGTAAAAACAGCAAGACACTGAAATCTAACAAACTAAGTCAAGTTAATGAAGTCAGATGCACAAATTGTAAAAATGTACAAGTAAACTGCTTCTGTTCTGTTTATATTTAAGATCCTACAGATGAAAGAGACCACCAACCCTTTCTCCCTGGCAGTGTTCAATGACATGCTCTACTGGTCCGATACCAAGAACCGAGTGGTGCAGGTTGCCCATAAAATCACTGGCAAAAACCACCAAGTTCTCCTGAAGAGGCTGAGACAACCTTTTGCCATAAAGGCAAGTAAAATATTCATAATTAAGGATGTTTAGACACAGTTGGAAATGGGGCTGATTATTGTATAATCAATGAGATACTGAAACTAAATTTGGAGCACATTGTGTGTGTGTGTGTGTGTGTGTGTGTGTGTAGTATGCAAAGTAGCTTGCTGAAGAGCCTAAATACAGCTATAACCTTGTACATTTGAGATGTACAAGGTTGCTGTATTTACAATTTTTGGGTTATTATCAAATTCCAGTGTTGTAGGTCAACTAAAACTGCAGTATTGGTGTAATAAATATAAATATAGCACTTTGTACATGTATCATTTCTTTCAGGTCAATAGGATTTTATCTGCATTAATTTTTAAAAATTCATAACTTTCTTATTCCCTACAGATCATCCACCCAATGCTCCAGATGGGCACTGAGAGTCCCTGCAAGAAGATCAACTGTTCCCACATGTGTGTGTTGGCCCCGGGACCCAGGGCTGTGTGCAAATGTCCCTCTGGTCTTTTACTGGCTGAGGATGGCCTGACCTGTTCCAGCTTGGTCAATTCGGCATTCCTGCTGATGCTGTCTCCCTCCACTGTCACCCAGGTTTTGTTTATAATGCATAGTTTCACTCAGTCTAATGTGCTTTAATAGGATATACTTTTAAAATAATAGTTCAACATTGTGGGGAATGTGATTATTTTTTTTATTTCTGCTGAGATTTGGGTGAGAAGATTAGTATCACATGTTTGTATGATAAATATGAAGTTGTAGCCAGCAGCCAGTTAGCTCAGCTTAGCATACAGACTGGAAACGGGGGGAAAATGGCTAGCTTGCTCTGACCAAAGGAAACGATCCACTGACAACCACCTCTAAAGCTCACTGATTAACATGTTTCATGTTTGTTTGTTTTTAATTCATACAAAAACTTAGTGTAAAAACAACAATTTGACTGTTTCCAGGCCAACACACTGGTACTGTTACCTTTTTACACTTCAGCTTTTGTATTGAAGATTTAACAAGATTTAATGTTAACTGGTGAGCTTTTGAGGTGCTAAACGATTTTTTTTTTTCTTTTTTGCACCTTTTTAGATAGAGCCAGGCTAGCTGTTTTCTCCAGTTTCCAGTCATTATGCTAAGCTAACCATCTGCTGGCTCTTGTGTCATTTACTGTACTGGTATCCAACACTCTAATCCAACTTCCTGCAAGAAAGTGAATAATCATATTTCCCAAAATGTTGAACTAATATGCAGTTACATGAAAGTGAAAGTATCAAATTACTCTAAATTTCTGTTGTAACTGTTCTAATATCTGCTGCGTAACATGATCATAAAATAACACAACAATATTGTACTTCTGCTAACATGACTTTCATTTTTATCAGAGTATGACAATGTTCGGATTTATTTATCAGATAATTTTATATTTAATCTCCAATTATCTCTGCAGATCTACCTGCAGTCCAGACACACAGCAGCTGGGCTGAAGGTCTGGCCTGAACACCTGGCCCTGCAGGTGCCCATTGTCAATAAGGCAGCCATCATGGACTACAGCCTACGTGACCACACCCTGTTCTTGACAGATGATGGCTCAACTTCACTCCGCTCCTTCAAACTGAAGGACTCAGTCTTGGCCTCTCAGGGCCAGCTTTTCAAACTCCTGGGCGACACCATCACTGCCATGGCCCTGGACTGGGTAACGCTCAACATCTACTGGAGCAGCACCAAACAGCCCCGCCTGCAGGTCACCTCCATCACAAGAGCACATACCGCTGTCCTACTAAAGGAAGGTATCGGTAGAGTGGAGTCCATCGCCCTCCACCCTCCCAGTGGGAGAGTGTGTTTTACCAACCTGGGTCTGCAGGGTACAGGTACCGTGGCTACTGTAGAGTGTGCCAACATGGATGGTGCTGAGCGCCATGTGGTGTGGAAGGATGCTGTCCAGCCCACATCTCTAGTTTTCTCCAGTAACGGGGCTACTATCTACTGGGCTGACACTAGTAAGAATTTTTAAATTTTTGTTTGTAGTTGTGGGAAATTCTTGTCACAAGTGTTTTCATGTTCAAGTCAAATGCTGTTCACACATTTTCTTACAAGACTATCATTGTTTTGAAGATTCAGTCTGTAAAAAAATTCCCTTTAGTGAGTTCACCATTAGTCAGTTGGTCAAAAAGTACTTCAGATGTGAAATGAAGTTGTAATTTGTTGAAATAAGCAGTGACATTGAATGGATTCTTTCCCAGGTTTAGGTGTCATTGGTTCCGTACAGCTTGATGGATCTGGATACAAAGAGTTGAAGGTTGGCGATGGCCTGGCTGCTTTGGCTCTGAGTGATGACATGCTGCTCTGGATGACCGTCAGTGGTAATGCCTTATACAGTTGTGTACTGTACGTAAACACCCAATGGCATGTTATGTGTACCAACTACCTGGAGAGGTACTTGGTAGACAACATTCAATCTCACTCTGAATGCCCGAATAAGAAACTGTTTAATATTTGAGCCTGACATGCAATCATCCTGTGTGATAGAGTATTGTCTCTAAAAGGACAAGCTATGAATTGCCACTTGCAAACATCTGAATGTTGTCTGTAGATTTCTTTTTTTCTGTTTTGTTTTTTTCTTTCAGATAAGACTAGGCTGTGGTACAGAGATGAGCAGCAGCAGAACAGGTTGTGGTATGAGGTTGGCACAGAGGTGGTCGGCTTGAAGGCAGTCAGCAAGCCTAGCCAGACCGGTATGCAAGAAAACCACACAAGGACACCTGGGTTTTTTTTTTTTTTTTTTTTTGGGGGTGTCATTATAGCCTCTTTAGAGTTTACCTATTGACAACAGTTTTAGATGGTGTTAATGTCATATAGTGCCACAAACAATCCCCTTATTTTGGCAGGTTCTAACCAGTGTACAGAAAACAATGGCAACTGCCAGCACTTTTGCCTTGCCACACCAGCAGGCCGGACATGCAAGTGTGCCCATGACAACATCCTTGTGAACGGCACCCACTGTGGTCCAGAGCAGAGCTGCCCAGCTGGTAGCAGGCTGTGTCTGGATCACCTCTCATGCCAGCCCGTTGAGAAATTCTGTAACGGGCATGTAGACTGTTCTGACCACTCAGACGAGAACTGTGAGTCATTGTACCTCCATTTAAAAAAAAAAAAAAAAAAAAAAAGAGAGTACAATTCATTTGATTAGAAATGGAAAATCATTTCCGGTTTGTCTGAAACTCTCTAGTGTCTCCTTCACAGGTATTAATCTGAAGCTGTGGTCAGGAGTCAAGGTCCCTGCTCCCACCCAGTCCCACAGCTCCTCTTCTCCTCCCTCTCCCCCTCCTTTGTCAGAAGGCACTGACCTCAACGTCTCCCTGAACACCAGCAGTCAGCTCTTGAACCTGGACACCCAGAAGTGCAGCCAGAGACGCTGCAGTGGCAATGGGCGCTGTGTGGAGATCAATGGGAACACGGCGTGCGTGTGTTCACTGGGCCACAGCGGTGATTCCTGTCAGGACCATCTCCTCAAGACCATGCAGGGTCCCATTGTCTATGGCGCTGCTGGCCTCTGTGCAGGAGTGGTGGTCATTGCTGTGATAGCAGTGGTGGTTAAGAGGAAGAAGAATGCCAACACAAGGTCTTTCTGATTACTGATTCATGACAAACCCTCCTGACACAAACATGAACATTTTACATTTCCTTACAAGACATAAAAACTTCTTTTTTTTTTTTAAAACAAGACTGCATCTGCAGCCATGCTAGCAGCTCTGAGGCTGTACTTGGCCTGACAGGGCCACAGTGGTGCTGTGAGCTAAATGCTAACATGCTGACGTTTAGAGGTATGTTTACCATGTTCACCCTCTTAGCATTCTAACACTGGCTAATTGGCACATAGTTTTGCAGGTATTTCGTCATAAACAAAACCATCATCCAGCTGTACTTTGTGTTTAGTGCTAACTAGCAAATGTTGGCAAGCTAACAAGCTGAATTAAAATGGTGAACAAAGTAAAAATCAGCATGTGAGCGCTGCTATTCTAACATTTAGCTCAAAGTACCACTGTGCCCAAGTATCCTCATAGAGCCACTAGCATGACAGTAGACTAGTCTTGTCCTACTGTTACTGTATCTCATGTGCTGTGGCCTTGGTGCAGTGGTGGAATATACATACAAAATTACACTTACTCAAGTACTATAGTTACTGTACTACATATTTGTACTCAACATTTCTGAAGGATATATTATACATTTATTTTCACCGTAGTTAACAGTTAGCCACTTTGCAAATGAACATAAAAACATGTAATATCCTTATATAATGCATTGCTATAGATAATACGCCAACAGAATATATGTTGGAAAAATTAACTCCACCTCAACCAGCCACAGTATTAAAAGTTGCTTACATGTTAACGCATCAATAATCCAGTCATAAATAAAGGTGAAAGGGACCATTCTACATAATGACTGGCTAATTGGCACATAGTTTTGAAGGTATTTTGTCATAAACCCAAATATCTGACAAATTAAAATCCTGGCCTGATGGACTTAGAGGAAAAATTAAGCAATTACCAAAGTTATTACAATTGATCCTGACAGGGAAAATAAGATTAAAGGTAAAGGATCACCAAAGTCTGTAGGCTTCACCCTCTGGGGACATGAATGTCTGTACAAAATTTAATGGCATCCATCCAATAGTTGAGAGATTTGGTCATTGCCATCCCGAGAGCTTTGCCACTAGCATGGCTAAAATATCAAAGATGCACAGACATCATTAAATGTCCATTAGCTACAGTGTCAAGATAGACCAACCAATCTTAGGAAGACTGATGTAAACATTGTGCATATCTAAATTTGATGTTTTGTGGGAAGAATGTTAAGTGTTTGCCACAAGTAGCAATATCTGACTGTGTTGGCACAGGATGACATTTCTGTATTTCCTTCCTGCAGGAGAACTAGCCCAGCAGCAGTGAAGGAAACGAGTATGACTGACCTGGAAAACAAAGCTGAGACCGCCCCCAGTACGCAGACTTCCCCAGCAGACACAGACAAGCCAGAGGTGGACCTCCCTGAAAACTCTAAACTAGCAGTTGTCTAATTGTGCTTGTGGGATGACAAGTCTGACTCTTTTTTTTTTTTTTTTTTTTTTTCTTTGCAGGAAGCGGTATCTTCTGTGGACTGATTTATGGGCATGCAATATTTTAAATAAATGGTCTGCATTTTGTACTTTTTCCTGTGAAGTTATTTTAGCATTTGTTTACTGTCACACCAGATGGTTATGCCACTGGCTTGAACATTATTCACTGATCAAAAAAGAATTTTCACACAATGGTGGGGCAGTGCCATGAGGTCAATGGGTAACATCAGAGAGGCTGGTGACCACCAGGTAGACCCTCATTTGTTTGGATAATGACAAAGGACATGGATCTAGCATTGGAGGCAAACAAACGTCTCTCTAACCTTGGTGTTCAAAGATTCTTCATACAAAACACTGTTCCTAATGCAACCACATGTCCCCCACAACTTACATGTTAAGTGTCACAAAGGACCAAATATCAGTTCCTTCTTACACATAGCTTTTGCCAAAGCCATGCTGCTAATAAGACACACAGGCCTTATTAGCAGCATGGCTTTGGCAAAGGCTATGTCTCTGTCCACCACTTTGGTCCGTACTGAAACATCTCAAGTATTGGATGAATTTTCACAAAACTCCGTACAAACATTCATGGTCCCCTCAGATGAACTGACTTGTCATTATGCTCAATCAAGCCAAAATTTAAATTTATTTAATATTTTGGTTTATAACCAAATACCCTTAAAACTGATGACATTCCCATCATCCAGCTGTACTTTGAGTTTAGTGCTAACTAGCAAATGTTGGCAAGCTAACAAGCTGAATTAAAATGGTGAACAAAGTAAAAATCAGCATGTGAGCGCTGCTATTCTAACATTTAGCTCAAAGTACCACTGTGCCCAAGTATCCTCATAGAGCCACTAGCATGGCAGTAGACTAGTCTTGTCTTTCTGTTACTATATCTGATGTGCTGTGGCCTTGGTGGAGTGGTGGAATATACATACAAAATTATACTTACTCAAGTACTATAGTTACTGTACTACATATTTGTACTCAACATTTCTGGAGGATATATTATACATTTATTTTCACTATAGTTAACAGCTAGCTACTTTGCAAATGAACATAAAAACATGTAATATCCTTATTTAATGCATTGCTATAGATAATGTGCCAACAGAATATATGTTGGAAAAATTAACTCCACCGCAACCAGCCACAGTATTAAAAGTTGCTTACATGTTAACGCATCAATAATCCAGTCATGAATAAAGGTGAAAGGGACCATTCTACATAATGAGTACTTTTGTTCTTGTTTAAGCACATTTTGCTGGTTATACTGTGCTTTTACTTAAGTAAAAGTTTTAATGCAGGACTAACAGAATTAGTACTTTTACTTGAATAATAAGTTAAATATTAAACAGAAAATCTGAGTATTTATTCCACCGCTGCTTTGGTTCTCACATTTCTGATTTGTACAGTAAAGTTGGTGAATTTACTGTTGCTGTCATTGTAAACTATGAGAGTAAATGTGGATATGGGACATGTAACTGGTGTGTATTCAGGACAGTATGTTTTAGTGGAAGCAAATCATTACATTTTTAAGTACAAAATGTATGAACTCAGCACATATGTCATATTTAACTGCTGGAAATGAAACAATGGCATTAGTGGATACTGTGGCAGATTTAAATATATTGAAGAAAAATCTAAATTGTTTTTTCCCTGTAGGGCAGCTCTCTTTGTTGCCAGTGCAGTGATGCATGCTAAGACATGACCAAGGAGTTGTGATTTAGTGTCTCAACCACATTCTTCCTATTGTTTACATCAAAACCACAAAAAACATGTTTATGTTGTTTATGAATAGGAACTTCTGGTTTGCTTATTCTCTTATTGTTTTATTGTTTTAGCACTCTCTAATTTTACTGTGTCTGGGGTTAAGTTTTAATTGTTAGTGATTCACAGCTTGAGTGTCTATTTTATATTGTATTGCTATGAACATAAACCGGATGATGAATTACTGCCATATTCTACCCACACAGATCAAAAGCCATATAAGAAGATGTCTAACTCGGCTTCTCTGCAGCTTTTGTCGGAGTTGAGACGTTTCAGAATTAGTCTGGCAGATCTCTATGGTGTGGAGGAAGAAGTGGATACTCAAACTATTACAGTAAGTTTTAAAGCTGGAATACTGTATCATTTAAAAATAATATAGCTTGAATATTCTACTATCTTCAGTAGTGCTTAACAGTGTATTTAGTTTTCATGACAAACTTATAATGTAAGATGTACATATGTTTAATGAACTGATGCTTCATTCTAGTATAAAAAACAATTTCAATTAACCAATATGGTGTTTATAATTTATTTGTTTCAGCAAATACAGGAAAGACAGCAATGGCTATTCTAAGGGCTACACTTTGTGCTGTCCTCATGGTGACTGTAGCAATGTCTAAACCAGTAAGTAGCTCTACTGTTCTGCAACTAACTTATTCCAATTGTAAAGCAGACTAAGAGGACTTGTTTCAATGCTTATAACATTCCCTGTTACAACACTAGGTCTGTCTAAATGAGAGTGAGGATTCATCCATGCTATCAGAGTCCAGTGAGTCCAGTTCATCAGAGGAGACTGTGACTCATGCTAAACCTTCACAGGAACCCCTGCAACCAGCATTGAAAGAGACAGATATGTCTAATTCTATGGAGGAGACCGACCCAACGGATACCCCTGCTCTACTCCCCTCTGCAGACTCAGAACCTTCTCCAACCATGCTCGATACTTCAGCCCTGCCAGACCCTGAAGACCCACAAACCTCCACTGACATTGACGCTTTACAGCTCATGCCAGATGACCCTTCACACACCGCCCTGTGTGTAGACATTGCTCAGGATATGCCTGCAGTTAACGCTGACACTGTATGTGTTGAAGACACTGAGGGCTCACTACACCCAGGCCTTGCAGAAACTGACACTGTTATAGATATTGGTGGCACAAATCAACCACAAGTCACCTCCACCACATACCAAAGAATCCCCCAGGGAGCCACTCCACCCTTTCCTCCACACATCAAACCAACACGTCCACCATCCTCTCCAGCCCCTCCCATGCCAATCCCCATCGGAACCACCCAAGACTTGACCAGTGTTCCTGTTTGTTTCAATTGCCAGTTCCTGACCCCTGAGTTAGATCCACCTAGAGGAGATAGCATTTGACCCTAATAGCAAAAAACTGAACAGAAATTAAACAAATGTTATCCACTAATATCTTTTACACGATTTTAGTGTTTTATTCTTTTGTTTTCACACATTCTTAGTGGTTGGGAATCATTTCAATTTTGGTCTAATGTTGGAATACTTAGTCCTCTTAAGGTGCTTATTAGTTTGATTTTGCACTAATGTATCAAATGAATTGACACCTTAACTAACAACACTTCAAATGTATTCATATTAGCAGTTGAAAATGAAAATGTGATTAAACATTCATATCTTCAAATCATGAATGAGGATTGAATGAACTGAATAGTTCACAAGACAAGATAATACAAAATTGTTTAGTAAAATTATGTTTTTTATTGCCACCATTGTAAAAGTAGCCAAACATTACACCTGCGAGTACAGTAACAAAGATGTAAAAAAAACACGATTCTGGAGCTTTTTAAGCATTTGTTACAGCAGCTCAACAGAAACTACGGTAGGTACAGCATGTTGTAACTGTATAATTTTAGGACTAAATGAGGAGGTAATACTCAATGTGGTTCTTGTGTAGCAGTTATAGTTAATGTTATAATGTTAAATCAGTTTGTTAAAATAGGCTAAGAACACATTCCCAATGCAAAATGTTAGACCAAACTGTCATCTCCTTAACTGGCTTTAGAAGATAAGCTGGTCAACGGCCCAGTCAGCAGCTTTTCCACCATATAAATTACAGGTGCATTCATATACTGTACATAACAGGATTATTTGACTTCTCAGTGAAAAATAATTATTTTGAATATTTCTCAGCTTGTCATAATGTGACAGGTTTAAAAGACAAAAATTTAAAGACCTGCAAGGTCTGATCTTGTGCTTTGAATTTTGAGGGAGGGGCCCTTTTGTTTCCATTTAGATAATTACTTGTGCCTTTAGACACAAATTTGACATAAAATGAGACAGAAATTTTACAAATGTCATCACTTGTAGCATACATTTCTGATCAAAGATTATCAACTTAAAATATGAGAAATCAAATTGAGAAAAATGCTATGTTTAATTTTTTGAAACAATGGTGCTAGTGGTGTAAATGTACTGAGGATAGTTCACATGTGGACTAGCAACATCTGCACCTTTTGCAGTTTGTTTTTACACAAATGCCATGTGAATTTTTGTTGTTGTTTTCTTTCAATTACTCCATGTGTGCCTCCCACTTTTACTTATCCTACATTCCTACTGACCTGTTCACTTGGTCTTTAAGAAACATTTTCTGTATTATTTACTTATTACTGTATTTATTTCAATGTACAGTTCTGTTTCTGCAGTTATCACCAAAACACTGCCTTGTGCCTCTAGGATGTCATTTACAGTTCATGTACAGACTTTCTGCATTGTTAACATGGTCTTCTCTTTTGGCTGAGGTCTTAATTTTCATTTGTGTCCTACACATTTTTTCAAAACTGATGCTGTGTCAAAGGTAGATAAAGTATAAGTAGACACCTTTATTCACACAATCTTTTATTGAGAACTTTTAAGTAGGACATATGGCACGACCCCCTGAACTCAACAGAAAGTAGTCACAGCCTCAAAACACCAGCAGCTGAAGTAGTTACCCTGCTCATTTCTTCATCATGGTGGCACGAGGAAGCTCAGTGGTTAGACTGTCACTCCTCAGAAAAACTGTCCTGGGTTTGAATCAGACACTTGGCCGGGGCATAAAGTGTGGAGTCTGCAAGTTCTCCCAGCATCTGCAGGGGGTCTTCCCACAACCCCAAGACATGCATGTCAGATAGACATGACTCTAAATTGCCTGTAGGTGTATGAGTGTTAAGTCCTGTGATAGAGTGACAACATGTCTATGATGTACTCTGCATCTCGCCCAGTGGATGCTGCGAGAGGCTCCAGCCCCCTCCAGCCCTGTAGAGTACAAGCAGGTACAGAAAATAGATTGATTTTTTGTAACGTGTACAATCTAGGAATACTGGCTCATACTGTTACAGTCAGTGTACCCTACTACAACTAAGTGCACCAGCCAAATATCTAAAATAATAGATGTCAACGTCATGTACTGGTAATGTTGTATGTCGTGTGTTCTATGTTATTAATACTGTAGCACTTTGAGTTTCACTATGAATGAAAAGTGTGGTACAAATTAAATGTATTATTTATCATTATGTGGCAGGTTGCTCTTGCTGCTCTGACTCTGTGTCTGTTTCTGCCTCATTCTCATTGTCCAGCTCTGTCTGCTGTTGTGGAGGCGGTTGGATGAGTCCTCCATCCTGTGCTGTGTTGTAGGAGCCGCAGCCACTGCACTTCATCCCCAGGACATGGAAAGGCACTGTGCAGTGAGCTTGGCAGTCATTACATATAATCTATAACCAGGCAAAACAAAAGTAATGGATTACAAATAAAGACAACTAATGGGACAATTACTCATAACAGTCATTGAGGTCAATTTTTAATTAACTGTACTACTCGATCACTGGTTAAACCTTACTTTTTAAATTATTCTTAATTACTTGTGAATTTTGTTGCATTACTGAGGTCTTACTTTGACAGTAGCACCCTGGTATTCAGTGGGCATCGGTGACTGGGCGATCTCTTTGTCTATCTCATCCCAGTGGTCCTCCATCTGCCAGGCAGAATGCATACAAAGAGGGCAGCGATACGCACTACAACAAATAAGGAGACAGTACAGTACATTCAGTGGAGGGACTCATCTATGCAGGACTGAATTGTTTCAACAATGAATGAAATCTTTATGTCAAACAAAAATCAAAAACACTGTCCTAGAACAAGACTTTCTTTTACTCGACTAAACAATTACCAAGCAAAAAAAACTCATTGGACATACCCAGTTCTGATCATGTCATCAAAGCAGGTCCTGCAGAAAATGTGAACAAACAGAATCATTGGTACCTTTATACCGTAACAGTGCTTGAACGATGATAACTAACAAAAGGTAAACTAGTAAAATATGTAACAATCATGTAGGGCTTAAAAACATCACGTTGATGTATTTGCCTCTATCAAGAATCTTTTCAACTGTCCTCTCTTCATGGTTCTAATAACCAATTTTACACAGGATACCGAGTAATCAATCTGTTTTTAGTATAATTACAATAAGTATAATTAAAGTTGGGATAGATACAAATCTTGCACAGTAGCAAAATAAGCCCAATTAAATTCCCCAACCACACATTGATGGTGTGTAGACAATAATGAGTCATACTTATGTAGAAGATGGCCGCATGGAAGAACATGTGCTCCAATTCTAGAAGTGTGAATGTCCTGTAATTACAAAAAAATCATGTCAAATTTGAAAGACAGTAAATAATAACTTTAAAGTCCAACATCCCCCTCCATCCCATGCCTTTTTTATATCCATATACCATGCATTTTATATCTTTCATTACCTCCATACACACTGGGCAGTTCTGCCTTGAAACATTTTCAACACACTGAAAGATAGAAAAAAAAAAAAAAAGTTAAACAGAAGCAGTGATGATACTGATATTCGCTCATCATAAAATGATACATACGATTTGGGTGAGTGAGAAACAGCTATGAGTTAATGATCACCTTGTGGTTTCCCCGCAGATCCTGCGCTAAACACAGATTGCACTTCTCACAGTGGAAATACTTCTCCCTGGGCCCAATCCTGTAAGGGTCAGGATGGAGGGTTACAGATACAGATGACAAACAACTCATGCATGATTAAAATATAAAATTACAGTATGTTAGGAGGACAACACACCAATACTCGTGTGAGTGAGTTTGATGCACTGAAGCAAAACATAACAAAACAAACAAACAAAAAAACACTCATGAACATCATTTTTTTTTGCGTATCTAAGTATTTAAATGATAAAAGAGAAATGAGGAGGAATATGACAATTGTGAAGACATCAAAAGGGACTTTTGATACCATTTCACTATTACAAAATTAAAATAAAAAGTCATCGGTGGAATATCACAGATACAGTACATTGTAAAATTGTTCCCCAGTTTTTTTGCATCGGCACTGGCACTGACGTATAAACATACATGTAGTATAAAAATGCTAAAAAATAATATTGAGACCTTAAAAACAACACATACATCTACTTTAGTCTTTGATACTTAAATTTTGCTCACTGTTGCAAGTAAATGACATTTTTAAAGTAAATTTAAAATATCTTTATCATTGTTAGTATCTTATGTACTAAGGTCATATAGTAATTAAACAGACGTTTGTTTATTTAAGAGGTATCTAAAATATGTAAACGTTGTTCTTACTCACCTGCATATTCCACAGGGTTGACAGTGATACTGTTTCTTATCCTTGTCAAACAAGTGGCAAATATCACAGTAATACTCCCCAAACTGCATGTGGCACTCTTGGCAAGTCTGCTGTGCCTAGAAGAGTGAGAGCCAACATTAGAACAGTTTCTTTTTCCTCATTATTGGTTAACAAGACACGCACAAAAACAATGCACAGTGGCTCCTCTAGAGTTACCTGTTGTACTGTCTCACACGAAGAGCACTGCACCTCTCTGACTTTGAATCGATCCATCTGGTGGTTCTCCTCTGCATCATGGCACAGCCGACACACGTACAGTTTACCACAACAAGGTGCCTGCAGCACACAGAAACATGTGATTACACAGGACACTTGGAGGTGGGTGGTTAAACTTACATCACAGGTTATGGTAAGAATCTTAAAACAACAGTCAGGTGTCCATACGAACAGTAAGAGAGGTTTTCCTCACTGTAATCATTCCTCCTGTTCATACTGACTATTAAAAATCCCCTTCAAATGTGTTTTCAATGTAAGTGATGGGGCAAAAATCCACAGTGTGTCCACACAGTCATTTTGTGCAAAAATGCATTTAAAAGGTGATTTGAAGCTTATATGAGGCTTCAGCAATCTGAGTTAGTCATATCAAGTGAATATCTGCCACATTTACAGTCTTTTTAGCATCAAATTCTCTCTTTGTGTTTCCTCGGACAGTGTTTCCCTGTTTAGCTGTGGTGGAAGTATAGTAACAAAAAGAGAGACTTTGGCACTAAAAAGACTATAATGTTGAAAGATATCTACTTGATTTGACTCATTTGAATAAATTAAGCTTCATATTAGCTTCAGATAAAGTTTTAAATACATTACTGCACAGGAGGAGGACTGTGGATTTTGTCCCCCATAACTTACATTGTAAGTGCATTATGAAGGGATCTAATAACCAGTATGAACAGGAAGAATGATTACATCAAGAAAAACCTGTTTCAATGTTCATTTGGCATCCTGACTGTTGTTTTAAGACAGACTTGAAAAACTGTGAACCTGTCATTTAAGGGAGCTTCATTACTAAGTTGCAAATTCCTTGCTTTAGCAAACGTCGAGGTTTACAGAACAGTAAAATGAACGTTTCAGTCCACTAATGCAGCATTAAGACAGATCCGGCATGTATGACTGACACGTCGATGATGAACCTCAATCAACAGAAAGATGAGCTCATATGATATACCATGAGCTCGTCACGCCGCTAAGTTATCACGTAAGATACATAGACAAGGCATGGCAAATTTATTTATATAGCACCTTATATATACGACATATATGAAACTGACTGTGTATAACAGTATTGCTGCAGATACTTACTAGCGTTAGCTGGGTTAAGTAACGTTAGCTGTGAGACGTTCTCATAGCTGTATTATAGCGTTATAGCTACTTAAAGTGCGACATATTCAGTACTTACATACCTCCGTGTATTAGTAAGGCAAATAAAAATTACGTTTACAAAGTTAACTCACTTTCAATAAGCAGCTGCGCGTGTAGTGTTCACAACCAGCAGGTGAAGCCATTTTTTCTTTCCTCCCTTTCTTCTTCTTCTTCGTCGTCTCCGTCTTCTTCTTCCTTGCGTTTATTGGCGGATTGCAATACCAATTTATAGGTGCATACCGCCACCGACTGTACCGGCGTATGTAGAACGGGATCCAGTTTACAATAGCCTACTCAAAACAACAACAACAAAAAGAAACAAAACTATATTCTGTTAAGCAATCCAATTACTAAGAGTTCTACTGCTCCTCTCTGAACTTCCCTCACCTTATAACCACTTGTTCCTAGTATCCCCTCCAAATCCCATCCTTGTTTAGCCTCTCTCACCCTTTGTTGTAACATAACTCTTTCTTCATTATATTTGACACAGTGCATTAATACGTGTTCAGCCTTCCTTCCTGTCTACTTCTCGTCTTCTTCTTCTTCTTTGGGTTTTAACGGCAGCCTGCATCCTTGGTGTTGCGTTACTCTCCTCCCTTATTTCTCTCAATACCCACTCTGTTTTGTATTGCATGTAGTTCTCTTCCTCTTATGCTGTTGCCACTCTTTGTTTTTCTTTCTTCCATGCAATACCCTTTCCCTCTGATTTTGACAGTTTAATTGGGGTGTCTATGCTTTCTTTCTTTCTTTTTTTTTTTTTTTTTACAGCTTGTTTGGCTAGTTTGTCCACTCTGTTATTACCCATAATGCCCATGTGCACAGGAACCCAACTGAACCACAGCGCCTTGTTTAATTACTCATGAGTGTATTTCCATTATTTCAAACTGTAGGTCTTGGCGATTACTGGATGTATCGAGCTTTAGGCTGTTCAGAAGATGCTGAGTCACTACAGATCAGAGCTCTGTTGGGTTTGGCTTGTTCAACCCACTCTAAAGTCATCCAAGTGGCGTACAACTCAATCGTGTACATCTTCTTGTCTTGTTGTTCTGTCAGAGTTGAGGCTTATTGCTGTGCTCCTCATTTTGGGGATATAAATAATTGCGTCCAATGGAAAACTCCAAACAATACATGCAGAGCAGAATTAGGATGATACCCACTAATTATTAAAACTCAAAAGAGAGCATTTCAATTTTAAAATGGCCTGAAAGAAAGTGACCCTGACACACTCCATAACAAAGCCCTCACCTACAGAGAGACCCTTGAGAGAAGCCCCCTCAGTCAGCTGGTTCTGGGACTCTGTTCATAACATAAGCAGAGCCCCCAAACAAAAACCCCATTAAAGTAAATCAAATTATAAGAAAACAAAAAGAAAAATATTTGACACATTGGAAATAATCAACCAAAAACCAAAGCAAGCTGGAATGCTATTTGGCCCTAAACAGAGAATAGTCAGTGGCAGATTACCTGACCACTGTGACTGATCCTACTAAACTAAGGAAATTCTTGACCATGTACAGACAGGGTTCCAATATCTTCTTAAACATCCAATTCAAGGACTTTTCAAAGACTTTCCAGGCCCTATTCCCTCAAATTCAAGGACCCAACATAGCATAGTTTGAGACACAGATCAAGGTTTATTACTGTTACAACACAGAATTTTTTATGAGAACTCCAATAAGAACACAGCAAAACATTTTTCTATTCTTGCACAAAATATATAAATTCAAGTACTTTCAGTGACCCATGTCTATTTATGTCTACTTTCAAGAATTTCAAGGACCCGTGGGAACCCAGACAGTCTCAGTGAGCATATCCTCGCCATGGAAAGAGGCCGCCACAGGCAGACATGGCTCCCCAGAGCAGACAGACTGTGCACCCACTGCACACAGCAGGAGGTGGAAACTCAACTGCACTTTTTAGCCACCTGCCTGCCAACTGTACCAAGACATTAGAGACATAAACTACAGACAGATTACAACCACCCAAAAAGACTTTGAAAACATAGCTAAAAAAAAAAAGTTTCCATATCTGTGGGCGAAATACAGCAATGTGCAAATAGAAGCAAGATTTGTGAGCTGTTGTGACCAGAAAAGGGCATCAAATGGAATAAAACTACCATGAAGACTGTCAATCAGCTGTGTATTCCTGCACTGACCATTTGCACTGTGTTGATCTCTGTACATAGATCTCTGTACTTACTGTACATACATACAGACCAAATATCTTTAAATACATCCATTAAAAATAAAAAATAAAAAATTGTTGCAGTGTTTATATAGTTCACGCTTATGCGTATCTGTATTTTTCTATTTAAGTTATCTTTACTTATCTGTATATATAAATTTCTAACAGCAAAATCACAGTTCTTCCGTTTATGTACATTTTTTCTTGTTTTTATTTCACACTTGCTCTGGCAGTGTAAACATCTGTTTCCCATGCTAATAAAATCCCTTTTTAATTGAATTGGTTCAATATAGCTTATCTTTAGCTCAATATAGTACCTCCTTCAACATTTGCTAAAAGCATTTGCAAAAAATCTTACTTTCATTATATATATATCATTATATATTAAAATAAAAATAAACTGGCTATGACAAGCAGGATAATATGACAGAATATCAGATACAACAGTGGCACAAATCCATTCCTCTTTCTCTGTCTGCAACAGTAATTTTAAATACAAATGTTTCATGTTTTGAAATTAGATAAAATAAAGTATTCCTTGAGAAGCTCTTTAAAGACATTTTATAAAACATAGAATCCCTTCCTGAATCACATTAAAGAAGAAGAAAGAAGAAGATTCAACTGCCCGCTGTCCCATAGTCTCAAAGTCCTACCCACTCAATTTAAAAACCACCATACTTCATTCCTCCTGATTTTCACGCGTCTCATATGATATCGCCTTGGGTGAATTCAGGTATAGTGGAACTACAGGTAAATTGGGACACTGTAAGAAAACAGCATTGTACTTCTGCCCTGAAAAGTGTAAGTCAAAGCAATTGGTGCTGAGACCTTGCTGTAGAAGCACATGACCAGTCAAGTTGACCCCGAAACACAAGAGGTATGAGAGATGACATGTGTTTCAGCTTGATTTTAATATAAAGGTGTAAAGAATATGAACAAAAGTTTAATCCAAATGTTGTTTCATATGTTTAGTGTGCAAGTAGTGGCATTACAAGGAATTTAGTCATATCAAGCAGCAATGTTTGTGCCTGCTGATGCAGGTGTAGCCTACAGAACTATTGATCACTTTGTTCAATCCATGGTTTAACCCCTATCCATGATGAATTTAAGGCCTATTGCAGAATAGAACGGCAGCCAGGAAACAGGCAGCCAGATCAAGGGTGAGAGTGCAAGGGGGAGTGTAAAAACATGGAGAAATTGTAGGGAAGAAGAGGTACAACAAGTGGAATGAGGACAAAATGAAGGGAGCTATTGATGAATATAGACAAATGGCGAAGGCAGGTAGCAGACCCCTACATTTTCTGGCCAGGTCATGGAGTATTCCCAAGTCCACCCTCCAAAGATGAGTGAAAAGTCTCATACAGGGACACAAACATGTGGCAGGAAGGAAGACCATCATCTCAGCACAGGATGAGGCCAACCTGGCTGAGTTCATTGCAAGTCTAGCAAAGTGAAGATTTCTGATGAGGAAGATGGAAGTTCAGAAGCTAGCATTTCAATTAGCAAAAGTCAATGGCCTGAAATGCTTCTCTGGGAGCAAGGGACTAGCAGGGATTCATGCAGAGACACCCAAGTCTCGACATGAGGAAGCCAGAAGCCCTCTCCACATCCTGGGCTGCTTCTTCAATCCAACTGTTATGGGGCAGTGGTTCAGGTCCTATGAGGATATCATCTCTGAGCGTGGCATCCAAGATGTACTGAGCCATTTGTGGAACTGTGACGAGACAGGGTTGCAGGATCATTTTGTGTGTGTGAGAGTGGTGTCACCAGTGGGATCTTCCTGCTTTGAGGTCAACACGAATGAGACAGAAGAGACCACCACCCTACTTGCAGGTCTCAACAGGGTGGGGGAATACGGCCCACTCACGAGTGGTGCTATGGGGCTCCCGACAACATGCTGGTCAAAGCAATGGAGACCAGGTGGATCAATGCAGATGTGTTTCCTACTAAAATAAAATATGACCCCTTCCCACATGTTCTTCTCCTGGATGGGCACAGCCCCCATGTGTTTAATTTGGAACCCTTGGAACTAATGAGAAACCATAATGCACATTTAATTTGCTTTCCTGCACACCCCACCCACATTCTACAGCCAGCAGACAGGGCCTTTTTCAGGAGTCTAAAGTACAACCAGAACCTGGAGGCCTGTATCTTCACCAGGGTGAATGATGGGCAGAAGCTGTAGAAGCCTTTGTTTCTTAGAGTGTTTTCAAAAGCATGGAAAAGTGCAGCAACAGCTTGGGAAGCCCAGGCAGGGTTTAGGGACAGTGGGATCTACCCTCTGGACCCAACTTGCGTTGACAGGTCTCTGTTTTCTCCAAGCCTGACTACTGAGGAGTGGATGTTCTCCATGGATGTCGTCCATTGGACTGCAAAAAAAAGTTTACATGTCATGTCAACAAAATGTTGATGACATTGATGAATACACTGTTGTGTGTTTTGTAATGTTTTGATGATTTTTGACAAATGAATGAGTTGATGAACAGATATGAATATGTTTCAAAATATGTAAATGAATTAATGGCCAGGTTGATGAATAGACTAGATGAATGCACCGTTTCAAAAAAGAAATTGATGATTGGTTGATGACATTGATGAATTGATACATTGATGGATTTAAGTACTGAGTAGAATTACAAGTGTCCCAATATAGCTGAATTCACCCTACTTGTCTTTTGTTGTTGTTGTTGTTTATTTTGATTTTGTACTTTTCTTTTCTTGGGGTATAATTTATTTTTTTATTCTTTATTGTATATTGTCATCTTTTTTTTTACTGTTTTGTGTGTGTTTTTTCTGCCATTATATCTGTCTCTGTACAGAGAATGTGACCCTGAACTTGTTGTACTTTTGCATCAGATTTTATTAAAATCCTAATAAACAAAGCATTAAAAAAACAAATATGTTACACATTCAGATGAAACTCGAATTGTCAAGCTTTATAACAGTATCATCATTTATTGCTCTGTATTTAACATGTGCACCAAATGGACTCGGTGACCTTTTGGTGCACAGCATTCAAAATATTGTCTTTTCTATTTTCTTCTCTTTGTTTTGCTATTTCTACTGTCGTATTCCCGGTGTTGTCGGGATGTGGTGGAACTTGATAACCCATCTTCCCACTTCCCTTAGAATGGGCGCCGCTGGTGTAGTGGTATCATGCAAGATTCCCATTCTTGCGACCCGGGTTCGATTCCCGGGCGGCGCACGTGTTTTTTACTCGGTTACATTTAAGGAAAAACTAGTAAAATGTCACAATGTAGCATCTCATAGTTGGGGAAACTGTAGCAAATCACTCTGAATTTCTAAATAACCGCGCTGTGTGATATAATCTAGTATCTCTAGCTGCGCTTCCCAGATGTGTGCAGCTGTTATTTCCTCTAACGTTGCCTGATTGAGCTACAATCACGATAAGGTTAATGAGAAATTTTCTGCACCATTATACAAAGCTTCCAGTGAGTCGGTGTGTTTTCAGATTATGCATACACAGATGTGGAGGCACATCTCTGTGTGAGTGGGAGAAAGAGCGCTTGATTTTTGGCTTCATTTCAGCGCGCAGGTTGACGCTGCTGACGCCGCTCCTCCGCCATCTTCAACTTCCTATTGTTTGCATCAGACTGAGGCTGTCTGCGGTGTGTGTGAGCGCAGAGTCGGCCACAGATTTATCCTGTAATAGTAGATATAACCTTTACGTTCGCCGTCGTTCGAGCTCAGCCACAAACCATTTGTATGTCATTGAATTAAGGACCTCTCAGGACGCGACCACTAAAACCTTGATGATGGAGGACGATCAACCCAGAACCTTGTGAGTAGCAGCGGGGTCCCCGTGTATGTCCTGGAGTGCGAAAGGGCTCCGTCTAACTGCAGCGCGTCCGAAATGTTTCCACGTTGTTGTTTCAGTTAAAAAACTATAAAACCTTGTAATATAGACACACATGGCCACTGTATTCTACATTATATTTTCATGTCGACACTAGCGACATTTCAAAATGCAGCAAAACTACACAGCATGCTTTGATATGGACGTGAAGTTGTGTGTTTTAACCGTATAAATAGACGGTAACTAGTCTGAAAATGAAACTGAATGGCTCGCTAATGCTAGCGTTCGTTAGCTTCCGATGCTAATCAGCCACTTGTTCTAAAATGCTCATACATTTACGCTGGGGTGATAGCTATACTCGGAAAAACAATCGTGTTTTAATATCATTGAACAGTCCTTAATTATAGCACCGCGGATGGGATGTAATTTTATAAAGCACCGTCAGCAGCCAGCTCACTTAGCATGAGGCCCGTTTGTACCGGCTAGCGTTATCTTTAGCTAGCTGGCAGACAAGCCACGTCAACGCTCAGAGAGACGGCCCGGGACTACTCCACGAAGGGGGTGACCCCAGTCCAGTTGCGTGTGTGAAATGAACATTATCCACATTAGTATTTAGTCCACTAATGGTGTTGTTTTTGTGTTTAATACAATGGGTTGTTGTGGGTTGTAGCTAGCCCTGTTAACTAGCCTTTGTTTGCATGCTACTTCCTGTTTGACAAAGACTCAATTCCCCCCATCTCTCTTCTTGTCTGCAGGTATGTGGGGAATCTGTCCAGGGATGTTACAGAACCCCTCATTCTGCAGGTCTTCACACAGATAGGACCCTGCAAGAGCTGTAAAATGATAGTTGATGTGAGTATCACCCCCCCCCCCCCCCCCCCCCACCTCATGGTATATAGTCTTTTGACTGTACGAAGTAACAGTCAACAGTGGCTTGACGGTTTGTGGTGCAGCTTATTATCCGTTTGATGGTCTCAATCTACAGATATACGTTTTTGCTTTTCCTCTCCCAGTCTGTTATGTCAGGCCTAACACTCCTAAACTACTGTAGGTGGCTTTTGTCATCTGCAGTGAGTAAATTGATATCTGTGCTGTAGACTTAATGTCAGTCTTGTTTTCCCATTGACAGACAGCTGGAAATGATCCGTACTGCTTTGTGGAGTTCTATGACCACAGGCATGCTGCTGCCTCATTGGCAGCTATGAATGGAAGGAAAATAATGGGTAAGGTAAGCTATCGTATCTACAGGGTGAGTGGGGATGGGTGGGCTTCGGGTGTGGGGAATATAGGTTGTGTGCCTTTCCAAAAGAAAAAAAAGTGGACTGTTAACATGCACATTCTGGTAATCAGATAGGGCATCCTAACCAACAAGTGGCAGCTGAAGTAACCAGGGTCCAAACCATATCTTGAGCACAACTACTACCAAAAAGTAATCGCTCTGTTGTTGAAACCAATTCTATTGCTGCCTTCCAAACATATTAATCTTGAAATATTGGAAGCTGTGATAATGACCTGAATGTATTAAGCAATGTGAGATTTGGGCTTTGAGAAGATGTATATGAAAAGAACATAATTCAGGTGTCCATTGAACAGACTAATGCTTTACTGTAAATAAAATCCTCAAGATAGATGTAAGAAAAGGTTGCAAAACAACAAGTCTGAGAGGAGCTGATAAAGCCTGGTTATCAAGAACAGTGGAGCAGACCATTAACAACTTAATCTGCAACATTTAAGAGACCACAGGGCCTTATAAAAGAATATTAAAGTGGTGCTGGACGGTGTAATAATGAGTTGAGTGTCTGGATTCAGTGCTAAGACAAAAACACAGCTGCCCACGACTGTGGTGTTTCGCTCAACAACCACCATGTTTAAGGTGACGTGTGAGTTGTTGGTAACTACCAGACAGGATCTTTGGAACATTCGCTAATAAATGTCTTTGTTTTTATTGGCCTACACACTATTGGAAGAGTTTACATTGCACCCTCCTCGTGCAATGATTCATTCATGCCCCTTTCATGGTTACTGTATTCTCTTTGGTTTTTGCAAAGTAATTCCCTTGTCCACAACAATTTGTTGTAGACATAATCTTCAGATCATAGGGTGATGAATGTATTTTAGGCATATCCTAGAACCTAGAAGTAAAAATATCGTAAGGTAACTGAGATCTTTAAATTCAATAGAAGATATATTTGCTTATATTATGCTAATTGACAAACTCAGGACAGAAGTGAGGGAAAAGGCACCATAGCACAATAAATTTAAAGTCTACTTAAATGTTGATTTGATCATTTTTCAGTACCTTTCAGTCAGCCTTTAAAACATACACGATTTTAGTCCCAGGATTTATTGTAAATGATGTAAACATACCCCACCTGGCCTGTTCTTTCTCTGCCCCTCTCTGCAGGAAGTCAAAGTCAACTGGGCCACAACGCCAACCAGCCAAAAAAAAGACACAAGTAGTAAGTACAAGGGTTTCTCAGTGGGGATATACTGTATACTGTATCACATTGTTACACTGGAAAAATCTGATTTATTAGTACAGAAACGTTGCACATTACAGGAAAACATGGTGTTTGTTTACATTGCATGTCTGGAATCTGGTTTTGCCAAGTCGACACTCCTTTTGTTCTTCCCCTATTAACAAACTGATAAAAATCTGCATATCCAAGTAGAAACTCACAGTCTTGGAAAAAATCAAAGTTTTTAATGTAGTGTGTATTATAACATATGTCATGTCTAAAATGTGTTTTTAAATTGTTTTTATTTTTATTTAACAGATCACTTTCATGTGTTCGTTGGAGACCTCAGCCCAGAAATAACTACAGAAGACGTCAAAGCTGCCTTCGGTCCATTTGGCAGGATATCGTAAGTATCAAGCTAATTGACAAACATGATTAAATCAAGGATAGATGGAAGAAAATGATGCTGGGCTGTGGTAACGAGAAATATTATTATTCACTGTACTGCGTCATACCGATAAAACCTGTTGAGAAAAAAAACAATGGAAGAAACCTTGGGAAGTTACATTCATAGAGGGATCGCTCCAGGACATGGGATTTATGGTTTCAATTAGAGATTTCATGGAGAAACTTAAAGTGATGCATTCATGTTGTTTCTGATGTTATGCCATTGGTGTTTGTCCACAGAGATGCCCGTGTTGTGAAAGATATGGCTACAGGGAAATCTAAAGGCTATGGCTTTGTGTCTTTCTTCAACAAATGGGTAAGTAGACAAGAAACCTGACTTGCCAAATTATTGTTCTTGGTGCAACATCACATTAATACTGATGTTAATGGCGGGATTTTCATTTCCATTAAACATGCACCCTGGAAAAAAAAAGATTCAAACAGTGTTAGACTGCAGCTCAATGGAATAACCAGATTCTCTCTTGTTTGCAGGATGCAGAGAACGCTATTCAGCAGATGGGTGGTCAGTGGTTAGGGGGCAGACAGATCCGAACTAATTGGGCCACAAGAAAGCCCCCCGCCCCAAAGACCACCTATGAAAGTGCGTTATCACAAATAAGCACATTATTTGCTTGCTTCCACAGGATGTTGGATTCATGTGTTAACAGTAGTATTGTGTCTGTCTTTTTTTCCCGGCAGATAACTCCAAGCACCTATCCTTTGATGAAGTAGTGAGTCAGTCCAGCCCCAGTAACTGCACCGTGTACTGTGGTGGAGTCAGCACAGGACTGACAGGTCAGAATACCATGGGCATTATTAATGATGCTGACACTAGTAGTGCTAAGTACATTCAGCAAACAGCTCAAAGACTTATGATAAATAAAATGGCAAATAAGCCAAAGAGCACGACTTTCAAGGATAAATCTGTCGTTATTATATATTTATCATAAATTCCCTCAAAGAGGCCAAAACCAAGAATGAATTGATTGTACCAACAAGTATTGTTTGTATCAACGTAGGTTAAACCTCTGTGCCACATAACTCAAATGATGTCCAAAAACAACTAAAAACACATACTGTTGGATTGGGTAATTTATATACCATCATTAAAATGAACACAACCAATGTATTTCATTACTTTCAGCTTGTCAAACTAACAAAGCAGTGTAAAAACAGAAGAGCATGTTCAGTGATGTCCTTGACACAGAGGTACTCCATATTCATATTCATCACATGAAGGAATATGTTTCCCAATGCAATAGTTTGGCTCTTGGCATTTTTTTAAATAGTTTGTGGATGACAATGAAGGTCTATGGAATGGAGGCTATATCAATACTTGGTAGCAGAATTAATTCATTTGGGATTAGGGTCTTTTCAGGGGGGTTATTGTTTCTAAAGGAAAGATCAAGTAACGCCTGCATTATCTATAAGTCATTAAAAATGTTAATTTAGTTTATTCTGCTTAGAGATGTGGCCCTGTGGTTTAAACATACGACTGACAGAGAGCCGTACCAGAGGATGTTAGTATGTAATGTCTCTCGTGCAGCAAGTGTTTTTTTTTTTTTTTCATGACACATCAGCCCACATAGAAATGATATCTGATGTTCCCTTTCTGTTTGATTTTCAGAGCAACTGATGAGACAGACCTTCTCTCCTTTTGGACAAATTATGGAAATCAGAGTTTTCCCTGACAAAGGCTATTCATTTGTGAGGTATATGGAAGTTTCATATTTATGTTCCTTTTATTCTTTTTTTTTTTTTTCTTTTAAGCAAGGTCAAAGTATGCTGGAGTAGTTGCCAGTGACTTAGCCATATAATCAAGGACTGACACCTGGAGTGCAGGGAAATGTAGTTCACTGCAAGGTAGGAGAGAAAACCTACAGTACTCTGGACACTGAGGACCTGGACTGAGAACCACTGATAACAAATGTTTTAAGTGATACGAGCAGCATGGATTATATTCACATGCAAGATTTTGGTCTCCTTTGTATTCTTGTGGCAGGAATAATCTTAAAGGTTAATGCAAAGTTTCCTCTATCCTATGAAAGTATCAACTTAAATTGATCTCTATGTTTCTTCAGTGAACAAGTAACACATCAAAAGACCATTCTTCCTCTTCTCACAGTTTTTTAATAGAACGCATCTCCAGCAGTGGTCAGGTCACCATTGCAGAGTAAATATACATGGAATGAGGTTCAGCATTTCCTTACTGTCTCTGTTTTTGTCCAGGTTTAACTCCCATGAGTCAGCAGCCCATGCCATTGTGTCGGTGAATGGCACCGCATTAGAGGGCCACATAGTCAAATGCTACTGGGGTAAAGAGACCCCGGACATGATGAACCCAATGCAGCAGATGCCAATGCCCCAGGTAAGGAAATCATGTACTGTGAATGCTGTATATAGAAATAAAACTGAAGAAAACATAAGATGACATCTGACACTACAGTCTGTAGAACTTGAACATTAGTAGATTTAAAACGCAAACCAAGAAATGGTTCAGTTTATTTTAATGGGACATCAATAAGGAAGAGAATACTTGTATGTAATGGGATCGTTATAGAGACAGCGCAGTGGTTGGAATTGTGATACAAACACTGAAGTGCAATCAAGGCAACACAACAATTTTGATTTATAAATAAGAGAGATGCACCGATCAATTGGCCACCTATTGAAAACAGCCAGTTTTCAGCTGATCAGCCATGTTGGGTGACTGGCCCCGATCAGTCTCATATATCCGATTTTTTTTTTTTTTTTGCTGGTCAAATTCACACATGTGCTGCACAATGGTTCATGTCATGCACACAGCGGCACAGACCAACATTACAGCCACACACACGCATTAAAACTAAATGATATGAATTGCTGCAGAGACTCGCCGTCGACTGGAAACGTTTATAGCACGTCTGCTGTAGTTTTTAACTTGTTTAAATATTAATTTACCCATTTTATTTACTGGCAACATGTCGCACACCGTCACCAGGACCACCAATAGGCAGAGCTCAGATGACGGCCTGAACATGGCCTACACCCGGACCATCCTGGGTCTGCTCAGGACCCATAATTATTTAATTGACACTGACATGAATCCTGCTGTGTGTTTCAATCTGTAGAAATTTTTCTAATAATATTCAATTTTTTAATTATTTAATTAATTTAATTAAATATTAATCTAGATATGATGACCAAATAAGTAGAACCGAGAGGAAAAAACTGTACACCTGTTGAGTGCTACAAACACTATTAAAGTGACATGAGATTTGATATTTGCTTGCTTGTGCTTTTTGATTACACTAAAAAGACATAATGTTTAGGAAATTACTGAACATTATGGGTGAAAAACAGGGTGGGAAAGTACCCACCGGGGTTTATCTGCACCACTGACAAATATTTTATCAGTATTTTACTTTGAGTTGACTTTAATGAACTTAGAAGTTCATCATGTAGTTAGAAAATGTTTTATATGAACAATGTTTGTTTATGCTGTCAATCATAGTTCTTACAAAGAAAGAAAATGGGAATTGGCAGGTCAGACTAAAAAAAACCAAAACAGAAATTGGAATTGGCCAAGAAAATTGCAATCGGTGCATCTCTAATAAATAAACAAGACCATGTCATTTTTTATTTTACTCTGTGTCTTATGACAAAAACAGTCAACCAACAGAAATTCTAAGAGAACTTCAGAACTTCTCTCTATTTCTATTGTGGTTTTATAGCTATGCTCCCCCCAATGACACACACTTTTGTCCTGGCTGAAGTGGTGTTTTTTTAAAAACACATCATCGCATCACGTGGTGGGCTGATGTTTGTCCAGTCAGTTATTCATGTAGAAGTTGTGCAACTTCTCAGCAGGAAAACACAGTCATGAAATTTCCTGGTAAAGTTATGATTGACCCTGAATGGTACTGAAAAAATAATATTCTGTACAGTGTTCTGTCTGAAATATTAATACCAGTGTATTAGTTGATGATTAAAATCAGACACTAGTGAAACCTTTAGTGAGCAATGTATTTTTGGTGGGTTGATCTGATGCCTGAAACCATACTTAAACCATTCTTTGTTGCCCTACAGCAGAACAAGATGGGCTTCCCTGCAGCCCAGCCCTATGGCCAGTGGGGCCAGTGGTACGGCAACGGGCCTCAAATCGGCCAGTATGTCCCGAATGGGTGGCAGGTCCCCACCTACGGCGTCTATGGCCAGGCCTGGAACCAGCAGGGCTTCAAGTAAGTAGCACGGTGTGCACAGGGCTCCCCTTCACCGCCTCCTCCTACTCCAGCACCACCAGAGTCCCCCATCAAGACCGGGGCAGCAAGAGCCAGCTCTGGCCACAGGAGGGAGCCATGACCTCCCTCCCCCCAACCCCACCACCTCCCTTTTTCCCCTCACCTTGCTCATCTTGAGAAGATTGAGGGCAAAAACAGCACACACATACACACCAAACAATCTGAACTTTAATTTTGTTGTTGATCATGTTTCAGTGTGCACAGCACATTCTGATAATTGAAGGGTTTTGTTCCAAAATGGCATCTCTGATCTGTTTTTGTCACATGAATTCTAGCTCATAATAGTTCAAAACTGTCAGCCGTTCCAAAAATAATTGTTATAAAACTGCCTTAAACTAGCAAAAAGCTTACTTTTGAATTTCAATGGACTTGCAGATTAATTATTACATATAAAGTCTAAAAGCCCAGATCTCAGCTTCTCACTCACTGTCCTCACTCAGAGGTAGTTTGTTGATGAAGAATGCATTTCCCTTTTGTCCCACTGTGTGTAAGGACTGTGTTCTTTAAGTTGTTTTTGTATGTCAACATTCATGTGATAGCTTTTTACATTATTTTCATTTTGGTTTCAATGATCTATTTTTACAAGGACCTGAAGATTTGATCTGTATATGAATGTCAGTCGGACATGTTAAATATCATTTGTAGGTTGTTATCCAATTTTGTTTTTATTTAGACAGCCTATGTGTAGTGGCGTTTTGTGCACCCAAGAAAAATAAAGGAAAGGCCATATGTTGTTGACCGTCTAACATTCTTGGTGAACAGCTGTATAAATAGGCTGAAGGTGTGAGGTAGATGTAACTGAAAGCAGTGATGGTGTGTTTGATTGTCAAATGTACAGTAAATGCACAATTCTTAAGACAGAGGCCAGGCCTCTCTTGACTTGAAATTTGAAGATAAACTTACCTGTATAAGCTGTCAATCTCCACACTGAACTTAGAATTTTCTTTTACTACGTGAATGATAAAGGCCTTAACATACATCATGTGAATTAGGTTACTTCTTTGCTATACTTTGTGGCCAAATGTAGAAATGTTGGAAGAGAAGTGAAGATAATCCACTCTGTTCTTTACAGTGCGGCTTATCTCTGTAGGCTTGCTACAGTTGGGGGTGGGGTTAGAAAGGAATATTTAGCTTGCTGCGCTTAGCCTGTATGCTCTTTGTCTGCTTGTCCACCCATGTTTAATCAAATTACACTTACCTTTGGCCCCCTCCCGAGATCCCTCCACTTTCTGTTTTTTTCCCTTGTTTTTTGCTAGCTTGATTTTTGCCCAGCCTGCCTTACCCTCACAACTTCTGATAACTTGCCTTCTTGTTCTCATTCTAGCCTGTCCAGATTCTAGTAGCTCTAATATATACCGTCCCTTTGGCTCCCTTTCGCCTTGTCTCTTCTAACCTGCTGGCATTTTGTCTTTCTGTCTCTCTCTCCCTCTCCCTCTCTCTCTGTCTCTCTCTCTCTCTCTCTCTGTCTGTCTCTCTCTCCCCCTCTCTCTCTCCCTCTCTCTCTCTTTACCTTGTTTTTTGCAGTCACTTACCGGCCAGTGCTGGGTGGACTGGCATGAGCGCCATCAGTAACGGTGGGGTTATGGAGCCTACACAGGGATTGAATGGGAGTATGCTAGCCAACCAGCCCGGTATGGGAGCCGCAGGATACCCCACACACTGATAAGGGGGCAGGGTGGGAGATTTGTCAACCATCAGCCTCTTATTGGCTGTAAGGTGCCCCGCGGGGCTGTGTAACACCGCCTCCACTTGTGGCAGGACTAAGACTTTTACTGGGATGTGGAACCTAATGGGAAGGTTGTCTATAGGAGATGTAAATGGGATTTCATTGGGGGGGGTTGAGGTAACGGGAGCCAGGGAGGAGCGATTTGACCCACACAGGTATTTACACCCTTTGTGGTAGCCAAGACTGGCCATGAACCAGGGCTCTTACCATTTTTAAGTTAACTGTAAATGAGTATAAAACTGTAAAGGAGAAACTTTTGGATTTTTTTTTTTGTCAGGTTTTACAAATTGCTTCCATTTTCACATCTTTCCTCTCCGAAAGACACTGAGAGGTTTGTCATTTTTTTTAAAGAAACTGTTAAAGTCTGAGTCGTGCTAAGTTATGAACCTTAGATATTATTTGAGGAATGGAAATCTGTTTAATTTGTTCTCATTCTCTCTTGGATTAAAATCAATTGCAGGGATTGTTGCCACTGCTGTTTCTCTGTAAGGGCAGATAAATATTGCACAGTTTTTCCTCTCTTGTACTGGGACAAATTTGACAACCAAGAGTGTTTCCTTTTTTTTTTTTTTTTTTTTTTTTTTTTTTTGGCATTCCATTTCTCCTTCATATCTTTCGGACAACCTGCAAATCTTTTCGCCACGTGTAAATAACCATTCATTCATTTGAAACGATGTAAGTAAAATGCTACTGTTAACTGTGGGTGCTTGCTTTCTTTTTTGTTTTGATAACTCAACAGTTAACTCCAACATTGTACGTAGCAGAGTGGCACTATTTAATGTGACACTGGCACAGTGCAACACACATGATTCTTCCATGCAGGGATAAGACAGCATTGCCATGCAGTGCATACTTAAAATTTAACACACTTCAAATGTTAAAGGGTGAACATGTTTGACACTTCTGATGTTTTTTAAATATCTATTGAAACGCCAGTATTTTATATCAAACATCTGAGTGGATTCAACCTTTACACTTGCTCTTTTTGCCAGAGAAATGGGGAGGCCTACAATGTAACTGTTGCCTTATAGAGCTGGTTTCTTTTAGCTGACAAGATACTCTTTTTAATTAGGCAGTGCCTACAGACATTTTCAGACCCTTTTGTTTAGAAAGGTGTTAGCCCTGAGAACTGATGACTCTGCTACTGTAATCAATGTTTTCTTGCTTTGTCCAATTAAAATGCTAATGCACATAAACCACAATATGTGTTGGTTTTCATTTTTATTATGGATGGGTTATTCTGCAGAGCCTCGATGGAGTTTTTACTCAAAAACTACATTTTATTGTAAGACTTATTTTTTACTTTTGAGAGCGGTAGGGTAAGTACATCACGTGCAGCCGTCTCGAAAGTTGATTGTGGTTGTACAAGTTCTGAAGCCACCTGACCTGTTCACTGTTACTCAAGCTGTAGCGGCTTTATTTTATAAGACCGGCTTTCATCTTACGAGTAGCCTTCTTACTCTGTCAATGTGCACTTCAACATTAGAGATAATTTACAAAGTGTAGAAATCTGTGGATGTTTTACATGCTGATTAACTGTTTCACTACTAGTGTTACTTGCACAGACATATTTGTTATGAAGAAAAGCCTCAAGCATATGGCCTATAGCTGGGCCATATTGTGTAGATATTGTCCTTCCTATTTATTGTTGGCTGGAAGATCTTGTATATGTTAAAGACACAAAGATATTATCAGACTGAGGTGGAAAGTTTTCATTTGGTGGCAGAACATTAAAGCTAGGGTAGGTGATGTATTTAGAAGCATTTTTTGTTACATTTGTTGAAATTCTCTGTACATCCTGACAGCAAACAATAAATCAAATGCTCTGATAATAAAAAGAAAAAAAGTTTGGTATCTCTGGCTGGGGCAGGCCTGTAATAAGTCCGTCCAATCAGTTTATTCGGGCAGGTGGAGCCACCTACCTGTCCATCTATGCGCCCTGTCCGAGCACTTACTGTGCATGACACAAAGTTTGGAGACCAGTGAGCACCAGGATACCGACCAATGGGAAGTGACGGGACTGCATGAATTTCAGAAGGGGAGAGAAAAAACATGGAATATCAACAGAAAGCAGAATGAAAATGATCATTGGAGTATTGCCTGTATTACAGGTGAATCTGAACAGCACATAATCTTATCAACAACACTGGAGCAAAAGACTCACTGAACTCAGCTGCCAGAAGATATCAATGTACTGAAACAGTAGTCTGTGAGTAGTTCAAACAAGTAAGAGGCGGTCCTGTTCACCGTTTCCTGTTTACTAAAGGTTGTTGTGCCTTGAGAGGAAGTTGTGTGTGTGTGTGAGTGAGAGTGCACAGTAGTAGACACTGCTATGTTGTGTATGGAAGAGGCGGGGCGGGGGACACTGCCTACTCCAGCTTTAACAGAGGAAAGAGGAACAGTATGACTGACAAAAGAGAAAGTGAGAAATGGCATGAAGAGGAACTTCAAGACAGTATGTTGTGACAAAAAATGAATGTTAGAACTTGTAAGTGCTTCCACTGACATAAAGAGACAGGCCTACACAGCCCGCTGCAGGATTTTACCAATAACATTAATGATGGCTGCATGCAAATGTGTCGGTACATCATGGCAGTGAGCCAGCATTGCACAATACCAGGAACCTGAAACTGCAGCACCTGAATGGAATGCAGATGTAATTGTTGATATTAATTACACCTGTGCTTTTCCTGCTATGACATGTCAAATTTCTTGAAAATGGTCTTTTATAAATGGTGGTTGTATTTTAAGCAGTTTAATACCTCAGATTTGGTCTAAAATGGTTAAAGGGAAAGTTATGAACATTTCAAAAGAAAAACATGCGCTGTATGAATGTTGGAATATAAAATGCAAACCTGACTGAATGTATTAATATTTATTGGTTGTGGCTACTAATTATGAGGTAATGAAATTTAAGCAGCATTATTTAGCAAGTCAACTGATAAAGAATTACAGAAAGTTCACATTTATACTATTTTATTTGTTTGTTTATTTTGTTTTTCAACTGTTGCCTGAAATTTGGAGCTCAGGCTAATACAAGCAAGGTGTCAAAGGATTATTCATCACCGGCACCAAATTATGGAAACCCCCCCAATCCCAATCTATTAAAACCTCCTTATCTAATTTTTGAGGGAAAAATGGAGCAATATCTTTTGCTATCTTCATAGTATTACAATTACTTCTGCTTGATCTTCACACAAGCATTCATTACATTCATATCTGTACTCCCTTAATCTTTTGCCATACTTCACTGATACAGTAGAGTGGTTTGTATCCCTGTGGTTACACTCTTCACAGGTCATCATGAATCATGAATCAGTGGAATCATCATGACATTTTTAATCTTATAAAAAGGTTCAAAACTACTTTTAAGTTTATTCCACTGGTCAACACATGCATGTGAACAGTGAGGTCACTCATGTGCCAGACCACCGGTTTGTCCAGCTAGTATCATGTACTATATGAGAGCATCCAGACAACCATCCACCTTAATATAAATTGTGACAAAAGGTAACAAGGGTTTCAGTTTTTCCTTTTTTTTGTTGGTCTTTTAGGTTTAACTTAACCACTTCCTTGTAATATTGGTATACACACTGGTGATAAGATGCAGTGCAGTGATGGCGGGCTTGTGCAGTAGATGGCGCCCTCAGTCCATGTTTCCTGCATGGTGAAGTGGAGCAGGTGGCAGACTTTGCTGTAATTTTGCATAGTGTCCCTCAGCCCTTCAGCCAGAATGTCAGGATGTTAAATGACTGATCAGGTATGTTTTTGAGCACACAGTACTGTGTATGTGTGAACAAATGTCATACATGGCAATTTTTTTATTTTGTGGGTCTTCTCAGTGTGAATTGACACACTTTTGCCGCCTTTTCCTTATTTCTTTCAGTCTTTCAGAAATATACAACAAACACTGTGTATACTGTGTGTGTTACAGCCAGGCAGACTGCCTGGCTGCAATAATAGGCAGCAAGAGCTGAGAGGCTGATAAATGGTTTGTCTCTTCACAGCTGCTCAGCCAGGACCCGACTGAGCTTAATGGACGGGGGGAGAGAGAGAGAGAGAGAGAGATAGATAGATAGAGAGAGATAGAGAGAGAGAGAGAGAGAGATGTCAGGAGATGAGTTAGTGAGCAGATTATAGCTGAAATCAATCAAAACAGCCATGCTAGCTTTCTCTGTTTGTCTGTCCTGCTTCGTTTCTCTCATCTTTTATACTTCCGTTAAAGTTACGTCTTTCCTCTGAATGATATTCTTGTCATGGTTAAAAGTCCACGCTTGCACAGATAATATAAGCTCAGATAAACACTGAGGAAGAGTTACATTGCCAATCTTACAAATTATGCCAACTAGTCAACTACTGTTTATTAAGGGGTCATTCCCACTCTGACAGAAGTGAGGTGTAAAATGTGGATCAGTTTTTACAAAAAGTAGGTTTGTAATAATTTTTCAAATGATAATTGTTAGCTGATCAATGCTGAATTACTCAATTCATTTTGTCTGTTTCTTATTTTCTTTTTTAAAAAAAAAATCAGTTCATGATCTTTGTATTGTTGTTTTATTTGGGAGGAGGTCCACCATATCAACCTACGGCTTCTTGACATCTCCTGGCACATCTGTTTAACAATGGTTACCTATCTCTAAGATGTTAATAAATCAATAAATAAAATAAGAATGGAAGACAAAATTTTCTGTGCAATGTGCTAGTTTTAATACTTTTCACTATATACCGGAAATTATTGCGGTTCCACTGTCACGCCAGTTATTTAAGTCTATTCCTGATAGGTGGTGATTTATGGTATTTTCTTTTTCCTGTTCCTTTCCTTTCATGCTTCCATTGTTTATCCAGCCCAGTGACCTTATCTTTTTGTTTAATCTGGTTTAAACGCCGTAATTAAATGTAAATAAATGAATCTGCCTGATTGAATAGATTGAATACTTCTTCAGTGTGGGAAAACATCTAACACTTCTCCCATATGTCTACTTGCACTGTGACTTTCAATGGTGTCAGTTATAGTAATGATGGATGTCAGTCCACAAGAGTTTTCAGGCCCTGTTCAGCTTGAGATGCACACACGATCAGTTTCAGCTGTAAGACATAAGCTTATCTGGTGTGTTTTTAAAGTGAGACGATATAACTTTGCAAGAGGAAATAACTCCTCTTATGAATGAAAAATTGAATTCACAAGCAATAAAACACACCCTCGGATCTAGTCAGTACACTCTACTACAGTCTTACAGTCTTACAGCTGAAATACACCAGGCACGAACGTGACGCATCACGTAGGTGGGGCGGAGCGGGGTTTTCTACCACAGAAACAGATTGGAAATGTAATAGTAACAATGATTGAAATTAGTTATTTGAAGGTATATAAACTGCTTTGGTCACGCTATGTTTTAAACAGACCAGTCCAGTTATGTGCTGTTGTTAATAAGCACACTGTCTGCACAATTTTGAGAGATGGGGGAACACATCTGCAGTAAGTGATAGGCCCATGCATTGGCCCCGTCACCCCGTGGTTCTGGATCGTGGGAAACTGCTGGATCACGGTGTGTGTGTGTATTTCAGGTGGCTGACTGAGTACTGTATAAAGTGTGCTGAAGCAGAAACAAAAGAGCTGAGGAATATGTTGAGGGCTTGAGGGACACGAGGTGCCCTGTGAATTGTTTGAGTGAACAGCGTCTGTGTGTGTTTGTCTGTGTTCCCATGCAAGTGACAGCTTGCGGCAGTGGCTGACAGCAAATAAACATGTTCCAGTAATTAACCTTGACAGGCCCAATGTGGTGCCAACAGCAGACACCTGCTAATGACACAATTAATCCATAATTAAGGCATTCTGTCACACCACACTCGCACACATGCACAGTCACTGAACATTGTGTGTGTATGTTGGAGAGTTTGGTGCACATCTGTGCAGGCAAATACAGTGCACACTAAAAAAACATAAAAGTCATATTGATGATAATACTTTGCTTTAAAGGCTTACAGACAAAGCTTAAGCTGCTCTCACAAAATATAACTTGAGCGACATAAAGCAAAATCCACAGCAATAAAAAGTATAGCAATGTAATGGACAACTACTGTTTAAATACCTGTTAACTAATATGGACAGCAGGCAAACAAATATGTATTCTTTTAAGAAGGTACTTCTACTAAATGCAGGTTTTTTGCTGAATCTGTTTTAACTGTAAGATGTTAAACACCACATTATGGTTTGTCAAAAAATGCCCCAACTCACTGTTGGAAACAGGAAGCGAACAGTGGTCTCCTGCAGCTAAGTCCACTTTTTGCCACTTTTTCCCTTTTTTGCCATCTAACTATCTAGAGACATCCACCCAAGAGCCCCCTCCTAAGAAGGAAGTCACCTTATATAGATGTCATCTGAACTGTGTCACTTCTCCGGGTAGTAATTACTACGGCTGCTAGATGGCGTCTGTCAATCAAACGTGACTATAGGTTGATTTTGGCGACTGACTTTACGACCTATAGGGTCATTTTTCTTGGGAGGACAGGCTCCTCTGTATTACAGCGTGGATTGACACCAGCTTTTGCACTACAAGCTGGCAGCAGAGAGATATGAAGGTTTTCGTTATGAGCCAGGGACATGTATAACTGAACTGAACTGGGTGATGTACATCTGGCTTAAAGAGAGCTTAAGTTCTAGTTTTTCACTGAGAGGACAATTGAGCTGATGTTTACACTTGTTGAGGTCAACAGTGTAAGTTCCCTCGTATCCCCATTGTGCTGCATGATTTGCACATAAAAGTGCAACCTTTTAAGCCTTTTTAAGATGCTTGTATTTTGCAAGAATGAGTTTTGATTGTATTCTCTGTTTTGTGGTTCATTTAATCAGCTGCTAGGAAATTTCTTTGCATTTTCTTTGAAATTGTATGCTGCTTTCTGTTTTTTTTTTAATTAAAAGATAAGGCTAGCATTATTCTACATTTTTCTTATTGTCAGTGAATCCCATGTTATGACCAAACACAACAATAAACTAGTCTGTTGCTCTATACTTTCTGACTTCCTCACTCTGTCTGTAGAAGCCCATTGGTTCCCACTGAAGATTTAAATCTTTTAAACAAGTCAAACATATATAACCTCATTAAAAAAAAAGGTTCAGTAATTTTCTAAAACTGCTGTTGTTTTTAGCAAATATTACTCAATCAGCTATGAACAGTGAAATTGTCGGGACTATTTTCAGCTGCGGATCAATAAAAAATGATGAAGAAGTAGCAATTTATCCAGGACTGTCTTCTTTGTTGTGCTGTTTGACGTGACCAGTTAGTGCAAGTCTGAGGCTAGTACTGTATATGCAAGCTAAGCTGAAAGCAGATGAGCAGAAGCTGCAGATATATTAAAAAGAAAAAAAGCAAGCAGAAAAAAGCAACTTCCTCAATCACTTTATTTCCTATGTCTCTCTGGGCCCACTTTGTACTGTTTTGGTCGCCAGATTGAATTCTATCTGGATGCAGCGCTGGCACCTTAATCCCTCTAGTGGTGCAGCCAGGTAACCTATTTATTTCTCTTTATAGCACTGGTCTGCTGAGTAAATGCTGACCATGTCTGACTGAAAGCAATGTCTATCTTGTTGCTTGATCTTTTTACCGAGGATAAAAATACAAATGCACAAATCTATCCATGCTATATCTCAAGTCGATTACATCATGTCACCATTTATATTCAGTGTTCCCGCAAAGGTGATTGGTGACCTACAATATGGCTATTTATCACACTGACCAAATAATGATGATAATAATATGATATCAGTCAACAGGTAATGCTTTGTATGTCCCAGTTGTATATTTGATATTGGCTAGTATGAAAGTTTTTGTGGTAGATTATATTAGTCAGAGAAACTCTGCCCAGGTGTAGTTTTTAGTGAATTTATGTTCCTGCTTAATATTCCAGCACAATCTATTCAGCACACCCCGAGGACATTTATTAGTGTTATACAATACATCCAGTTTAAATATTAAAGATTTACTTCTGCTACTAACTTTAAATAACCTAGTACGCGATTTTAAAATAAAAAATAACATACATACTCCAAAGAGGTTACATGAAAACAGAAAAGACACATTTGTACCTGTTAAGCATTATTTGCATTTGTACTCATAACAATGTTTCCATTTAGTCTGTTAAATTTGTATTTGTGTGTGTATCTGTGTGTGTGTGCCTGTGTGGCAGGTGTATTTTAGTATTGGTCAGAGAACTGGGATAAGCCTGGTGTGAAGTGCACGGGGACTGTGATAATATTCCCAAATAAAGCCCTGCATGGACATTCTTATATAGAGTTTATACTAGATATGCTGTACTATAAATGCTGTTACATTCTTTCCCATTTTAGACTGGGAGTAATTGTCCTATAACTGGGAGCCCCAGTCATAATACATTTACTGTTGCTCAAATCTAGTTTAAGAAAGAGGTTGACAATACCAGGCAAAATCCTCTTATCCTCAAAGAACCCGGTTCACACACATTCTGGGGCTTAACTGATAATCGTTTTTGGCTTTTGAAGAGCAAATTTATACCACCATAGGACATTAAAGGCGCACTCCAGTGATTTAGTATTGCACTTTCATAAATTTGGGATATTTTAGAGAGACAGATTCTAAAAAAGAAGTGTCAAAATTGGTGCAGCAGAGGCCGAAATATTTGGATTTTTAATCCTAGGTATGGGTCAAGCTCCAAAAAAGCAGGGTCCTACATTTCCCATAATGCAACTCAATAACATACTTCATTATACCCTCCTTGGTAAATGCCCATGTGTTTCAAACCTCACTACCTCATTTTGTAAAGGAGGCTTTTTAAAAAAATCTGAAATGTCAAGCCCAACCTGGGATAACCCAGAGACTTATTCTGTCAGACTTGACAAAGCTCCCCCAGTGGCTTATAACAGGGGTTCTCAACCCTTGTAACTCAAGGTCCACTTCTGATTGTTAAAAAATTTCTGAGGACCACTTTCCCAAATAACAAAAAAACTAGGCTGTACACTGTCGCTGTAATGACCAAAATAAATACTCGTCTTACCTTCAGTGAGGCACTTGGACTTGCTTCTGGGAAATAATGAGATCTAGTCGTGGTGGGATGGGTGAGAGGCTGACATGCAGAGTAGAGTTCCAAGTTGCTTTCAGTTTGTTCCTTGCCTTTGATTTTGTGACAGTCACAATGGAAAACTGACTCACATAAATAGGTGGTGGTGAGATGTAACAGAAATTTGA
This sequence comes from Thunnus maccoyii, assembly GCF_910596095.1. Taxonomy (NCBI): domain Eukaryota; kingdom Metazoa; phylum Chordata; class Actinopteri; order Scombriformes; family Scombridae; genus Thunnus; species Thunnus maccoyii. The sequence continues at coordinate 29,853,418 of NC_056541.1, read as the reverse complement.
TTGCCCGTTTTGACAGAGAGAGATATTGACTGGCAGTCAGTATCCAGAATGAAGCAAGGTCAACTTGTGTGAGCTGAAGCTTCAGGCTGCTGTCTGCTGATAGTTCCATCAGTTCATTTTTCAACACAGTGGATAGAGCCATGTCTTCTGAAGCAGGATCCACAGAGATAGCTAGCAAGCTAACAGTCGCAAAACATGTTTGTCTCTGCCTAATGATGAGTTGTGATTGGCGTGGTGATGTTAAAATATAGCTGGTCATTGAAATTATGCATTTTAATTAGACATTATTTATGTGTATACTTGGGCACATTTAGATATAAAAAAACTAGCTTTGTAAACTTTGTAATTTACCAGAAAAAAATATTTTAACCATTTGGCAGTACCACTGCCTCCACGGCCCACTAGATGGCGCTCTGAGGCCCCCCTGTGGGCTGCAGCCCACTGGTTGAGAATGGCTGGCTTATAACATGTTGTACAAATTTTTTTCACAGGCTAAGTAGTACTCTTAAAAATCGCATGAGTGCCCCTTTAAAAATCTCAAATTTTCACCAAATGATCAAATTAGTAAGTAGTTCTGTGAACTATCCAGAGTATCGAGTGACACTCTTTTAGGACTTTGAATAGTTTAGATACCATTTTTCAATGCTGTGAGCGCCACAAATTTAATTGTGTTGTCGTCCATTGTTTAGGGGTGGAAGCAGACAGTGTAGAGACTGATATCTTAAAACTTGGACAAATAAAACTATCTGCATGGTTATGTTACTCAAAAAGAAAGTCTGAAAATATATGTTTTGTAATTTGGGTAAACTGACCCAGCCAGACTAATGAAACTGGGCCAAAAGCTCTTTAAAGCAGAGTGAGGAAGGTGTCATTGCAGGTCTTACAGTCTGTCAAGTCTGTTGTATAATACAAGGAGATCATACATTTATCATATATGACCGGCTGATATCCTGTTCTTCATGAAATACCAACACTGGCCTGACTTTGAGTTAACCGTTATATCAGTCCAACTCTACTGACGCTACACAAACTTTACAGTGCCAACTCTTGTTTAGAGCTCTGCTGCCCTGTTTATAACTTTGACAGCTTTTTTATGTACTTTGTATACAGCTTCAGCAGCAAGTCAGATTCCTGGCATGTGTAAATAGACTTACAGGTGATTTTGTGGCTGTCAGGGTGTTCGCCAGACAGTCATGACTGATTTATAGGCAGCACGTCAAACACAACCTGAATAATCCAGCAGGCAAATAAAGATGAAACTGTTCTCTCAGTTACACTCCAGCTGCAACTGCTTCCAAAGTAAACACAGACATGCAGGCACACACACACACACAATAGTACATCTACTTGCAGAAAAGCGATATACAGGTCAAGACAGTTGTGTGTTAAAAATCTGGTTGAAATGTGTGTTTTTATATAGGGGTGTATTTGTGTTTGTGTCTTTGCAGCTGTTTTTGTTTGTGTACATGTGTGTGAACTATTCACCCACCTTGTGTTTGTGTGTGTGTGTGTGTATCTGTCAGGGTGTGTCAGGCTCAGCGCTGACAGGTGTGTGTCACCTCATCATTCAAGATGTCGGCGCCGCCGACGGGCAGGAGGAGACGAGACGGCGATGAAGGACACTGGTTGGCTGTCGCTCAGCCCGAGCCACTTCCTGTGCGTATAAACGCACTGTTTAGAGCCAGTCTTGGAGAAGTCCTATGTAGGACAAAGGCAGCCTGCGGCTAACTCCCCCCCCCCCCATTACCACTGTCTGTAACGCTCCAAATAAGAAAAAAAAACCCCATCTGACTTGACTCATCGCTCATCACCAGCACAGAGACTAAGAGAGAGCTCCATGGATCAAAGACTAGATGTCACATCCCCTCCCTTTCCTTAAATTCATCCAAAAAAGCAAGAGCCAGGGCTGTATGTATGTGTGTTGGAAGGGTGCAGCTTGCCAAGCTCCTCAACTTGAAGCGTGTGTTTATGTACTTTGTCACTCAGGAAAATGAGATGTGTAAATCCAAATGTCAGCGAAGAAGAGGAGATTTCTGACAGCGCTGTGCATCATGTTCCAGTTTTTTCCCCCCTGCCTTTTCTCCTTCTCCCCTTCACTTTTGGCCTGCTGGACGCACTGCTGACAGCTTCGTGGCTGACAGAGAGAGAAGAGAGAAGATCTGAACACTCATAGAAAGAAAAAGGAAAAGGGAGGAATGATGGTAGATGATGTTTTTTGAATGTATACGCATACACACATACATAGACACACACACACACACACACACACACAAAGGGAACCATATAACAGCCAAGGTCAATGCTGCATGTCTGACTGTCTGTGTTTGACAGCATATACTTAGTTCTTATGGATGGTGTGTGTGCGAGTGTGTGTGTGTGTGTGCAGATGCTTTCAAGTACAAAATGAACCGAGGCCTCTGCAGTATTCGGGTGACACAGTAATGGAGGGTAGGATATGTATGTGGATTGTGTGTGTATGCCTGTCGCCAGCGTTCAGTGACTCTGCCATTCAGTGGTACATACACAGGGTTGACAGCTCCCGCTTAAATGTGTCACTCGACATTACCCATAAACCACCACCGGAGAGAGAGAGAGAGGAGAAGGGTGGGTGGAGTGGAGGATGGGGTGGTAGATATGTGTGTATGTGTGTCACTGGCAAGGAAACAGAAATAGAAAGGAATGGGTTGTCTTTTTTTTCTTTTTAGTTTTATCTGCCATTAGCCAAATGCTGCTGTTCAATTCTGGGTTGTCTACTCCACTGGACCTCAAATTTAGGGTTGGAGGCACCCAAGGGCCCTTAAGGTAGGTCCTGCACCCACTCATGGAAAATGAGAAACAGTTACTTTCACTTTTTTATATTCCCTTTCTCAGTGAAAAGCAGTCTTGTACAATGCTGCCACTCAACTAGAACTTGCCAGGAAGCCACCTGAAAAGAGTTTAGATGTCAGAAATGATTTATACAGAATGATTGTGCTGCATTGACAGTAATTCTAGAAGGAATCACTGAATCTAAATACAATACAAATGCAGGGCTATAGTTTAAAGGTGCATTATATACCACTGCAAAGATCAGTGTCATTGTAAAAGGAATTGTGTATCACAATTGTGTATTTGTGTCCCTTCCTGTACTCTAGGATAGTTAAATGAAGTAGGAGGAGATATCCAAAGTTTCCAGAAGTAAAAGTCCTGCTCATTTTCTGTGTAGACTAGTTTAGATGACTGACAGTTGAGGCACTTTTGAGGCTTGGATAGACATCATGAAACTAAATTATCAGTACAACAAATAGCCTACATTAGAAAATATGTTTTTTTTTATTACAAAGTCAAAGATACAAGCCTGTGTGAATAAAAAGGTAATTAGAGATGTTAACTCTCACTGTACAATTTCCAAGTTCCAATATAGTAAGAAGCATCCAATCACTGGGCTTGAAATTCTGTTACATGTTCTGCTAACAACGAGCAGAAGCTAAAGATGACATTTCTTAGATAACTATGAACACAATCTGCAGCTTAAATTAATTTTCTTTTGGATTCTGGTTCAATTGTGGAGGAATTCAGAAACTAACATTATAACTAAGAATGTTGAAACAAATGAAAACTGAAGGGTATAACATAAGCCTGTAATATTATATTATTATTATATATATATGCAGGAGATTCCTGTTTCTTGAGGAAGAGTGTATAATTACAAGAAAGATTAAAGCAGGAATTTAAATTGGGGGAAGCACTTCTGGAACCAGCAGCTTCTTCCACTTCACAACTCTATAGAAACTATAGACATCAGCAATGTAATGTATTATTTTGCTACACCAATGTCACGCAAAGCAAGAGCAAATGTATGTTCAGATGGTTGCTTTTTCTGTGCTCAAGATGGGTTTAAATGTTTTCCCAACGCTATATCACAGCCGTCAGAAACAGCATGACCCTTCGTTTTTTTAACAGATGGAAGTCACTAAATGCTAACAATCATATCTGCTAACAATGAGATTTGTTAGTATTCTGAGACATCAAGAGAAAGATCCCGCAGCACTTTGTTTTGGCTTCTTCTTCACTCTTCTTATCTTCTTTTTTATGTTTGTTTGTTTTCTTTTTGGTTCTCGTGACAGAGATAGGCATGTTGGAGTTGATTCCATCTGGCAAGTTCTTCCACCATCTGCCATTTTCACAAACTTGATCTGTTTGTGGAGGAAGAACAGCACCTTCTTTTTGTTTTGTGCAGTTCTGCAGTGTTCCCCTAAAACGCTGACACAATAGCACATACTGCTAAATGGGATCTAAAGACTGATGGAGGCTGCTTGTTTTCCCCAGTAAAGGTCTTGGTTGCATATGGTAATTAAGCTTATTCCTCAACATCAATGCAATGATGACTTGCTAATGTTAAAGTGATATATGTGCAGTGCATTTGGACTGAGGGTCCTCCAGGTGAAAATGTACCTGGTCTACTCTACTGTACTGCCTCTTGGACACATATTGATTGTTAGAGTAGTAGTAGAAGGGTAAATTTCACCTACTATTGTTGACTGTGAACAAAAAAGGTTTCTTTCTTGCTCTGTTTATGCTTGTTATGGTAAATTGACACATACAGTAGGTGTTTGGCTGTGTAAAGCGGTCAGATCAAGCTGGATTATGGGAGTTAAGGGCCACATGTCAAAACATGTCTTTCAGTCTGCCCTGGGGCGCCATAACAACAACCCCCATCCCTCAAAAATTCAACCACCACCATTCACCTCATGTCACTCAGTCCCTATCTGAGGGCACAATCAACTCTCTCAGCTCCATTTCCTGCCAATGTGCGTACTGATGGGACACACACAAACACACACACGTATGTATGCACACTCAGAGACACAAAAGGTAATATCAGTTACTGGCAGTGCCTCGATACATGCAGAAACTAGCATGAAGTGTGACAGCGTTGTGTGGTGCCTGAAGTGTGTTTGTGTGTGTCAGTCAACAAGAAGATCGCATGGGTTTCTCACATATTGAATCAGTGAAGATAATCTTCACTGTCAGTGTTCTGAGGTGTCTCGTGTTTGGTGACATATCTGGATTTATGAACCATTTTTTAGATGAATTTATACTTTATCGGGCATTTCATTGTCTTTTGTATTTGTTGTACGGAAGTTTATCTTGTGTGCTAAGTCTTATACCCTAATTTCTGTACCCAACATCCTATATCCAAAGTTCCACATCATATGTTATGCTCTACTCTACATCCTTCATGTTATACATAATACTTAATTTCCTATGGTGTATTTCTGTTGTTCTATATCCCACAACTTAGCATCTGAGGTTTCACACCCTACATCACATGTCTTGTACCACCTAGATGCACAAATCAACCATCATATGGAGTGACTTGAGTTGAAGCAATACTGACATATTGCCTCATGATTTCTTTAATGTAAGTTATTGACCAATGGGACAAGTCTGAGTACCTAAATATAATTCTGTTAATCCATTTTTTTCACACATAATAAATGGGAAGAAATGTTATGTTTTGTTATCCAACCTGTACTAAATTCATAACAAAATGTGAGCTTTTCATACAGCGGTGCATACTGAATTTTGTGTACTGATTTACCCTGCAGATATGCAGATATATATATATATATATATATATATATATATATATATATATATATATATATATATATATATATATATATATATATATATATATATGTATATATGTTAGCAGACATTTAGAGGACAGGGTAAAGAAGTGAATTTGTGACAGTTGTTTGTTCTTCAAATTCTCTCACTTCTGTCTTTGCTGTTCTCCATCAAGTTTAGCTTGGCAACTCCTTTCAGCCCCTCAGGCAAAAACACTGCAGACGCCACCAGACACCAGATTTTCTCCACTCCACTCCAGGGGAAGGATGAGGGTGCTTTGCATATTCTTTTTACTTAGCTGAACTTCTGTTTTGGCTTTGCAGCAGTCATTATAAGTAGTTCAGTAAAAATCAGTATTCTGTCCAAGGCTGCCAATTCTCATGAGGGCCCCACAGTGAAATTTTGATCCTTGATTACATAAATTACAAAGGCAGGATGTTGTAGACCCAGTTGGTATAGGGGAAAATGTGTAAACTGTTTTTTGTGTAGCTCAAAGGGTGAAACGGGTCCACTGGAGGTCAATGGGTAGAGCATGTCAGTAACACTGCCAGAGGTCAAGAGATCAACTCTCACTTGGCCAGCCACATTAAAAATGTATGCATTCATAGTACTGGGAGGCCCTTTGGATAAAAATGGCAGCTATTATGTTTCTATTTCACATCCTGTCCTTGATTTAACTGAGAGAGAAAAAAAGATACTTTAAGAGGCAATATTTCAACTTCCATCATGACAGATGGCAGACAGAAAAGAAGGAGAGGACTAGCGGAAGGAGATAAAATTGATGGACGGCATGTTAAGTGGATATTTTACTCCAGTGTAACTGTGTCGTGATGGGGAGGATTATGATGTGACACACAGCAGCTTGGTAGGCCTAAAGCCATTGATTGACACATGTCAGTGATATTTGTAAAGGCTCAACCAATAGAAGTCAGATAAGTCAATCAGGCTGAGTGAAACAACATGTGTCTGACATTGTCGGCTATGAATTTTACATGAACCCACTGCTGCAGTGCTGCATATGCCCAGGGGCAGGTCGGTAGGGGGGTGGGGCACAGTTGGGGTACCAGCTGTTACTGAATTTGATTGGCTGTCCCTGGTGCTCCTCCCCTCACATATAGTATTCTGAACATGTTTGCTAATTGGCTTGTGATTAATAATGAGGAAAGCACACGTAGCACAATCAGTAAAGCCAGTAAATTAAGAGAAAGCTACACTGGATGATATAATGAACCAAACATTTAAAGGGCCCTTTAGGTGTCTTATCTACTTGCAGTGCTTATTTGCTATGATGGGTGCACTGTAGTCATCAGCCACCCAAGCTCAGAATTGGCAACCTACAATAGTAAAATATTTTTACACATTGTATCAGTATTAAGAATCTCATACTGAAATATATATCAGTCATACATATTTCTGCAGAACAACTTTTACTTTTGATACTTTGGCTTACATTACCCACAAAGCAACTCAACCACTGACAGTTAAGTCTGAGATTGCGGTGTGTTATGTGAGTAGCGGCTAATGTAGCCTGGAGCTGCTTGCCTCAAGCAGAGATGAAGAGCAGACTACAAAGGTTTGGTAACCTCACTTCTTTTGACCTCCACACCCCCAGATTTTTTCATTTTCAAACTTGTAGTCTTCAGACCCAACCGACATTGCCTCAAATTACATCACTTGAGGCAATTGATCAGACTTTGCGCATTTCCCTCTGGAGCCACAAATAGCTTCATACACATATTTTCACACATGCAGTAGTACTCGCCAACACCTGTAAACAGACTTTGATGTGTAAAATTGGTGGAGTCCCTCTTTAATTAAAGCTACTAAATACTTTGTCCACCACTGATTAGTGACATATTCACACGAAAGATCACAGCTGTGAGAGCACAACAGTGAAAGCCATGGAGAGTCTCTATTTGAAGTTAGTTCTCAATGTTTTTGATTCACAATCATATATGTCAGAGATTGTAGAATGTAGCCTGTATTAAAATGTCTCTCATGAAGAATATCTTGATTTTGCTATTGTGTGTGTGTGTGTGTACGTGAGTGTGTATCAGTGTAAGTCTGTCTGTCAATGCAGTAACAGCAGATATGTCAGGTTGTTTGTATGTTATGATGTTGGTTTTATCCCTGGCATGCCATGTTTGGGTGTAAAGTGCAGTCAAGTGTTTGATCTCATCTGAACCAGACACAACACAAAAACACCCCCACACCGCCATAAACACACACCGCCACACACACACACACACACACACACACACACACACACATATATATACACTCGCAGGCCACCTGAGGTAAGATCAGATGAGACACATGGCTGCCAAAGACAACAGGAGGGTTGGGTGGCAAGTCTACAGTCTACGTGTGGTCCCTCACAAACACCAATGTCTTACTCACATCCATGCTGCATGTGTACATGCTCCATATTCTCTTTCCCTCTTGTTTCACCCTTCCTTCCTTCCTGTTTTCTTCCTCCCAATCCTCATTTCTCCCTCTCCTTGTCCTCCTCCTCCTCCTCATCTCTGCCTGGCGTTAATGTGGGAGTGATTGAGGAGGGCTGTATGAGCAGGCTGACAGAGCTCATCTCTGGCCCATGATGCATGGCTTCCCTGGGCCTCCCCGCAGCCCCATTACACCCTGATTAATTGGCCCTGCTTAAGTCAATAACTCATCCGTTAAAAAACAAAAAGCTCCAGTGGAGAGGAGGAGGAGGAGGAGATGGGGAGAGGCAATGAAGGACGCAAGAGGAGCAGGCAAGCGAAAGAGAGCAAGAGAGAAAGAAAGATAATGGATTAAATGAATGGAGCAAGAACAGCTGAAAATGCTTTAACTGCACTTAAAAGCAAATGTTTGAGTTTTTTCTTTAGATAACTTTGTATCACTAATGAATCTTCTCGACATGTTAAAGTAATAGACCAAATACTTGGTGGTAGCGTGTAGCTCATTCTCTATGTAGTCAGCTGAATCCAAGCTGTAGTTGCAGCAGTTGCAATGGATTGTAATGGCTAACCTTCAAGGCAAGAAACTTCTGCACTTCACCTGTGGTATTCTGTCTGGCTAGACGCCTGGCTTCATGTGTGCATTGTACAATTTTCAGACACAGCAGAGGGCATGGCGTCGAACCAACCACTGTCAGTCATCAGTGTGGGTGGCAAATTTGATCCCCTCTTTGATTTGGAGGAGGCTGAAATTTGACTCAAGTTTCCTCTGAGATTATTACCAAGATAATGTTACTGCTGATGGAAACAAGTTCACAACTGCTCACAATGGCTATTGCATGTGTGTGCTTATGATTGCTCATGTAAGATTTGGGATCATAGTTTAGGATCTGAAAAAAAAAAAACATTTGCATAGTGCAAATTTGCAAATTTGCATAGCATAAATTTTGATGCATGACAGCAAATTCTCAATAAACAATCAGGCCACCAAATATGCTGTATCATGGTAAGAGTATGCCCCTTTATTTGTGAATGGAAACATATATTAAATGGTGTTTTGGATGTATATTAAATTCAGTCAAAATCATTCACACCGTCTGTCTTCTTCTGGACGACTGCATGCTTTGGTTTGTTTTCTCTTCTAGAAATCCAACAATCATGTTCAGTCATTCAGAAGAAATGAATATAGTCAGATTCATTTCAGCATAGTTGCTACGACCAAATAGTAAAGGTCCACTTACTAACTTTTTCGAGAGCTTTCAACCGCAATTAATGGTCTTCATCAGCAGATGGCTCAGCTTATTATTTTTGTTTTTTACAGACAAAAAAATCCTGAGTCTTTAAAAGGAGTACAGTGGATTCAAATGATTATCACAAAAACTTCCAACACAGTTTATAGTAAACACAGTTCTCTGTGTCAAGTAAAGCTCAGATTTAGAATGAGCTAGTGATTATGCATTAGGGTCACTAAAATTAATCTTAAAAAGTCAATGAATGGTCAAACTATAGTGTGTTTGTGCTGCAAATATATTTGAGAAAATCTATTTTTCACCAATTTCTTTGTAGCCTTTTAAAATCAGATTTTCACATTTTTTTAGTATTCAATTGCACATTTAATTAACCTTTTTAAAACAAAACAACAATACAAAAACAAAGCCATATTCCATTGGTATAACATACCAATATCCATAATGTTACTAATCACAGCTCATGTGGTGGTGTGCACAGCCTTAATTCAAATGCTTAACGTGATGGACGGGTGAAAATGGTGCTTTGCTCCAGTCACAAAGTGGGGCTTTAGGGTGTTGGCTCAATGCTAATATACTCCATTAATTAACAAATTAACAATAAATTCAGACATTGGTACTGTGTCCAATATCAGTGTGATCAGAATGTCTGAATTCTCCGTGTGAAATCTGTGCACTCTATAGTGACCTCAAAGGCTCCCACAACACAGTTAAAAAGTCCATGCACACTAGCCTTTGCTGAAAATCCCACTGCGATGCTTTGCCTTTGATTAATGTGTAAATGACATTTATGAGACACTATTAATGTCAGTGATGAAGGGAAATTATTATTCAAAATGATTATTCACGTGTGTCTGAAATATACTATGGAGTATAATTACATGAGTGAACAAGGGAGAAGGTCTTGACACAGCCTGGGATTCATGGCCTGTTCCAGACCTCAGTATCACCACCCATATCTTAAATTTGCAATTCCATAACAGTAGCAAATATGAACTGGATGACATTATTATACCTACAGGAAGAGGGTCAGGGGTCATATACATGTATACATAAACACGGTGTTGAGGGAATATCAGTTAACTATACAGTATGTTGCAAAAACACACCTACATGTCTTTGTAAAAGCATGATTTTCTACTGTCTACTTTCTGTCTGCTGTTGTCATTTCTGCCTGCTATAACACTGTCTACTACACACACACAACACACCCTCCCCATCCAGCTGCAGACCATAGATCACAGCCCTGGAAAGCAGATTACACCTAATCACCACAGACACTTAGATCACCGTTCTGATCAAATAACAGCTCAGCTGTAATGTCAACACGCACACACACACAGATATCCACTTGCTGAGCGATGGATCTGAGAGCAGAGCCTCTGTTATCTTTGTTATGGTTTGGAGAGCTGACATGTTTGACAGCAGTGAATGTAAGTAGCGGTGTTATGACATGTCTGAGCGACCGTGAAAAAGGCCAAATACTGTGGGCCCAGGCCCGGGCCGCTCTTCACGCCGGCCCTGACATGATGGAGATAAGAGTGAATAAACACAATGAACTGCACTGATCTCCTACATTGTATGTGCACTGAGGAGGCTTTTGTTTGGAGACATCTCTGGATTTATAGGCTTGTTAAGAGTGTGTGTGTGTGTGTGTGTGTGTGTGTGTGTGTGTGTGTGTGTGTGTGTGTGTTTGTGTGCCTGTGTGTATTACAAGAGAGAGACAAAAACAGACAAAGCCTGAAAGAGGAAAAAAAAGAAGATTGAACCAGTTAGTTGATCATCTTTCCATCTCCTGATGTACAATCATCACCATCTTTTAATCTTCACCCTCCAGCAGATAACACAGACTGCCTGGCTCCTTCCTGCTCAGCACACAGATATAGCCTATATCACACACTCTCTCTCTCTTCCTTTCTCTCTCTTTCTCACACACACACACACACACACACACAGAGACCGAGCTGAGCTGTCACAGCACACATATGAGCCTTGCCTGGCCTCTGAGGAAACACGGCCCGGCTCCAGTCATAAATAATAATGGGATTGGCTACATGACATGTTGAGTGATGGGGCCCCTCTCAGAACTCATTTACATGGCTTTGTGTAGCAATCATCGGCCCCCTAATGTAGCGCTAAGCAAATGAGCCTTTCGGAATATTGTGCAATTTATCGCGAGTCAACTGGCACCAGGCGGGCGCTCTATAAATCATGCTCGAACACATGCCCCCAATGACAGCTAAATCAACATGGAATAATTGCTTTGAAATGTGGAGGAAGCGAGCAGGCAGGCTGGACAAAGTGGTGTGGTTAGTAGGGGGTTGTGTTGCTAACCTCACTGTGACTCTGGAAATGTAACATACAGATGTTTTAGAGAATTGTAGAAACCTCGTGGGAGAGTGAATAGGTGAAGCCCCCCGAAGGCAGGTTTGACCAATTTGAACAGAAAAGGAGTTGAGTGCTCTGATTGACCAGCAGAGGGAGTGACAGCTGACTGGAGAACACTTAACACTCGGTCTGCACGATATATCGTTTCAGCATTGACATCGCAATGTGTGCATGTGCTATAGTCACATTGCAGGACGCGTGATGTAAAGTAAGGCAAAATTAACTCAAACATGTCATGCTACAACTTTTTTGCTATTTGATACAAAGGAAAACTTGCAAGGTTCCCATTTTCCATGACTAATCTACAAGAAAAGTCCGGCTGATATTACATATTTTAGTCTGATTTAAGGGTTCTTGGATACAAGGAGCTTGATCAGTTTCCAATGTGCTCTGGTGAAGGGGTGCACTTCACCAATTTATCAAACAACCAAAGCAGGCCCTACTAGTCGCCTACCACAACCTGAAAATAAGCGCTGCCTGTTTTGGTTGTTTGATAAAGTGATCAAGTGCACCCCTTCACCAGGGCACAGCGAACTGATTGTGTGCATGCAGAGTCTGCGTGTCACCTACCTGTAAACATGCACGCGATGCAGCTACTGTCACAGATAATGTCGCCTGGATGCTTGAGGCAGACGTTCAGTTATGCTTTTGAGTGCATGTATTCCCGTTATCAGTGGCACCTTGTCCCGGTGCTGGTTAAAAGTTAAACAGCTACTGTCACGGGGTTGGCCCGTGCCCTAATGTAAGAAACGCACACCACACAAACTTGCAGTATCCAGATCTATCTGTACTTACATCTTGCCGGCATATACAGAAAATAAATCTATTTGTTGCTTGAGTTTGAGAGTTTTACCATCCTCAGCCATGCTGGGAGGCCTGTTTATTTTCCGCCATGCAGATTAAGCAAACATTTGAACATCGTTAGAAATGGTAGATTACATGTAAATAACACAACTGCAACACACAAGTCCATTTGTAAAGTTTATTAAGAGTCGTGTTGTTTTTCCCAAATACCTCTCCACCTGTTCTCTCTCCACTTGTCTACGCTGGTGTCAGAGTTGCATAGGTGAAACCGAAAGTGGAGGAGTCCAAGCTGATTTCTAGAGGGATGGCAAAGAGCTGAACCAAGTGTGGTAGAAGCAGGAGGTTGGTTGTTTTGTTAGAAGATGATAGACTTTTAAAGTACCCAGCTGATGAAAATTATGATTGTTAATTGTATATCTGTGCATGAATAACATACTGGATGTGTCTGGTGACATTTTCTGTATTTTTTCATATTGCAATATATATCACAGAAAAAAAAGATATTGCAATGTCATTTTTTCCCCAATATTGTGCAGCCCTACCTAATGCACATGCATGGACATGCGTGAACACACAAACACACACACACACACACACACACACACACGTGCACATGCACCAGCAAGAAGCTAGTAAGCTTGTGGATTATTCAGTGAATGGCCGTCAGCTGCTGTGAATGAGTAACTGAATTGTGTGTGTGGGTGAGTGTGTGTGTGTGTGTGTGTGTGGAGGGGGGCTGTTTGAAGCTGTCAGCACCTAGAGGTACTGGTGTGTATGTGTGTGTGTGAGTGTGTGTGTGTGTGTGTGTGTGACAGAGAGTGTGAGTGAGCAAACACAATCCTGTCCATCAGTGTCCATTACCCTGACAGCAAGTGAGATTAATGACCAAAGGGTCAAATAGAGGCACACAACCCCACCCCATGCGAACACACACACACACTTAGATTCACATCCATATAACTGCCTGACAAGAGGTGAAAATACTTGCAATGAAAAGTAAAAAAAAGTAAAAATCCATTGTTGTAGTTTAAAGCTCTAGCAGGTAAATGGAAGGTACAGTGCCCCCTGCTGAAACTACCTCCTTCATTTAGATACATTGAGAAAGAAGACACCACTTTTCCCTTTTCTTTAGGTTTCCTAGGGCTGTAATACTATTAAAGTAACTACTATTACAACTAATAACTATTAAAGCTACATTCAAAGATTGTTTTGGCCACTTGGGGGCAGCAGAACAAGCTGAAACAGTTCACTATTAACACATCCTGTGGACGTGGAGAAAAATGTGCATTTGTTTTGTCGTTTTTCTGTCCACCTGATGAATGTAAACCCAATATTCACTTTCATTTTATCTCTATTTTGGTCTCCACCAACTATATCTGGTTCTTTAACTGCTAAATGCTCCACTATGTTCGCCAGTTAATTGCTAACTTTGCTTGTCTGCTCTTTGCTGTTGGACAGGTTGTGTACAGTCACTTTACGTGAGGTTTTTTTTGTTGTTGCTGAAAACAGATGCCAGCTGCTACTGGAAATTAGGTTGATAAAAGCCAAATTTGCTGGCCAGAAAACCAAAACAATGAGCTAAAATGGACAAAAAAGCTCCATAGAGCTAACAGAAGCTGCATAGTCAGGTATAATTCTTAGTGGGTTTGTTACTCCCAGCTACAAGTTTCACATTACATATAATCATTTGATTGATTGTTTATATAAAAATGATTTGTGCAGCTTTAAATTCATTCCTAGATGCAGATTTGTGTTTTTTTAGGATCATGGAAATACTAATAAATAATAGCTCTATAGGATGTGTAAATAGAAATACATTACATTTATACATTTATACATAATGTATATCTACTGAATGCACATAGTCTAAACTTTTTTATGTCATTGTTGGAACAGCTGATGGTCTCTTGGCCATTCTTGGTCAAAGGAAGTCACTTTGAACAAAACGGCTTAACATCTCTGTTATTAACGACGCAGGCCGCTCAGCGATCTTAATTCCATTTGCATAATGAGCCAGAGCTGATAAGCCACTCATCAGAGCTAATGGAGTAGCTTTCATTAATTAAAACATCTCATTCCCACTGCTGCCTTCATTACCACACCAGATGGTTGTCATTACACCGCTGTTTGTCAGTCAAAGACTTGACACTGTGCCATAAAGGGTTAGTTAATATTACCAACAGAGCAGGGGAAGTAGTACGTATGTGAATTAGTTTTAGGGCATACCCCCCCTCCCTCCCCCACCCCTTCAGCAAAGTTAGATTAGATCAGATGAGAAGTTTGCAGGATGTCCTAGTGGCTTAGACCACCCTGATCACTCTTTACTGACAGACTCATATATACAACACATGAATACTGTGGAACTGTTTGTACCACTCACATCTTAACTTGTACATCCTTATTTCCCTAATGGCTGGCACCTTGTAATATCATCATGGCCTTTTAACCCCTGCAGGCCCTGCATCCGATGAGATGCATTTTTTGACTTACAGCCTATAAAAATGCTTTTGTGTTATATCTAGATTTCTAGACTCAAACTAACCAATAACATGTCAAGTTTTATGTTCTCACATGACAGAGGACAGGAACAAGAGTAAGAAACCTTTTACCAGATATATTACATAAATGCAGATATATGCTCTCTTGAACTGGGTGTTATATTAAGATACTAAATTGAAGATTTGCAAGACTGAATACCTATCCCCACTACATCAGGTCTATAAAACAGGACACTAATGACATGTAAGTTATTCTGATGGTTTATTAAGTTAGCACAATTATAAAACATGTTTTTATTTGCACTAAATTGATATTTTAGGCAATTACAAGTTAATATCAAGGATATCGAGTTATATTCCATAATAATTGTCTTTTAGAGTAAATAGCAACGATTATATCGAACTTCAAAGTCATGTCAGAAATAATCTAAAGATGTGTTGTTGCACTTTCACACCAAGCAAGACTGTGTTTGTCCTCACTGTGAACCTAGAGCTTCACCTGGCTCGACTTAACCCAAGTAAGATCTTTCACTCCTGTCTATTTTCTGGCTTACTAGTCTGACTTGACAGAGGTATCATATTTATCAAGGAGTACACAGAATGGAGTGTCTGCCCATCCCAAATAGTTCTGTGAAATGAGTCAGTAAGCTTTACTTGGGCAATATTTCTAACCCGATGCTTAATAGCATCAAGATCAGTTTATAGTTGTAATTAATGTTAAAAGCAGCTGAGGGTGGTAGTACATCTACAGTATGAATATAATTAAACTATATTCTACCCATAGACTTAGATAAGGTTGTGCTCCAGGTTCAGCTGAGATTTGATGTGATGTGTCATGTGATTGTGCCATCGTTTCAGTCCATGTTGCGCCTCATTTCCTCTCTGTCTGTCATCCACTTTGCTGTCATTGATTAAGCCCCATAAATGCAGAAGAAATGCGTCAAAATGAGGTGAATCTGAAGTGTGTTTTGACTGTGAGACTGAAGCAGCCAAGCCTGAGTTTTCCAACACTATCTTGTGACACAGAGGATCTTTGATTCATTTCATGCATTTCAATAAACTGTGATCTGAGGGTGATGATTCTCATTGGAAACTGGATCCAAGTTGCTGAGTAATTTCATCAGCGATGGAAAGAATGCAGAAATATTTGACTCACAGATGAGATCTGTTACTGCAATTGAATTCATATTTCTAGAAGATTACTGAGTAAGTGGGATAGGCAAAACTACCTAAAAATTGCTGACTGTGGTTCAGTACAGCAGCTGCATCTATCTCATGTTTATTCATTCTGACACTTTGCTAAAATGAAAAAAGTGAACCCCAAAACTGACACATAGTGAGAATTCAATTTTCCATTTTTTGCTGGTGCCTCCATTTAGAGTAACTCAAAGGTAATGTCAACAGGTAAGACGTTTTGTGTTGCTTTTTTAGCCATATTACCAGTGTGGCAATAGAGATAGCAGTGTTGGTCCACCACTTTGGTCCCAACTGAAATATGTCAACTATTAAATAGATCATGTCACCCGCAGGATGAAGCCCATCACTGTAGCTTTGGTGACCCCCTGACTTTTTCCTTTGGCGGCACCTTGAGATTGACATTTTGGGTTTTTATTGGCATGAAATATGATTAAGACATTCATGTCCCCTTGATGAAAAATTGCAATAACTTGGATGATTCCTCAATTTTTCATCTAGCGCCACCATTAGATCACTATTTCAATTGGTCCGATACTTTGGTTTGTGACCAAATATCTGCAAAACTAATTACATTCCCATCAGCCTCAGCTGTACTTTGTGCTAATTAGCAAATGTTAGCATGCTATCATGCTATACTAAGATGGTGAACATGGTTAACACTATACCTGATTGGTACCAGCATGATAGCATTGTCATTGTGAGGATGTTAGTATGCTGATGTTAGCATGTAGCTCAAATCACAGCTGTGCCTAAGTACAGCCTCACAGCCTCAAGGTCTTTCTGACAGGACAGATAAAATACAAAATATTGTTGACATGCAAAATAACAGGGATCAAACTTTGTAACTTAGTTCCCGGGTGACACTCAGTGACTAGCGGGCCTGAAAATCACCCCTCCCAGCATGCAGTGGTAGAAAGACAGCTGATAAAGGCTGGGTGGTCTCTGCCTGCAGGTGTTTCATCCTGTGACTCTTCAGAGACCATTCAGTTTTAGCTGTAGGACAGAAAGAGAGAGGAGAGGATGAATTGTATGCTGGTCAGTTTGTGTGTGTGTGTGTGTGCGTGTGTGTGAGAGAGAGAGAGAGAGAGAGAGAGATGGGAGGCTGTGGGGTGACTTAGATTGGGACAACATTATCTTCTCAGCGTCACCTGGTAATTGTGCCTCGTTCTGTTCAATCTAACTGTCCATTCCACTTAGTCTTTCTCTGGCCACACACACACACACACACACACCCTCAGAAAGGTTCCCTGTATGGCAGACGGGTGCAGTTACGCACACTGATGCACACAGACAGACTGGCTGAATGGATGCATGTCAGACACACACAAGATTGAACACACACACATATGATGAGACATATATCGCATCCACAACACACACAAACAATTTATGCGTCCAAACACACACACACACACACACACACACACACACACACACACATGCACACACACACACACACAGACACACACACACACACACACACACACACTAGTCACCATGCCCCAGACCATTGCGACTGCTCTCTAGCTCACTGCTCCGAGGATGAGGGGCTCCAATTAGCCAGCGCAGGGCCTCTGCTCGCTCTAATTTCTCTCTCTCTCTTTCCCTCCGATTGCCTGGCTCTGCTGTCACAGCTAATCGAGCCGCTACCACCTCCCACCGCTACTGACAGGCCTTGTCACTGCCACTCGGCAAAGGTCAGAGCCTGGCAATTAAAGCTACCCACTGGGGGTGTGGATGGGGAGGAGGGAGGGTGAGCAGAGAATGGGGACAGTAGCAGTGCTGCACTAACCTCTCATCACGATAACCAACAGGATTAGCTGTGGGGCGCTGAGAGCTTGACACGCACACACGAACACACACACATGGATACATGCAAACAGATGAAAAGCCATACTTGGTACATAAATGAATAACCTTTTACAATATGTGCACACACACGCACGCACACACACACACACACAAAAACACGCTCCTGAGGTCAGAGGTCAGCAGACATGAACTCGCTGGAGTGTCCCAACACACAATTGAGACACACGCACAAAAATACACACGTCTTTTGTTGTCTCCACAGCAGCGTGATACAAATTTCCTCATAAACATGAGCAGACCTCGTCTCATTCCTCTGTTTAACAGTCCGCCTGCCTCTGTCCTTGTGCTCCTCACCTCTCCTCCCTCCTCCCCTTGCTCTTCACGCCCCCGCCCCCCCTCTCCCTTCAGCGCTCCTTCACTTCCAGCTAGACTAATCTGTGCCATCGGCCCCTCCTCTGCCATCCGTCAGAGCCCTCACATTGTTTTGACGTCTAGTTAATTCTGGCCCCGATGATTTATCAAACTCTTATTACGGCCCGCTGAAAGCCTCATTTATTGTCCTGATGTATGGTAATGATAGCCCCGTGCCACCGCCTGCCCTGAATCTTAACCAACGCACTTTTGTCCTCTCTTCCCGTCTCTTCCCTTCTCTCCGGATCCCTCTTTCTCTCTCTGTGTATATATATCTCCTGCTCTGTTGTGTTATCCTCAGTGGCTTTTCTTCATTCTCTCTTTGGTGCTACACTGTCGCTTTTTGTTTTTTCTGTCTGTCTCCAACTCTCTTTTGCATGCTGTCTCACTTCATCTCTTCTTGCCTTTTTTTTTCTATCTTTGTCTATTGTTTCCAATTCTGAGCTATTCCGTCAATGCCTCTTTTAATCCCCCATGATACTGAGAAGTCGGTCATCTCTTGTTCCGTCTCATTCCACCTGTCTGTCCCGTTTTGAAATGAAAAGCCTTGATGCTGCCTTGGACGATATTGGAATGCAGCCAGATGCTAAATATCTCAACCTGATATGGACGCTCTGCATAAGCCGACACACACATCAGGGCCACGGCCATTGAGAAAAGTCACTCGTGCTACCCTGAGAATAGACATTACTCCTGCAGCAGATCATCAAATATCGCCAATCTAGAATTACTCCCGCGGCCCTGACACAAAAACAAAACACTTCTGCTGAATAATTCAGGCTGCGGCAGGATTTAGGGGCATTAGCCGTCGATGGAGTGCAATAAAAGCTGGTGAGAAATCAATGGAGCGAGACTATACCCATTGTCCACAAAGCAAGATCCATTCCTAATGTGTCTGCAGTCATTTAAGTTGAAAGCTTGGCATTCGTTATGCTGATGGTTGATGTCTTCCTCTCTGACGCCTCAGCTACAAGTTTATGTTGTGGGAGGATACAAAAAAAACTATGAAGAAGTCTTTCCAAAAAGGCCAACATTTGTCATCGGATGTCAAGCTCCCATTTTGAAAATGATGTTTATCTTTGATAAATTCATAGTATTTGCAAAGGCCTGTGACACTGACTCCAAAATTGTTGAATGACAAACATTGGTCAGATCATCCAAGAAAAATAACCGCATTCTACGCCTTTTTATAATAAATCATTGACAAATTCTATGATGAAAAGCCCAGAAAACATTGGTTTGAAGTGAGATTGTGTACATTTTGAAAGAAGAAATAACATGACAGTCCTCTTATAAATTAAATGTTTAATTCATTATCAATAAAACACACCCTTGCTTCATGCAGCACACTCAGGTTTTGCGGCCACAGCCTTACTTAGTCTGGTATGGCCAGTAACTTATCGTGGCTAATGTGAGCTAATGCTAGCAAACATCGGATTACTGTGTAAATGATGCCAGTATCCTGTAACTGAAACAGCAGTTAGTTACATACATACAAAAGATACATATTCTTGCTTCAACTGGAAACTGTCAAAGTCCAAACAGAGCAGATGTGCTAAAATGTATTATTTTAGCACACTTGAGAAAAAAGAGGCTATTCCACCCTCATTATTGTATGAATTGTTGTATTACTGCATGAGGAACTAACTGTGTGGAAATTACAATTTCTAATGTATAGCCTGACAGAGGTGACTCCTGTCATTGTATGATTGTAACATGGTTTTATGTAGTGTTGTATTTTTTTAAAGTCGGACAAGGAAAACAATCAACAAAATTACTTTTGTTCCTACCTGGGAGAACGCTGCTGAGGGGAATTTCCGATGTCTTCTGAATTATCTCAATAACTATGTGGAGTGTGACCCATACTCCTTTCAAGTGTAGAATATGGACTGATGTAAATAGATCTGCTGCAGGTATTACTCAGCAACATAATCTAGAAACAGCTTACTGTCTGACTAATTTTATCATCCCTGTTTCCTAGCGATCAGTATTTGATGTTTGTGGGTAAAGCTGAGTGCCGCTACATTATAAACTGGCTATCACTAATGCCAACAATATGGCAACTGACATGCCATCATGCAAATACTGTGTTGCCCACAGTATATGTCTAAACCATGGAGAATCTGGTTTGCAAACGTGTGTCAAACAAGAAGCAGGTGGCTGCTAACCGAACCAAACTGCGTGCATTTAGTGTATCTTAAGGACTCAGCTGTAGGGAAGACAACCAAAAATAGCATGCTCAGGCTGAAGCCACGTGGTGTTGCTGAAAGTACAAAATGCCAGGGAAACATGACAGGTTATATGTGTCAGAATCTAGTCCATTTAAACTAAAAGCTCATTTAGGAACCACTAACTGTCCAACTTGCCAACAAGATTAATAAGCAAAACCGGTGTTAGCTAACTAGCTAATGCAAACCAAAAAACTGAGAGCTTTCCACAACTGTAAGCTAATATAATGGATACATTTGAACATTTAATGACACACTTGTGTGCAGGTGTTAGTCAGTGTCTCAATACTCTCCGACTTCTCTACCCTATCTACACACTAGAGACTGAGAACATACATTTTTGATAACGACTAATATATAGTTTCATCAAAATTACCCAAACAGTGTTTGGCATTTACAATTTACAATTTACATATGGGATAAACTACAGTACTTATGTCAGTTGTAAAGAAGGAGTATATAACCAAGTCAAGTGCTGTGATTATTGATGTGATCTTAGTCTATAGACAACAATAGAGCTCTATGGCACAGAAGAATAAGATTTTTCAG
The DNA here is from genome assembly GCF_910596095.1 of Thunnus maccoyii. Taxonomy (NCBI): domain Eukaryota; kingdom Metazoa; phylum Chordata; class Actinopteri; order Scombriformes; family Scombridae; genus Thunnus; species Thunnus maccoyii. The sequence goes on along the minus strand of NC_056541.1, from coordinate 29,832,227 downwards.
GATTTGGCTACACAAAGCAGTACTTATTAGTTGGATAAAAAAGCTGCTTGGTAGAGTTGTTCAGCTTTAAATGATTACTTCTGTGTTTAGTAGTCTGTCTCACTAAAAGCTATAGTTATTTCAGTCATGTGATGAAACAGCACAAAAATGTGCCAGGCTCCCACGATGCTCTGTATTTTTGATGATAATGTCTTTGGACATATTTATGTCTCACAAGCTATTTTGATCCCGCTATTTACAGAATGGAAACATTTGCGAGGCTGTAATCGTTTGCGTTTTTCAGAATATTCAGTAACGAACGCCAACTTTCTTTTTCTCAAAGTTGTTGAAAGTTGTCATGAAATAAGTAAGATATGTCAAATTGCGTCCTCGACCTTCCTACAGCCTCCTCCTCTTCGGGCCCCCAGTGTCCTCACCCCACCCTGCCACCCCCTGCACAGGCACCCGGGGGCCTTTAAATACTTTATTGGCCTGTAACATTATCTTAATGTCTCTGAGCATCTCATTCAAATAGAAGCTAATGAAGAGTGAAGGCTGGCCGTGTACTGCGGCCCGTTCCAACACGAAACACATGTGGCTTCATTGTCTGCTGCAGGTGTGTTTGTGTATGTGTGTATATGTGTGCGTCACTCTTGATCATACTTGTGCATGAGTGCAGGCATTAGTGCAATTGAGTGTGTGAGCACGTAGTATTATGTGTGTGTGTGAGTGTGTGATTGTGTGTCCAGGAAGTTAGGGATCCCTGGTGATGTTAATGGCTCCTGACAAACTGGGGAGAGGGACTAACAGGGAAATTGAGATCATATCGGCAGACATGTAGACATGCCAGCGACTCACAATGCACAATACACACACGCAGGAGCACACACTGTGTGCACACACACACACCACTGTTTCTTTTTTTCTCTCTCCTTCCCCTTCTCTCTCTCTCCGTCGCTCCTGAAGGACGTGTAGTGAGTGAGGTCAGGCATTAGTACTGTTATCAGATGACTGTGTGTGCATGTGTGTGTATGTGTGTGTGTGGTGGTCAGGCCATCTATCAGCCAGCTGTCTGCCAGGACTCTCCATTAGGCCTTGGACCTGAGTGATGGCTGCGCTGGTCCTCCACTCACCGCGCCACACGCCCATATATCACATACACACACACATACGCACACATACACCTTGGGGCTGCAGATGAATGGTACCCGTGCTATGCTTCACATGTCACATTGACACTGTCTGTCTGAGCACACACACACATACACATCAGACACACACACACACTCACTGATATCTTCACTCAGCACACAGGAACTGCCGGTGGAGCTGTAGTTAGATGTGACTGCACTATGCTGGTGACTTCATTAAAGAATATGTATTGTGCCATTAGGCAGCTGGGGGTCACCTTTAGTGTCTCAGCTAGTCTAACATACAATTCCCTTTTACACATAAAATCCAATCATCTCTCTCTCTCTCTTTTTCTGTCTCTATCGCTTTTCCCCCCTCTCCCCTTATTCATCCATCACCCCATCTCTCCACTCTCCTTGACCTAATTAAAGGAAAGACACCTGATCTTTCACCTCTCAAATGATATCACTCGCTGGCTACTTTATCAACATCACCCCCCTCCTTCTCTCCTTCTTTTTCATCTACTGTCTATCACTTTCTCAGCCCCCCCACCCCCTTTCCTCCCCTCCTCTTCTATCTTTTCTTCACCCTCTCTCCTTCTTGCTCCCGCCCTCGCTCCCTGCCATCCATTCATCTAACACCCTGCAATCCTCTCTCTCACCTTGCCCTCCTCCTCCTCCTTTACTCCACTTCTCATCTCTCCTCTCCTCAACTCCTTATTGCTCTATCAATCTCTCTGGCAGAAGATCAATATCAGCGCAGCGGCTGCTTTTCTTCCCTTCCTTCTCCGCCCCACTCTTCTCACTTTCGAGCCCATCTCCTCGTCTGCAGTAGGATCCTTTTTAGTAAGAAATGTGGCTCTCCATTAGCTCCCTCGCTCATTCTCTGCTGTTAACCACTTCCATCTCTGCTTTACTGCCTGCTCTCTTTCAGCTGTTTTCAAAAGGATAAACACCCGCTTGGGCCTTATTTTCAGTGGGTCTCGTTTTTTCCTACACAATACCATGTTACTTTTGAATTATTCATGACAGAATTATGTACTTTATGTGCCTCATGTGTGCTGTGTTTTAGATGCAGTTGGTGTGAATTATGTATTGACCGATGCCACCAGACAGTTGATTGAAACTGTTTAAAAAAATGGAAACAGTATATATGAATAGTAATGCTATAAATATTGAATGTTGTAGAATTCTAGTGAAAATTTACACACACAGGAAGTTTGGATTGTTTGGCTCCCCCAGATAAATTTACAGTTAAATGCATATCTTTTTTGACAAATTTCATTAAAATAACTTTAATCATCCCATAAACAAGTAAATTTGTACTGATCAATTAAATAATTACATGCACATAAATATATTTATGTATTTTCGTAGCTTACTTGTGATGAAGCTAAAAATGCAGAAGCACAGGAAGGTGCTGGAAGAATAGCCATGGGGTCATTAAGTGTTTATCTTCTTGAAAGGATGAATGAGCTCAGCACACTTCATAGCAGTCAGATTATTAAATGATGAGTTATCTTATGTGCAAAGTTTCTATTTTGTTTTGAATGTCACCCAGCAATTGGTCTATAAATGTTTTTTGCACTCAAGCCAATTTTGAGCCTAGCATTTGTGCTGGAGGAGTTATCAGGAATCATCCTCTGGGGACTGTGAATATCCTCATAAAAATCTGGGGTCACTAAAATCTTTCACAGTTATCCTCTGAGGACCATCAGTGCTGTATCTATGATACATTTTACAGCAATGTGACTTTGACTTTTTGACACATCTCTCTCTGAACAAAAGTGGTATGACAGGCTGACTGATAGAGAGACCAAGGGCCCTATTTTAACCACGCAAGTGCAACAACAAATGCTCAGGCACACAGACTGTGTGGGCGTCTCCATGCGCACCTGCTATTTGGCTGGACGCACCACGGACCAGCCCTATAACCCTGAATGTCTGTCTGTCATTGACTGACTGAGTGATGAAGTTACACCATTGGTCGGCTGGCCCAGTGTTGGAGTTTCCCCATTGGCCATTGCTCTTTCAAAATGAATTGGTGCAAACAGTTTCTATTACATCCTCAGGGGGTGTTTACAGTGGAGCCCCTTGAGCCCAGTCCTGAAATAATTTTTAAAAACACACATTTACCGACCAAAGTGTCTTCAGTGGAGGCTCCAACACTGACAGGAGCACCAACCCCGGGGGTGCAAAGAGATCCATTTTACCAGGCTGCATGGTAGCTAGCGGCTAGCATCGTTAGCATAGCCGTGCCGTGCTGTGTGTAACTCATAGACTGTATAAAAATAAGGTGTAGCTGCAACCCCTTCATAAAAAACCAGAATATCAAGTTATAACCGACCAATCTTATGTGTGTAGAGATGTGTTTGGTTATTCTATAGCAGCCTGATGTCATCAGGTAGTTTAATGAAGGTAAACACGGTGAATGGCCGTGCGTACCAGCACTGTGTTCTGGCTTCTCAGAGTCTACCTGCTTTAACCACATTAAAAGTAATTTTCTGTACCAGTTTTGGTTGGAGAGTGTTGAAATAAAGTGAAATAAATTATTTATATTTTAAACTTTAATCTCTGGTTGCAGCACATCTGCATCAAGTATTTAGTTTGATCCTGTTCATACAATCACCAAAGCAGCAGCGGATTGATATTGCACCACAAACAGACATGGTTCTGAGACGTCTGAGACGTTTTCAGCGCAATGTCTAGGACCAAATTTCAACCAAAATATAACAGCTGTCTTTTCACTGCTTCATTTGAATGAACATCCCACCTGTTTGCACCTCTCCCCCCATGTGTGCACTGTACACTCTGTGCTGGTCACTAAAATACCACACAGACATGCAAATCGAGTATCAAGGTCATCACAGCCTCAACATCATCACTCTGCGTTTAGTTGAGCAGCCAGTGTCTCCCACAATATTCATATAGAATCTGAATTTCCTTTTTCTAAGACACCAAACATCTATCTTATTTGGATTTCAGTATAGTTTTTCTTATGAAATTATAATGTAACAAAAAACAAAGCCTGATAAGAAATGTAGTGAGACATCCCCATTGTTTTCTTAAATATGATATCTGAGTCATAGAAATTTATGTTGTCAAAAAAGCTGATGGCAACTCTTCCATTATGCATTTCATATTTTTAAAAAGTTTCATGTTCAGCTGGAGTCCGATTCACCAAATTTGCAACATGCCAGCTGCAACATGAGATAATTTTCCTCTCGCTCATTTTGACATGTTTCACTAATTTAAATCCACCACACTTTCGGCCCATACAGAAGCATGTGGGAGCCTTGCACATTTATTTGGCATTTGCAAGTGTCAACCTTTTGTGAAACATAACGCTGCCAACATTTGTGTTATGCGTCCAGAAGCGCTCTCATACCGCTTTTGTGGAATGGACCCCTGGATGGTAACATATCTACTGGACATGAGTGTCATCTAAATGCTTTTAACATGTGCCCTGTAAGGTGACCTCAATGGTTGTGGTGCAGCATCCCAACCCTCTGAGACGGGTGGCAACATGTGACGTCTATGCCAAAGCAGCAGTCAGACAGGCTGCACTGCCAGCCTTTCAAATTACAGAGACATTAGCAGGCAGCGAGCGGCAGCTAATTTGACAAGCTGAGATGATGCCCATTCATATCCACCCTGCTTCAGTGGCCCAGGGTAAATATTTCCCCAAGCTCAGTATAAATAGAAAGACAATATTTGAACAGCTGAGAGCAGAGACAGAGAGAGTGAGGAAGAGAAGGAGGTGGAGAGGAACTGGAGGAGAGATCTTAATCCTTTATGTATACATGCAATACATATTCATAAAGTAGCTGCTCTTTAAGGTGAAACTGGAGCCTGGCTGCACAGGACAGGAATGTTATCTGATACCACAGAGTCTTCTGGACTGAAGGACGACTATTGTTGAAGTTGGATTATTGTTGTTTTGACTGTAAGAAACTTTGGGATATTGGATTTAGTAAATAGGCAAAGAGAGCTGAGCTGTAACCAAGCATGAGTTTATCTCTTGTTATTATTGGATTGAAAACACAATGGCAGCTTCTAAAACCAGAGAACAGAAAAAATTAAATCCATCCAGCCAGAATCTGCACAGATTTTGCAATAAATTTTGGATTCATTTTGGTCACTGTGTTGTGACATATCAGTGTGTTACAGTGAAATACCAGGAAAGAGGAACAATGTACACTCTAATGCAATCCAATACAACAGCCCTGCAACAAATCCTTTATCAAGCCAATGCTGTCTCCTGAAAAATGTGTTCATATATTGCTAATTTTCTTTGCCAAATACATTTTCTAGGAAACAAAATTGCTGCCTGGACTATGTCTACAGTTTGTTGTGTTGTTGGCGCACTTGGTTACGGCTAGACAAGGTTCCTGGTTTTGGTTAAATATTGAAAAAGTCATCCTAGCATGGACTTATTATATGTATGCAAAACTATACACTTTCCCCTTAACAAAGTTCTCTGAGTTGTCTAAACATAACCATAAAACCATAAAAAAGTTTATAGTACTGTGCAAAAACTTTAGGCACTTAAGATGTTAGATTCTTATCCATAATGCAACTCCATGAGGGAGACGTCTGATCGGTCCCAAATCTATTCAGCAGCATGTCAACAACCCCAAACATCTAGCCAGAGTCATAAAGAACTATCTTCAGCAACACAGTCCTGCAACAGATGGTCTGGTCCCCACAGAGCCCTGATCTCAACATCATGGAGTCAGTCTGGGATCACATGAAGAGACAGAAGCAGCTGAGACACCAAAATCATCAGAAGAACTGTGGCAACTTCTCTAAGATGCAGGAACAACCGACACGCCAAGTACCTGAAAAACTGTGAGCAAGTTTACCAAGGAGAACTGCTGCTGTTTAAAGGCAAAGTGTGGTAACAACAAATATTGATTTGATTTAGGTTTACTGAACTTTGTATGAAATTAATTGATAAATAAAAAACATTCATGGCATTATTTTTGAAAGTATCCTCACTTTACTTTTAGTACCTAAAACTTTTGCACAGTACTGTATGCGTCTAATTTGCAACAGCAGATATGTTGTAATGCTGCCTGAACTATGTTCACCATGTTGCACCGCCATGTTTCTACAGTAGCCCAGAACAGACAAACCAAACACTGACTCTAGAGAGGTCCTTTCACATTTTTTATTGGTTTCATGGCCACCGTAGGTTCTCCTGCACGTTTGGAAGGGGAGGGTGGGGGGAGGTGTAATCAGTTGGTTGCAATCTGCAACCTCACCGCTAGATGCCACTAAATCCTACATACTGGTCCTTCAAGGTAAGGGTAAGATTATCATCTTGGGTTAAATATTTAAAAGGCTAAAGTGACTTCAAGCTTTATTATTAACATTTAACTGAAACCAGTCTTTCCTGAACGTTATCTTCAGGTGCTTTTGTTGCCTAAACCTAACTCTCACTGCACTGTGTATGCCCACTATCCAACTCAACCACTTCTATATGTCCATATGTCAATGTCTATATGTAATTTAGTCAGAGAGGTGTTGATGTAACTCTGTGGTAAAATTCAACATGCAGTGCGAAACTTTTACATATAAATGAACATCTGTAACATTCAAGCCCTTGCCAAATGAGCTCACACAATGCTGATTAAGCCTATCACCACCAGATGAATCTCTTTGTATTTCACTGTGAAACAAAAGCGAATATAGTGTATAGTGATGGTGAAATGATTCATTTCGTGGCGGTTGTGTGATGCCCAAAACAATTTATCAACCATTTTACAGCCACAACAGTAGCAACGGAGCCTATGACATGAGCATGCGTGGACAGTGCCACTGCCAGAGGGGACAGACAAAAGTTCTGCACTCCAGCTTTAGGGCTGTACATACATGATGAAAACTCATGACAATCCACTCACATGATGTACATTTAAATAAAACAGGCATGTAGATGAACAACACAAATTCTGTAAAAGCTTGACTGTAGAAAGTAGGTCTGAGGAGGTGAATGATTGACTCCTACATGGATGGCGTCCCAGTCCTTTGACTGTCCTCACAATGGGAGCCAGTGCTCAGTATTGTGCCATGCTGTTCCATTGTGCTGTCATATGGATGGATGAGGCAGAGAGCAGGAACAGAGGCCGTGGCCAGCTCTATTATATATTACATTCTGCTTGTGCACTCACTTGTTCTGCGTTACACTTAGCTTCTGTCTCCCAGTCCACTAGCACTCCTCCCATCAGCCTTTCTCTGCTTCAGACAGACAGACCGGCAGGCAAAAATGCTCATTGTTCCCTTGGGGGTCTCCATTGATCCTGCCAATCTCTTCATTTACTACCTTATCAATGCTGACTCCCACCTCTTTCCCCGTCAGCCCAGACCTCGATCGTTCTGCGTACGGCTGAGTGCACGTTCGACTGGAAGTAGGAAAACACACATATGTACAAAGCACTTGCACACACACATACATGGATGGAAACTAAGATGCCCAAGCCCAGAGACAGTGGATATTTGCAAACACAAACACACATTCATGGACAGTAATTATTCTTGGTGAAAGACAGGTGTCAGAGGAAGAAAGATAGCAGTGAAGGAGAGCAAAGAGAAGAAGACATGGGAAGAGCAAGATGTCAGAAAACTGGCAGGCGGCTCATGACTGCATGAAGACCCTTCACTTATCAGTCAGTGACCCACAGTCACACACACACACATACACAACACCGACCCACACACACATTTCTGAGATTTCTATTGTCAATGCTTACTGGTAAGTGTGACAGGAAGACATTTGCTAAGGGTCAAGAGAGCGTGGAGGGTAATCAGAGATGGTGCATTTGTTAAGACTCCTGACATTCATAATTGAAGAATAGAGTTTAACCTATATACATTCATATCAAATATGGTTAATCTGATAGAAAATATGTGAGCATAGGAATCTAAAAATTAAAAAAATGTTGGTTGTTTTCTGTAAAATGATAACTGACTGTAGGTTAAAGTTTACTCACCTCTTTATCATTCACCACTATCTTGCTGTCTGGGCATGAATTACAACAATCTCCTGTGTTTTCTAAAAAAAGAACAAAAGCTAAAGGAAGTGGAAAGCCCACTCTCCTTAAAAAAGGAGAGGTTATGTGAGGATTGAGTGGGTGAGACAAATATCAGAAACAAAGAGGAGAAAGAGAGAGAGGAGAGAATGTGTGTGGGAGTGGAGGATGAAAGCAGTGGGATGGGGATAACAGAAACACTTTGGTATGATGACTGATGGGTTTTGTGGAAGTGGAGACTCACCTGGGAGTGCTTTTCCCATGACATTGCGAAATCATTGCTGGTGACAACTCAGCAGAATGTCTGTGTGCCCTTGCTATTTACTGATTGGTTTATATGTACATATATACTATACTACTGAATATGTTCCACTAGCCCTGATTAAGTGGCTAATACATTTTTTTAAACTTAATGTTCAATCACCTCCATTTGATTTGAATCTAAATACTGTTGTTTTCCAATTCCATCACTATACAACTATGTAATAATGTAAGCACGTTACTATATACAATAACAACACCAATATAACTGTAACAATCTAAAACCTGTAACTGTAATGTAACTATAACTTTAACAATATATCTTTATAACTATAATGATGTAACTATGCAACTATACTTATATAATAACAATACATTTACAATGTAACTATTACCTTGACTTTATACCATAAATATGTTACTTATGTAACTCTAATAACAACAATACTGTATAACTAGTGGTGGAATGTAACTAAGTGCATTTACTTTAAGTATAGTATATATATATAAAGACTGTAACTGTAGCTATACAGTATATCTATATACATATATACACTATAGTATTTTATATAACTACTTATGTATTGTAACTTTAACAATATAACTGAGGATAACGGTTATAATGGGTATAATGGTTTACTGTAATTCCCTCTAGTTAGCATTTATACAGCAAGCAGTATACAAACATTTAATGAATGGTTTACATTACAACTTAGTTGCAGCTATAAGGACATTTTAAGCATTTATCAATGTACAGTGTTTGTATGATAACTCCCTCTGTGACATATTCTATATTATTACAACTTTAGTTTATTATATTGTCATTCATTATCTGTTTATATACCAGACTCTGCTTATGGGTGCACAGGAGTTACAGTTGTTGACAATTAACATATCTGCTTATAACTACATTATAAGGTGTTATAAACCATTTATTAACAGTTCATATACTGCTTTTAAATGCTAAATAGGGAGGCTTAAAGTAAAGTGTTACCGACATAACTGCAGAACAATATAACTATAAGATATGACTATAGAGGGACTCTGTTATTCTGCTCACTTCTCTTCTCCTCTTCAATCCTCCTTAGCCCCCCAAACCATGGGATTCCCTTGATGAAAGTCAGAAAATCCTAAATACATACTGATACATAAACGCATCAACCAAATGGAAAATGTCATGTTCAATGAAATGAAATTATATCTACAGAGACAGACATAGAGGAACATTCACATGTTGTTGATTTGTGGCCATGTCGCCTCAAATGTCTCTCTCTCTTTCTATTACTCTTTTGTTTCCATCTCTCAATTTCACTTAAATTGCGTATGCATTACTGGCGTGTTAAATTAGATTACACAGTATAGCCAAATCGTCTAAATACAATCAAATAATATAATACAAATAGCACAGGAAAATAGGATGTAATGGTAAACATCTGCTCAACTTGTATGACCTTATGATCTGTGTATTCATAATGACAATCTCAACAATTTCTGTTTAAGTCTATGTTTCAGTAAATTTGTTGGGCAAGAATGTCCAAATAATGAATTGTGAATTGCTCAGAACTAAGAGATTATTTTCCTCTTTTTCCGTTTTTCTCTCTCACTTTTTCCATTCTGTCTTATGATTTCCTCTTTTTTGTTGACAGTGATCCTCCTCATCTCCTGCCGAGTTAATATTTCCAGGGTTAATAAATCAGAACTGACACAGAAGTGGTGGCTTGGCTTGGTGCGAACCTGCATGACCCCTGATTAAAATATTTTGTTTGAATCTGCAGACAATCCACAACATGGCAAAACTGTGAAGTTGATGTGCAGTTGGATGAATCTGAGCCTCTCCCTTGGATAGCTTTTGAGATTAGATACACATGGACAATCTGCATCCTGGTAAAGTAACCGACCAGTCTATCTTGTAAGTAATAATCAAATCCTTAATCCTAAATCAAAATACTAACTAGTCTGTGTCCTCCCAATCTGATATAATGAAGGTTCATCAACAGCTAGTAGTAATTCATTAAATAAAAGCTACACTTAAACCTGCTGTGCCACCTAATTGGCTTTTATTGAAGACTTTTAGTGTCCTATGATGGTTATATACTTATTTAAAAATTTTTCCACCTTGACAAGGATATTTTTAAGGTTTTGAAGAAAGGGAGACAATAAATGTTTGAGAGAAACAAATGATGGTCATTTTATTGGAGGCTTCAGCCTACACATATCAGTAAGACATGGTCATACCAGAAAGTGGGACAGTGAAATTCATTCTGTGTTTTTAGAAAATATGTAGTTTAGAAGCTTTGTGATGTAATGACTACTCACAGGGCTAGTTGGTTAAGCTAGTTGGCTACCAAATATTACAATATAGAAATTATAGGCATAATTCAATAAACACAGTTTTATTAAATAACAATTACATTACAAGAGTCATTTACAAGAGAGTTCCTGGCTGCCTGCGGTTGCTATGCAACGTTAGCAAACTGCTAAACTAACATTGATGCTAGTCATCAATCTAACCAGAGTTTATTGTTTCAGATTTATTTTTAACGTTTCCATTAATTGTACATTCATGGAAAAACTGTCCAACATCACTGAGGCCGCAATTATTTGTAATAACGTTAGGCCTGCTCATTTTGTTAGGAGATGCATTGCTTGGTGTGGCGAAGATGCTGCTTCACCTTCTCTGGACACCAAGCTTCAGTCGCCAATAGTTCTGGAGAGTTCTTGTATTTGTGCCTACTTACGGACATGATCTGTCTTGCTTCAAAGCTCACATCTTTTGCACCATGGTGCTGCGCAGACAGTAGTTGGTGTAGCTCTGTGTCGTCCCTGCTTGCTTACAGATTGTGAACAACATTTTAACAGTAGCTGTGGAGTGATAATTAAAAACAGAACTATAAAAGGACATTAAACATCATAGCTGTAGTATACACTTGTTATACCACAGCTATCAACCAATCAGATTGCAAGATTTTAACTACCCATTTTATAAAAGCCGTTTTACAACTAAAAAACATGGCTGAATCACGTCCTCTGTAGACATGCTGTTACTGTGGGTCGTTGCCAACAGGACAATAAATTTGCACAGTTAATTCAAAACATGTATTTGTACCAATAACTCTGGTCTCATAATCACATGCAAACCATTCCTTTTGTTGAAGGTGCTAATAAGCTTCCTCCATTTTGGACTCTCTGGCTTTCCATACCCGCAAAGGTCAACACTGTCCAGACAGCTTGCTATTGGTTAACAGCGATTATATGTTAAAGATCGCTAAAGCTGGACTTCATGCGAAAATTTTACTTTACCCCTGCAAGTGAATCCACTGATTGCGGCGCATGTGACTAAGCTAAAGATGAATGAAAAGTAATAATGTGTTTTTGTGGTTTCCTTTAAAATGCTGCAAAAGGCTGATTGCAAAAAGTCACCTGTGGTTTCGCTGGAAACTCATATACATTTCAGAGGAGTTAGTTCCAGCTGGATCATTATCAAATGAAGTGGTAATTTCCTTCAAATTCTACATTTTTCAGACTTGAAGAACTGTGGATGAAGCTGAAGTGACAGATGCCAGTGTTGGACACAATCCCAATTACAGGAGCTTCCAGACTAAAAATTGATCCAGACTGATTAATCACAATTCCAGTTTAGTTAAGAATGTGCAATTTCCTATGTTTCATTTGTCAGTTTCAGTGGGTTGTTCATTCCTCTGCAGCCCACCCTGCCTCAAGGCCTGGACGCCTCTGTAGCCCGATCATGCTGCCAGCGCAGCCAAAACCCAGGCCCAAACCGAGGGCCCCCGCTGGCCCCTGCAATGGAAAGCAGATGGCTGGTCCTGTGATGGCAGCCTGCTTCAGTCGGCAGTCCAGGGGAGGAAACTTCTTATTCACCGTCATCCATCATCGGGCTGGGAGTGGGGGGGTGGAGGAGAGGGGGAGGAAAGACAGAGCAATGCCTGACACCCGGCGTCTGGCCTCTTTCAAACGCCCTCGCATGGCACATTCATGGCTCGCACCCGCATTCACACATGCTCGCACACATGTAAAAACACACGCATACACATGCGTGACTGGGCCTTGCTCACACCCATGCACAGCCAAATACACTCACACACACACACTCGGAGCAGTGAATGTATTCTGGCTCACGTTCCTGTTTCTTGCCTTTCATTAGTGGTATTATTCTTTTCAGCACTGGGTCAGTTGTGAAAGGTCTTTTTTGGTTGGCTTCACCTCCTGATAGAGAGAGAGAGAGAGAGAGAGAGAGAGAGAGAGAGATGGTTGCTGTTTCTTTCTGTCTTCGTCATTCGTCATGTCTCCGGTCCTCTTTTCCTTCCGGTGTTGTCCATGCCGTCCTCTCATTAGACCCCACCAGGTCCCACAGAATTAAGTATAAAGAGAAGAAGAGAGAGAGAGAGAAAGACAGAAAGCATAGTGAGTAATGTACCTGACAGCTGAGGATCATTAATCACTGTCAGACTTGAAAAGGAAAGGAGGGAGGACGAGGAGGAGGAGGTGGGGGTGGCGTTTGACGTGGCAACACACACTCACTCACACACGTGCACGCACACACACACACACAAACACACTCACACGTGCCCTCTCTCCTGCACACATTCAGCTTCACACATTCTTTCACAGACCTCCTGTGTCTCTTTCCCTCACTTCAATTCAATTATTCCCCAGGAGAGATGATCAGTTTTCCCAAAACATCAAAATAGAAATGAAAAGAAAAGGCACAAGAATAAACACATGCACACTCATGCTCGCGCACATGCCAGAGGCCCCTCATCCTCATGTCTGTGAGCTGCTGACACTAATAAGGGCTGTTGAGGGTGTGACTCCATGCGGCAGGCCGCCACTGCACAGCAGGGACGGCCATTCACAGCCTGTCAACCCGCCCCACTGCAAGAGGCACCGACAAAGAGCGGCAGAATGTGGGACTCTCACAAAAGAGATGACGGCGACACAGTGACTTCAAATCTCAGGCATGCAGGCACGCACAAAAAGACAGACACACACACACACACACCCTTGTCAGCCTCTCTCCTCCTGTCCTCCTCCCTGCTTGCAGCGGGACAGCAGCTGGCCTGTCCGATTGTCAGTCACGCTGATGAGCTCAGCTATGTCCAAATACTGTGTCCTCCCACCTTCCCCAACTGCCCCCCCAAACACTCAGTTTTCAGTTTGTGTCAATCCAACAAACTTTACAGGCATCTGATGTTTCCTTTGCAGTAGACAAGCACTTTCAGACCACAGCAACAAACACAGGATATGACATTAAGAATACATTCCTTTTATCTTCTGCTGATAAATGAATGCTAAAAGCCCACCAATCAAAAAACTTCTCTCTGTCCCCTGTTAACCTGCACAGGTTTGCAGGGCATCCCTTTCCATTCCAGTTCAATAGTTCTGATCGTGAGAAAACCCACAGATGTAGCTGCATGGATGGAGAACAATGTAAATCTTCCACTGAGTGGCTACAGACCTTAACAATTACTGTGAAAGGAAAGATTAGCTAAAGCCTAAAATTTGGGTTGCGTGGCACTCTGCATGTGCTTTTATAAAATGAGAGTTATCAGCAAACTAAATTATATAGATGATAAATATTAGTTGCAATGCATTCTCTCAAATTGTTAAGGTGCGCTCCATGTCATCACTTCATTCCTTTCTTTTTTAAAAAGTATTTTTTAAGGCATTTTATGTCTTCATTAGTATAGTAGACAAATAACAAGGAATAAAAGGAGATGGGGACCAAGATGCAACAAAGATATAATGGTTGCGGTTCATGATTAGCACCTTAAACCCAAGGACCACTGAGCTGTCCGTCATTACAACCATCTGTGTTCCCATTCAGCCTGAGACGTTTGTTCACGTAGCACTCACTTTATAATGCATTTGTGTTATACAGTATTGGAATACAAGATTTACAGATGTTAACGTGTTCAACTTTATTAAAACCTTCCACTGTCCACAACTGAAGTGTGCTGAAGACTTTTGCTGCTGCTAATGATCAGTACCAATTGCCAGTGGTGGAATGTAACGTAATCTATGTGCAGAGTTTGACATTACTGTAAAAGTAATTTTTCACATTCAGCTGCTGAAGGTGGAACATTATTCTGTGCTTACTTTAAATCTGAGTTTAACACATGTAGAAGGAGTGGATACAATTAAAATGAAGTAGTTAATACAAATTATTATCAAAAGCCAGTACCTGATTAACTCACTAAAGGGCCCCTGGGCAAAAATGTGCTGTTGGGGCCCCTGTTGACCGTCACATCCTTTTGCACTCTATGTGCATTATGTATGTATTATGTATGTATGAAGCACAAAATAATTAAGTGAAACACACAATGTAAGTACTATATAAACTAAGAGAATAAGGGGCTGAATATTTTAACTCAGGGGCCCTCTGCCAGATGGGCCCTCAGGATTAGGTAATAATGCAGGTGTTGCCTTAAAGCTCCTATCATTTTATAGTTTAGAATATAATGCTGCATAAAGTATTAACAAACAAATCTGCACTAATTATAACATGATGAGTCTGGAGCATTTTGTGCCCCCTGTGGATCTGCGGCCCATTTTATTTTATATACAGATGGCTGTGAGCTACCATGCAAGGCACTGGCCTCACCATGGTAGGAGAGTATTGCTCAAGGACACTTTGGGCTCTATTTTCCTGCCAGTGCAAGGCCAGAACCAGGGTAAACACAGTCTTTATACTTCCTCAGGTGCAAGTCTATCTTTTTGCATCTGTTCTTGTTTGGTAATTTTCTGGCACCAAAGGAGCGCACTTGTGCTGATGTGGGAGGAGAAGTGCAGCTGAGGCTGTGTTTATGCAGATCAGGCCGCACAGTGCAATTTTGGTCCTCATTTTGGCACGAAATTGTGTTTGCGATAAAACCTGCTCAGACCACTTCTTATCACACACGCAAGGCAATTTTCATGGCTTCAGTTGGCAGAGGCGCAAGCACACAGACGTCTCCAAAATCACAAAACACCTTTCATTCATGTTAAGTTTCGTCCCTTTCAGTTTGCTACACGTTTTTCCATTTACTGCAGATTGACATGAGAATCAAAACACAATTTTACGAAAGATTCTTACCAATAATATCATCCACATGGGTGTAATCCGGTGACCCGGAGTTCAGAAATAAGTTCTGTTGGATGAGTGAGTTCCCCACAATAACTTGTAGGTTGTCAGACCTTTTCCATGTTTGTTAAACAGCATCACACAGCAGCTTTAGAGTTTAGAGAATCAAATAATTTTTTCTGTCATGTCACCAGGATTATTACAGTTAGTTTTCAGTTTTGCTTCTTGCAGTCAAGTCTGAAAATGTTTGCAGTCGTCAATCCTGCGCATGTATGTGTATCCATATAGTCAGTGTGTAGAATATCCTCTGACAGCTGGAGGTCCTCTGCGGTGCGCACTCCTTCCTAAACAGAGTAGGCCTACATCAACATCCTATATGCTGTGAACAAGTAAAACATCAGTCATGAAAACATTTTAAAACTGTTTTTTTTTTTCTTTAAATACGCAGTGTGTAGTGGCATCTAGCGGAACGGACTTGGCAGAAGTGGAATATAATATTCATAAGTATATTTTAATTAGTGTATAATCACCTGAAAATAATAATTATTATGTTTTCATTTCCTTAGAATGAGCCCTTTATATCTACATAGGGAGCAGGTCCTCTTCCAGGGTGATGCCATGTTGCACCACCATTTATCTACAGTAGCCTTGAACAGACAAACCAAACACTGGCTCTAGAGAGGGCCTTTTATGTTTTTTGCAAGTTTCGCGGCCACCGTAGGTTCTCCTACATTCTTGGGAGGGGGAGGGGGATTCAGTTGGTTGCAATCTGCCACATCACCGCTAGATGCCACTAAATCCTACACACTTTTATAAACCTTTAAACACCTTTAAATACATTTTGCTGATTATACATTTTCTGCTATTGCAAGTGCAGTAACTTACGACAATATATAAGGTTTTATAAAGAAACAAGCCTGCACACAATCGCAATGAAGAATAAAGCAGCATGTTATGCTAACTGAAGTCAGATTTGCCTGTTTCTGTGAATGCTAACTTGTATGTTTGTAAAGTCTGAAATGGCAAGTTATCAAATACAGAGTGGAGATTAAACCTGTCTTTATATTATCAGACATTGCACATTTTTAATTGATTGTTTATATTTGAAAAGTAATATGTGTCTGATTTAAGTTACATGGAAAAAGAACCATTTCATTACGAGACAAAGTAATGTTTTCTAAAAATGAAATTGTCTTAGTTTTATTTGTTTACATCAGTGGTTGTTTGCCTTGTTATGATCACAGACTAGAATGTATGGTCTATTCACATTTCATTTTCTGCTGTCTCACTTGTCCCTTTTTTACTAAAATTAACTAGAAAGACAGTACAACACTGTCTCTGGTGGACATGGTGGCTTTTAGCCAAAGATCACAGCTGGGCCTCCCAAACACTTCCCAGAAGTCCACAGCTGGCAGTGTTAAAAAGAAAGTACTGTTACAGTAATGGACATCCATTACTGTAACAGTACTTTTTTTGTACATTTGAAGCTTACTCAACTTAAAAACAGTCAGCACTGATCACCTCCACTTATTGTTTGGTTGCTTTTCCACCGCAGTGAAGATAATAGCAGTTACATGGACAATCTGTCCAATTTCCATATTTGAGCAGTACTCCTGTCATCATCAATCCTTATTTAAAGATAAAATGATGATGATGTCTATTATCTCACGATCTAAAGGCCTTTTATTGCAATAATAGCTGTGAGTGCATTCTGTCTGTGATTATGGGTATGAGGGCGTTGTTGATAGACACTGTTGGCATCACTAAAGTACCCATAATCACGCTGACGAATGCCCTTCTGGGTATCATGGAGATTATACAATACAAAGCTTACCAGTGTACTGGTGTGTTGTGGACATACAGAGTAACAGAAAACAAGAAAACTGCAGAGCACAGGAGACAGCTAAGTGTCTGTTTACCACAAATCAGCATGCAAAACTGTGTAGCGTGCTAAATGGACAATATCAGGGTGGCCTGGTGATTACAGAGGCAGTCTTTCAACCACTTGACCCAAGTTCAAGAACACTAAGTCCCACTGCCAGCTTCAGGGCTGCTGATTTGTAGCTGACCCTGACCTCTGACCTCTCTATGGAGGGGGACATAAAAAGATTGGTTAAAGATACATTTCTTCTTTCTTTAACCAAGCAGGTGGCTCAGACTCAAAAAGTGTATAAAGTATGATTTAGATTAAGGTAAGGATTAACAAATCAAGGTAATTTCTGCCAGATATGATGCTCGACGAGTGTGTTGAGGGCACACAGGACCGGGCAATCAGCTACTACTGCCAAATTGAATATGATCAGCTGTGTCAGCGAAAGTGTGCATGCACTTTTAAAATTGTATTTAATGAATTAATTTTACCATTATGTTATTCATTATCCTCCATTACAGAGGATATCAAAGTCTTGGGTCTTCAGTTTTTAATAACACATGAACACATGTTCAGTGCAGCAATAACATAATAGAAAAAATGCACAAACCTACATTAAAGTTTTCTTTCTAGCATAGAAGTGTCATTGATATTGTACTTAAGCATCATAATAAAATAGTATACTCATTGTCCCCTTCAGAATGTTAAATTACTATTGCATTAACCTGTAAAACATTGTGTGATTCAGTGGTACCTCACCTTGTTAGTTCGTGACCTCTTAAAATGAAGCACTGTCTACTTGTTACCCTCAGCTCAGGGGTCCAGAGGTGATTAATCTAGTCCATAATTTTATGGGCTGCTTTGCAACAATGTATGATATTATTGTATAATACTATGTTTTGCATGTAAAATCTCATTTTATAAAGAAAATATACTATATCAGTCACATACTGTAAATATAGTTGAGTAAAAGTATTATTGTGTATACCAAAAGTGTAGTTATGTACAGTAATTCATGTTACCTCAATGTTTACCTTATGCACCCCACACAGAGCAGATTACACTAAGGTACAACAGACTACACAGAAAGAATATAAGGCAGATTTAACCATTCACAAAAAATACTTAGAATGATCACAGCTTTGCAAATTATTTGTACTTTTTCCACATTAATAGTTATAATGTGATGATATTAGGCCAACAGCTTTTAACCTCTAGAGGTAGGAACAATTTGAAACTTGTGAAACACGCTTGAAACACACAAATGTAACTGGATAAACATTGCACTGCACTGCCTCTGATTCAACTTTCACCACAGTCTTGCAGCCTACTGTACCTGCTTCCAGCCTTCCCATCATGCACTGTGTATATGACTGCCTTCGCGTCCTGTCTGCTTTATGGCTGAATCACAATATGCAGGCAGACTCTGCTTAGTATGGTCTTGGATAAAGCCGTAATGGACTGCAGTGGAGGTCTATAAGAGGAGCAGCATAAAAACAGAAATAACAGGGAGAGAGAGCCAGGCCGGAGAGCACACTCCTCTACTGGGTGGCAGAGCTGATTCAACAGCAGACAGACCCAGAGCAGGATCATCTGTCTCCATTATGGTCTCCCTACAAATCATCTACATTTCCCCCTCTTCTCCTCTGCTGCCCACAAGCTCATAAAGCTAGCTTTTCCATGCTGCTTTTGGCAAAAGGGAGTGAGAGAGACATCCAGCGAGGTGTATTGTGGGTGGTCGAAGGGTGTATGAACCAATGCATATAGACACACACTCATACCACATACTATTCAGCTCCGACGGGGTTGACCACAAAACTGCTATTCTTACCAGAATGATACATGTGCAGCCTTTGCTTACAGCTGAATAAATGCTGGTGAGGGATAACATGCATCTGGGATGTCTGCACTTCCCATGAGCCCTCCCTTCTTTTTTCTGGGGTCAGTGGGGAGTGTTTATGCTTGTCCTGCACATTTCAGTCTGTTTCTGTCATAAAGTCATAAAGGAGTTACTTCATCATGTTAAAATTGGACTAAACAGCTTGGTTATGCAAGTGGTTAACTGGATCTAAGTTTAAAAATTGAGTGTAGCAACCTGAAAAAGATAAATCATATCAATAAATTGGTGTTATAAAAGAGTTATGAGATAGTAAAAGTGCCCTTTTTTCTTCTTTTTTACCCTGAGACCTCTTTTATGTAAAAACACCTGACTACTTCATCTTCCCCTCTGTCCTGCCTCTGTTTGCTCCTACAAGTCTGCTGCCACTGTAGGCATACAAGGATGTATTTTCTTCAACATTTATATTGACTGCTCCATTAATTCAGATGCTAAACAGTTCACCATCGTCGGGGTCACAGCTTACTGCTGGTTATCGCCCTGAAGGCCTTCATATGTCAACGACTTCTGTCCTTGATTTTGTAATTTGTGATTGTTTTCTGTATATTTTCAGTGAGATTAAATGTGACCCAGAAGTGCTGCAAGTCAATATTGCTTCACTGTGTGAGGATCTTGTGGAAAATTCAACTGCAGTTTAAAATAGACTTAATATAATTGTTCCAGTGAAAACAAAAACATTGGCCAGGAAATTAAAAGCTCCTTGCTTGAATGTGAATTCCATGAAAAAAGGAACTGCCAAAAAGAGAATAGCTGGCAAAAAGACCGAGCTTCAAACTTACCAAGACATCTTTTGGACACAGTGAGCTACAGGAAGAGACTGACACTTCCAAGACACAATTTCAAAGATCACAGCTGATGGAAAAATTCACAGATTCTTTTTTTTGCCATAATTGATTATCTGTCAAAAGCAAAACCCCTCCCTGCGCTCAGTTTCAAGTGAGTGTTTCAAGTTTTCTTCTTTGCTTTCCTTTTATTATAACAAAATTACACACAGTACAAAACTGTACCAAATGGATAAGATGCTTGAGCTTCTCTTTTCTCCTTATACAGTAAGTATAGTTTGACCTCTGGGGTGACCTTGATAAAGTTGTTTTCTGCTAGATCACATGTCGGAAATACCTTTGGTACATACTGTCATGTAGAAAGCTGCAGGTTTTATTAGTTTGACAATAATGAGGCAGAACTTTCTCTTAAGCATGAGATAACAATGATAAAAGATCTCTGCTTAAATTTAATTTCTTGTCTCTGAAATGTGAGGATAATGAATTTGGATGTGATTTTTTTTTTTTTTTTGCCATGATAATACTTTTTTTTCTTTCTATTTTTTCCCTAAACTATTGTTCTCAAAAAATTGGTGTTTGATACATCTTTTGTGTATATTTCAGTTTTTCTGGTACTGCAGACTCTGATGAATATGTGCAGTATTCAGAATGCTGTACTGAGTGATCTTTGCTAACATAATAATAATGCAAATAAACATAACTACTAATTCTACTACAATTACCACTATTACTACTAATTATAAGATTGTTGCTGGTAGCAAATTTATTTTGATTAAGAAAATGAATGTATTGATTGATCATATTACACTGAGCTGACAAACAAAACTCGTCCTATATGTTTAATAAATAGGGCTGCAAATTGTAAGTTGCAAGGATTTTCTATCAAAGATCAATAAGAAAACTGTAGTGCAAAACTAAACAAAGTCTGTTATACCAGCCATGTATCAAATGGCAAAAGAGTAGCTGTAGTAACAAGTCACAGTACTATTATAACCATAATACTATAGACATAACAAGGAATGTATATACATGTGACTTTGTTTGTGTAAGTGGGAAACCAAGATGTGAAATATAAGGCTAACTGTAAAGGCCTCTGTATGTTAACATGCTGAGCAAAATGACAAATATCCGATCCAATCTAATGAGCACTACTAGCAGAAAGAGACAAGCTGTAAGCTGTTATTTTGGGGGAAATGAGAGTTGTATGTGCACCATAAAACTCTTCTACTTTGCTCTTCTAGTTTATTTGTATTTGATATGCAAAATCACATGCAGGACTAGTCTCCAGAGTCATTGTCCTTGTGTGTGTGTGTGTGTGTGTGTGTAGTGTTTCAGGCCAGTTTGTCTCTCTTTGACCCGAGGCAAATATCTCATAGGTGCAGCTCATCAGATAAAGTGAATCTGAAAGATGTTGTTGTTTATAGAGGGAAATCATGCAAAGGCAACTTTTGGGTTGCAGATGTGCTGGATTCATGTGACATCACTGAAAAAGGTTCACAGAGGTGACGCCAGCTCAAAAGACAAACCTCTGTTAGAGCAGTTTGTTCTGAATCCTGGACAAACATGATGTTATGGATGTTTCATTGGACACTGATGATCCCGTGAGTATTTATTTCATTTATCGTATTTACTATGTGAGTTTATCATTGCTCAGGACGATAGCTGCCTGATATAAAGCAATCCAGTTTAGGCCTCAAAACACATACTAGATAGACACACACACACACACACACACACTGAAACAGGCATTTCTGTATGGCTGTTGTTGCTGTGAGCAATTACAGCACCTTATCTAACAGTGAGGATAATGAGGTTACACAGAGAGCAAATTCTATCATGTCGGCATAATGAGATTTGGGCCCGTGTCTCACGTCCTGGGGTCGAGGACAGGGACGGGGACAGGGACACACACCAATACACACACACACACACACACACACACACACACACACACACACACGCAGTTTTCTTATCTGCCCCACCTTGCATCTCTCTGACATTCAGGGGAAATTGCATCAGGCTCAGTATGTGAATGACTGAGGCTCTCCCCCTCTTCCTTTCTCCTTCCATCCCTCCATTCCCCCCATACCACTCTCCCCCCTTCATGTTCTCCAACAGCACCACCACCACTTCTGACAGGCTGTTTGATTTATGACTCCAATTCCCCAGTGCAGACACATAGACGCAGGACACACTCCCAACTATATGTATGTATTTTAGTTTCCCCCACAGCCCTCCCCTCTTCTTGGCTGCACTTCTCTCTCCCTCTCCATATCTTTTGCTCTGTCTCTATCTGTTTCTCTGTTTCTCTCTCTCTTTCACTCACACACACATACACACACACACACACATCTTGGGTGTGGTGATTGATTATCCTACAAGACTGTCTGGTGTATTTTTGATCCTTTTGAAATTTAATCTCTGTGAGCAGTACAGGGAGTGTCTCGTCACACGTGTGCACACACAAGCACACACGCTCACGCATACACACATATATATACATATATATACACACACACTCACACACACACACACACACACACACACACACACACACACACACACACACACACACACACACACACAGGAGGTGGAGGAGAAGTGAGAAAGTTTTGGAAGTGCATGCAGGGGCTTTTTTGGCACCATATTTCAAGTTGTATACACAAACAACTTCATCAAAAGTTAGAGGGTAAAATGGGAACAAAACAACTTGCAAAGCACAGTACTTAACTCTGTGTACAATTACAAGGAAAGCTGAACCCTGAGACAACACACACACTTTGCTGACTGAAATTCTAATGGCTGCCAGTGATCACAATCCCAGGACCAACTGACTAAAATCTGGTCAGAGAAAGTGAACATCACGTACTCTCTGCTTCCTCCAATAGAGTACATGTGCTCTTGAGCAAAACAACCCAAAGTGTTCCACTGGGGCTACTCAGTGGTCAGCTGTATAGGACTTTTATAAGTTGTGTGATTCAAGACCCAAATAAGTTGGTTTACTTTCAAAACCACTGGACATCATTTTACCTACAGTACGCAGTTTGAATATGACAACTGGCTTATATCATTGTCTCCACAGAGAGCCAACATAAAACTGATAAAACAGAATAAACAGTCATAAAAACAGAATAAACAGCCATACTAGCATCTCTGTGAGGCTGTACAAACACAGCAGTGCTTCGAGCTAAATGCTTAGCATGCTGATGCTTATCAGGCACAATGTTCACCATCTTAGTTAGCATGGCAACATTTGCTAAGCAGCACCAAACATAAAGTACAACTGAGGCTGATGGGAATGTCAATAATTTTGCAGGTAGTATTAGACAAACTATCATGCCTAAAAAGAGTTTACATGGGTATTCTGATGTAAAACATTAAAATAAATGGAAAAAAATGTGTCATGCTGATCTGTTGCACAGAAATGATAGATTAACTCATATTACCCTGCAACATCTGGCATGGAATTTCCCATGCAAGCTCCTGTATCACAGCAATCCATTGATCCATAGGCCTATATTAGCTCAAAGATAATGGAAGCTTTTTCAGACTTGGAAAATGCAAAGTGTTATTTTTGCAGCACAGTATGCCTGAACATTTTTTAGTTTAGACTCTGTGATACATACCGCACTCAGACATGTAAAATGATATGGTTATCTTTATTTACATCCCTTCGGTCATGGAGACATTGGAGAAATTTCAAGCCGATTTAAAGGGGTACTCCAGTGATTTAGTATTGGACTTCCATAAAGTCAAGGAACTCACAACATGGATATTAGAATAGAACCGCCAAAATGGAAGCAGCAGAGGCCAACATATCTCGGCTTTGGGTGCCTAGTCTGGGTCAAACTACAACAACACTGGATCCTCATATCATAATACAACTCAATAACATCGTTTGTAAGGTGTTCCTTTCCTGGTAAATGCTGCCTCTATTGCCAGCATTTCCACTAACACAACATTTGTAAGTACCGTGTCCCATTTACAGTACATCTTAATGGTCTGTCTAAATGATAATGTTCAGAATATCCTGTGCACTTGTGCAGAGTTATTTATGAGCTAGATATGACAATGCGTGGAAACATCTCATCTTGACTGTGAAGTTAACGGGGGAAATGAGCTAATATTGGTAATGGTAAATGCATGTAAACAACCTCAACAAAAAGAGGATGGAGGAAGGGAAGAAGAAGAAGCCAGAAGCATTCTTTCTACCATGTCTGTCTCCACTCTGTCATGTATTCTCTATAAACTGACCTGTAGACACAAACAGCAGTGGTCTTTGATCATTATCTCCCTCCTCAACCTGGGATTTGTCTCTGCTTTGTAATGAATGATAAATGAAATTATAGGGCACTGTGTGTGTTTGTGTGCGTGTGCGTGTGTGTGTGTGTGTGTGTGTGTGTGTGCAATGAAACATGTATCGATGGCTGATCTGTGTTTAGTCCCCCAGGTAATCGATCATAGCCGAGCATTCATCCATAATGGGCCCTATATCTGTCTGTCTCTCAGCAGGGGACTGGGACCACAAAGACACATACATAGATCAGACACAAAAGGGACCATTACACACAACCCTATCAATACTCACTCCTGAGAAACTACTTTCCTTCCTTTCTCAAGGGAAAGATTTGCTGGCTGCCCAATTAGTAACAGCTAGAACCATCGACAGTTTGGTGAGGGTTGTACAATCAGTATCAGCAACAGAATTAGTTTTATTTTGTCATTCTTTATTATGTCTGTATTTTAATTTTCACAAAGACTCTGTTTCCAAAGTGTCAGTAATGTATGAGAATATGGTAATATATCAATACTTGTATTTCAAAACAGATGTCTACTGTTTCAATGAAGTAAAAACCTACTCTAACAGAATAATTCTTAGCACATAAATAATAAATTCATTATTATTTATTATCCGGTGGCCTTGGAGTAATCAGACAAAGAGTAGTTTGCTACATATTTTTTCTTTTTCCTTGTGTATGTAGTAAAGGATGCCATTCATAATATTCAAAATTAAAGCTGCACTAATCAGTATTTTTGCCCTGATAGTGATACACCCACAGACAATTACCACCTGGCACTTCAGTTCCAAATGAGCTCAGCAGAGTGTTTTAAACCATGTTGAGACCAAAAACTGCCCTATGTTAAACAGTATAGGGGGCTGCAGTAGTGCGGGTGTGTTGTTTGAGGTACTGGTGAGACAATGAAATACAATCCAGGAAGTCGAGTTGGAGTTACAGAATAACTACATTTAAGGACTTATCAGAAGCCATAATACAGCACAGCACACAACTCTGGAAAGTTATCACAGTGGCAACTGCTTTATCTTTCATTGCGACAGTCATGAGGTTAACAGTCGAATGCAGTGCCGAGCTGTGTGTGGTGCTTTAGTGTCTTTCAGCTCATTGTTTTGGCTTACGGCAACTTCACAATGTTGGTTCAGCCTCGCCATTCTCATCAACCCTGTTTTCAGTGAAGAAGCTCTGATAAACCAACTGTATACTATCTGATCAACACTAAACACACGAATGGACAAAGTTAGCGACTAGGTAATTATCGATGAAAGAAGTGGAGCACCTAGCCACTACAGAGACAGATATTTTTCTCAGGAGTAGGTGGAAAGTGAAAAGTGGACTTAAGGGCCCCATGAAATGGAGGTTAGAGCGTCTTAAGCTTCTGTACTGTGATGTATTTCCCAGTGAAATTGAATATTTGAGTGGTGTACAATTACAAGAGGGATTTAAATCAAATCCTTTGCATTTGATTGGACTACTAAAAAGTGGGCAGGGCTTAGAGCTTAGTGCAATACGGAGCTGCAGAGACAAACAGAGCTATAGAGGACTATTGGCTCCACACACACCTTCCTCACCAGTTGTTAGATCAGGAGAAAGACGGAGCGATGAATGAATTTGATCTAAACGCCCCTGAGTGCATGATGAGTCATCAAACAACAAACTGTCAAAGACAGCGATTTTGTTGTAAAAATACTCTGATACTGATTTTTTGACAAATATGTGGCATATAAGAGATAAATGAACAATTAACATAGCGACATAGGGTTAAAACTGGGAAAATGTATTTTTCATTTCATGGGGCCTTTAACATTTGTTAGGTCACCAGAAACATGACTCCAAATGAATGCTAATGAATGCTCCGTGTCTGCTGGATGTGTAAATAGGCAATAGTTTGCTAACATGTTAACCATGTCATGAGTTCTGTCACTAAAAAGACCAAATCAGTCTGAACAGAATTTAAAAGGATATTCAAAGTTTGTTTCCCCAGTAGTGACAAGTCAAACTCCATCCTACTCCTTTAACTCTACCAGACGGAAGTGGTTTGTGCTGAACAAAGTCCCAAAGGCCTTCTGGTTGAAGGGCTAAAAATGACTGGACATACATTTTACACAGTATTATTTAATCACAAATTATAGGTTTGTCTCTGCCTGTATGTGCAGACCGTATGCTCCGAAACACGTTCGTCTATGCAGACATCCAAATTAGTATGAAAACAACAGCTTCCACTGTCCGTGTCTGTTTTGAAGTAGGCTATCTTGCTCTTTAGAAGCCAGTGGGAGCCACAAAAGCCCTGATCCTCGAATGTCATTGTGGTTTTCAAGACAAGATCTAAAAGGTTGTTATGGTCACTGTAGTCCTGGTATTTTAAAACATGGATTATTTTTGCATCTTCTTTTTGTAAATTCTACCAATATCACTGATGAAACATGCCAGACTACATGTCATTTATGATTAAATTCTCATTGTCTCGCTTTTGATGTTGGGCAGGATTGCTGGAGGGCTTCTATTTCTCAACACAGCGTCATGCTGAACAGTTAGCACGAAGCTCCACAGTGAATGATTTAGGACACATGGATGATTCCAGTGTTTATGTCTGTTGACCAAATTCCTTGGAGGATTCCCTTAATATTCCCGACAATAGACACTTGGCGGAACACAGTTGCATTCACTAACAGCTGAAGAGCTGAATTTATGTGTCAGTCAGTCCCTGTGATCTGCAGGCAGATTGAGACAGTGATAATACAGAGAGAAGCAGACTGTCACACAGATGATGATCTATAAGTCACCACAGATATGTGGACTGTGCATAATCACACAGTCTCACATTCAGCTGGTTTACCACAGCTAGACCCAGACACACAGTTTCCCATGGTACTCTCTTAGAGAGAAATCCTCATGGGGAAGCGAGGAAGTCGAGCTCTGAGGGCCTAAATATATGTGTGTGTGTGTATGTGTGATCTTGTTCGGTATGCAACCACTTTCAAGACTCTGTCACACGATTAATCAACTAAGTGTTATTTCCAACATGTGGATGTACAGACAACAATGGGACTTTTCTGGTTATGAACCAGGAAGATAAATATTTCCAAATACTGAATGAGGGAGAATGACTAATCTTCTCTCACTCACAAACAAGCATCATGGTGGTTTTAGTCAGAGTGTGTGCCATTTCTCCATTTCATCTACTAGTTTTGGATATGGTGTGGTTGTAGGGTGTAGGGTGTGGTGGGGTTGCAGTTTCCATACTACTAGAGGAATTCAAAGCTGCAACCTTTGTGACATAATCCCTCTATCTTCAAATAGATTCAAAGGGTAGCTCACCCAAACCACACACACACGAAACATATTTCTCACTTTTATTTTGCTGAGGTTTTGAGACATCAAAATACATTTCCATTCATTTCCACTCTATTGGAAGGCAAGGCAAGGCAAGGCAAGTTTATTTGTATAGCACATTTCAACAACAAGGCAATTCAAAGTGCTTTACATAGAGCACAAACAGAGAGACAAGACAGAATATAAAAGCAACACAAGTAAAAAGACATTTAAATACAATGAAAAAGAGTTAAATTGGGAAATAAAAAGAAGCTAAAAAAGAATAAGACAGATAAAACGGGAGAATAAAAGTTACAGTGCAGTGTAAAATATTAACCCTCAAATTTGGTTTAATAAAAGGCATAAAAGTCTTCAGCTGTGATTTAAAAGAACTGAGAGTTGCAGCAGACCTGCAGTTTTCTGGGAGTTTGTTCCAGATATGTGGAGCACAAAAAATGAACGCTGCTTCTCAATGTTTAGTTTTTACTCTGGGCACAGAAAGCAGACCTGTCCCAGACGACCTGAGAGGTCTGGATGGTTCATAATGTGGAAGCAGATCAGAAGGAAGGTGGCAGAAAACTCAGAGGTAGTTCAAAAACTCAGCAAATGATTATGAATTTTAATATTTTTAGCTGAGCTACAGAGTGATATTAGCTTATTGCAGATCAGTATTGGGATATATGCCTGCCGATAAGTCAAAGGAAATTGCAGTACAGGAATTCCAAAATGCCAGATGTTTCAGGTAGTTCAGAAACAGTATCACCACTAGTTTGTCCAGCTTTGAAAAGTTACCCTTCAACTGTTTAATGTCCCGCTTAGTACATATCATGGTCATGAATCTTTTAAAAAAAATAATTTAAGGAATACAGAAAAAGAATTATATATTAATGTAGAAAATATCGACATTGGTATCTTCCTCGGAAATACAGTATTATCTTCGCTACAATTTTTAGTTATTTTGGTGAACTAATCCTTTAAGTGTTTTAGCTGCTCATTTATAGACAGGGCTGATATTCAGAATACACATGTTGACAGGTCTTGATGCCACCCTGCTGTTCCTGAGTGTGCAACCCAGCAATGTCTGGAGTGACTCTTGTCCATATAAAACATGTAAGAATATTTAAAGGTACATTTTTACCATTTGGTTTACATAGTTTTTTAAAATTTTTACGAATTTATGAACCTGGTATAGTGTGTGATGGTTTGTCAGAATATAACTATGTCTTGAATATAACTGAGCCATTGTTAATATTATTAGTCCCATCTGTGTTTTCCCTGCTATGACAAGTTAAACTGTGCCGTGAGAAAAGTCTGTTGTACATTTGAAAGTACAAATAGCTGGAGTAAAAATATTAACTTGTAAGAAAAAGGTTCCTTAATGAATGTACTTGTGTAAAGTACTGCTCAAGAACAGCCTTTTTAACTCCAAAAGGAATCCAACTTTTTATGAGTACATTGAGTGTTCTTGTGAATATATAACAGCCAAATGGTGCCCTAAAAAGAGCAGCAGGTCCACCAACTGATAGGCATCTGTACAGTATATATGTGTGTGTGTAAATGTCTACAGTGTCGGCTTTTAAATTAGTCTGACCTAGTCCCCTGTGCTTTATAATTGGTGTAGAGGGTGCCACAAAATCCAAATTATACCCCTTCCCTCTGATCTTTTCTAGCAGCTCTTTCCCCTTGCAAGTCCTTTCCTCTCTTCTGCTTCCTCCACCTCTTCACCCCCAGTCATCCATCTCCAGACATGGGCCAGTCAGTGGCAGCTCCATTGATAGGGTAATCCAGGCCTGATTAATGGCCCAATAATCAGAGGGATCCTCAGATCAATCATGGGCGTGATCAATAACCCCCGGCCAAGGCGATCATTAGCCTGCTAGAGTGCATCCTCTATTAGACCCATGGACCAAAACAAAGGCTGGAAAAGAAAGAGAGGAGATACGGGGAGTGAAGGATGGAGGTGAAAGAAGGGAGGCACGGCAGTTTTTGTACAATGATAAGGAAATGGGGCAGTTTCCCTGAGCTGGGATAGAAAGACCACAGAGTTGGAACCTGTGTTATCTATTTCATTTTCATAAATGTGTAAATGTGTGGGGACTGTTGAAAGCAACACAAAAATATACAGACATCGCAGCAGGATGTCTTAACGAGAAGTGAAAACCTGTGTGTTCATACATAATGTATCACTGTATGTGTGTTTGTGGATACTTGTGTACTTCTCTATGTGTGTTTGGGGATTTGTGTGTCTGTGTGTGTGTGTGTGTTTGTGTGTGTGTGTGTCTGGAGACTTGTGAGTGTGTGTGTCAGCAGGGTGTGATGGTCTCTGATTTATGGGCTGTGTCCCTCAGTGCCAGCTCTCTGTCTGCTCTAGCATGGAGGATGAATGGACCTCTGTCAGCCCAGCCAGAACTCTCCTCTTCACCCACCTCCCTCCCCCACACCCCCCTTCAAGCCTCTGTCCCTCCCTTTTTCTTTTCCCCTCCCTCTCTCCTCCCATCCCCTCTCTCCTGATACCATTTTGCAATAAGCCGCAGACAAACTTAGAGCAACTGTTTACTTGTTACTATAAATGTGTTCTCTGACAGCTGGCAACTTAACTGATATGGGTGAATAACCTCACACTAAGCAGGGGCTAAGTGATTCATATCCATTAGAGTAAGACTGTCTGTTGTCGGCAGCTCAGTCCGAGACGTCCCAGGTGCAGGTCATGAACAAGAATGATATTCAGCTGTGAAAAGAGGTGCAGAGACAGAACTTTCAATTTACCAAGTATTTTAAAGAATACTTCCAGTTTAATACAACCAGGGTCCTATTTACATCGTTTCAATCATCATTTTCATTGGTAATAACACAAATAACATTGTACTCATCATGTAAATTGCTGAGATCTGGGAGCGGGGCAACATTGCTAAGAGAAGTCAGACGGGTCAGAAAACATGGGCAGTCAGACAAGCTGACCAGTATTACACAAATCCCCAAGTTAGCTAAACTCATTTGGAAGAGAAAACAAAGACAAACAGCAAAATTATTGTCCGTTGTAAACATCCATCACAGTTTTCATACACAACATTTCAGGTGGACTCACTTTTGGTTTTAATCACCAAATAAAGCAGTTTAGATAATCTAAACTAAACTGTTACAACTTGTCTGATTGTTAAACCAACATTCCCTGTCAGACTTTGTTGTAACAGAGTTTGTATAGTATGTTATTGTACTCGCCATAATTGTATCCATGTATTTCATGTTAGTTCATTAGCTCATGGGCTCTTAGTAGGTAAATGCAATATGGCAACTGTAAAAGCCAGTTCATGAGAGATATGCTAGGTTGCTAAGCTTGGCCCCGTGCACAAATATTGTGTTAATATCAATATTTCCTCTGTATGAACTGGGGATGCCAACGGTTAACCGTTAATTGGTTAACTGCTGAGAATATTTTTGACTGGTTATGCATGTTGGTCTATAGGTTAATTTGCATACACACTCCATTAATGGCTAGACAATTACATGTTCACAACATCAGATATTCTTTTTGGATGGCTAAAGTAGCGGTGTAAAACTGACTCCTACATGGAGTGTTGCATTATGGGTTATTTGTTGCATTAATGTTGCTAGGCTAGTGTCTTAAAGTCTGTTTATAGTGAATGTGTTAGAGTCAGTCAGCTCTAAGTGTTTCATTAGTCCAGTTTAACCTGCAGGAGTTTCTGAAGGCTTGTGTAACACGTTTTTCTGCCATGGAGGAAATAAATTCATAATAAGTAAAAATGAGTCCAAAGCGTCTTCCCACATCTCTACTGCCTAAACTGAATATGACAAGCTGTCAGATACCACTGTGACAGATGATAAGGAGTTCAAAAAGACAAACAGGCAGTTGTTAAAATGCTAACTGCCGGAGAAAATAACTTCTGACTGCTTCCAAAAACCTGGCAGGAGAGTTGTGAGTATGTAACTATACTATGATGTAAGTTATATTCAAAAAGTAATGTTTTTTTTTCCAAAAACAGATGTTGGAAAAGGGGGGGTTGTCCTATAATCAAGATCAAGACTGACATCCCTAGTATGAATATGGTTGCAGTGTGACTAATTGAAATACTAGTGTATATTATTTGGTCAATGTTATAGATTATCAGACAAACTGTAAATCACCCCACTGTTAGATTAGTGAGTATTGGTCATGAATGTTCTTTGATGTTAATTTTTATTTATTCTCTCCAGACACATTTCCTTTCTGTCTATTGAAATGAGAGAAGCTGGAAGATAAAAGTAGTATTATAGCTAGTATAGGTAATATAACATAGCTAAACAAAGATAAATGTAAAAGGTAAATAAATCCTCTTACCTAAATGACCAAATAGGTTGAGTGTTACCATTCTTCTTCTTCTTGACCTTGAAAATAGTGCTTGGACAAAACAAATAACTAAAGGTCCACTTACTACCTTTTTCAGAGGCTTTCAAACTAATCTCATGATTTTCATCAAAACAGTTCCTTCCACAACAACCCATATGCCAGTTAGAAAAATGATCATTTTCTATAAGAGTGTTTTCTGATTTGCCACCTCTATGGTTAAGGTTATGTTAAGTCTAGGTGACCAAAACTACTGGGTTAACGTTAGAGAAAGATTACAGATTAACCACAAACTGAAATTGACTTTTGATGGCATAAGGTATGTGAACTGTTCTCTCTGGTGTAATGTCAGTTTTAAAGGTGAAATATGTAAGATTTGGCCACCTGCTCCAAACAAATAGGGGGCAGTATGTCACCGGAAAGCAAAGTCTTTTGTTAATTTTTGAATGTTTTACACTAAAATTCTGGCCAAATCCTACATGGTGCTTCTTTAAGCATTTGAGCAAACTACCAAAGCTGTGACTGTCTCTGTATGTTCAGTGCCATACCATATGCAATTGTAAGACACTATTAAGTGAAATTTAGGAGCTTGTTAATATCACAGTGTGTCCTGTGTCCATTTATCAAAACAACATGTTTTGATATGGGAAAGGGCAGAAAAAGCACCCTCGGAGATATAAATAAAGCTGAGTCTATTGCTAAAGACCAGCTGTTTGTTTGTAGGAAAGTGTGTATGTGTGTGTTAATAAGAGAGAGAGAGTGCCTGTGAGTGTGTGAGTGTGTGTGTGTGTGTGTGTGTGTGAGAGAGAGAGAAATTTGCACACACACTCATATAAAGTGCATGCATGCACTTATTTGAGATGTGCATCCACATCCAAGTATGTGTGACTGTGTTTTTGCTTATGTCAACTTATATTTTTGTACATATCTGTATATATTCATATATTATGCATGCATGTGTCTATGTGTATCCATATGGGAATGTGTTTCTCAGGCTGTGTTGGTATGTGTGCGTGTATGTGCTGCTGCTCTCTGATGTGGCAGCCTGCTGTGTGTGCTCATTTTTGTGTAATGAATGCTTATGAGGGTAAACAGATGGTGTGTTAACATGGTAAAATATGATCTGCTGCCAGACAATATGGTGGCACGCTGGTGTTTACAACACACACATTACACCCCAGGACAGCAGAGCAGCTTTAGAGCAGCCTGGTTTTCTTTAACTGATCTGAGTGGAATGAAAATGCCTCCCACATACTTTTATCGAAGTTGTTAATTTTCTATTATAGGCTACTCTGTGTTACCAGTCAAATCTGTTCTCCTGAAATTATGAATTAAAAAAATATGATGCAATCTTATTCATTCCAAACAGGGCCAAAGTTCAGAAGGAACAGGTTACAAGTCCAGTTTTTATACGTATATATTCTCAGTATTTGTCTTTTTCTTAAAGGAATAGTCTGCTATATTTATTTTTTCTTGATTTTGGTGACACAACCACAACCTGTCATTGCTTTGTATGAAATGGCTCAATAAACAGTAATTATGTGTACTGCCGCTTCTCAGTATTTGTCTGTCTTTTGGTACTTCTTCCAAATCTGAAAATTTGAAGTGCATCCTGTGCAGCAGCGATTTTACCAGGAGTGACGGACTCTTAAAATTAACACTCAAGGAACTGGTTGTAGATGCAGAGGGACAAAACAGACATTTATTTATATATCTGAAAAGTTAAACCTGGCCACCTGGGGGCAGTGCACACAAGCTGTAAACACAGTTCTGACATATTATCAACTTATACAGTTGATATAGTGAACCTGTTAGTAAACACATACTTATTTACATAGCCAACAGACATGGAGCAACATCAGCATTCATTTGGAGTCGTGTTTAGTCTAAGTCCATTCTCCTTTTAGCTCTGTTTGGGTCTCCACCAACTCCTGATGGGAACATCTGCCTCTTTAGCTGCTAAATGCTCCACTATGTTTACTAGGTAGTTGCTAACTTTGTCTCTCTGTTGAGAGTGCTGATGAGAGCGGTGAGACTAAACCAGTAAAGTAACCAGGTTATAAAACCAAAAAAATTAGCTGAAAGAGAGAAAAATTCTCCACAGATCTGAGGGGAACTGCAAAGTTTGGTGAAAATTCTTTGTGGGTTCATAACCATGAGTGACTCCTTTCACATTACAATTGAAACCATTGTTAATATTAAAATATTGATTGGTGCAGCTTTAAGGAGTTTGTACTTCAAGCCTGTTTTGTTGTACTATTAATCAATCAATGAGTGCATGTTTAGTGGCCCTGGCTGTACAGTACAGTAGGCACTGCATTAGAAAATTGCCAGTTGGATTTGATTTATGTTTTGTTTTATTTTATGCACTTTATTTTGTGAATTGGGGGTCGGCAGCCTTTTGGATGTCCCGTGCCACTTTACAATGTTTAAAAAAAATCACAGACCAGGGTGCCAGTTCATCTTCATAATGAGCGTTTCTCTATTTATGTATTTACTGCTGCTGCTTGTCTCCCCATCTAGATTCCACATGCCAGAAGATCTATGCTTTACACACACACACACACACACACACACACACACACACACACACACACACACACACACACACACACACACACACACACACAAGCACTATCAACTCCTCTCTCCTCAAAATGATCAGTAAATGCTTTTGCCACACCCTCCCCCTCAGTGGCACCATACATGGGCTTTAAACAAAAAAGTTACTGGCATATCTCTCCTTTGTCACAATCTCTGGTAACCACTGCTAGACGTGGAACGTCAATTACATCCACACTCTTATCAAGAGCTACGCTGAATACCCATGCATTTTTCAATGCAAGAGTTTGCTGGTGCCTTATGTTTTCAGCCATGTCAATAATGTGCCTCTCTACAGCTCTCGCAGAAACAGGCATTTCTTTGATCTTGTTGATAATCATGTCTTTGTTTGGTAACCCATCAAATATGACCTTCCAACTGATGAAGAAAACCTCCTTTATATACTCTCCATCGGAGAATAGCTTCCTGTGACTTTATAGCTGCCCTCTGTAGCCTGGGTTTTGGCGGCACATAGGGTTATAAACACACTTCTTTGCTTCCCATACTGGGCCAATGCCCTCTTAATTGATTCAGCTTTATCAGCCTTATCTTTGAAGTTTTTCTCGTGCCTTTTCAAATTAACATTTTGCACTTCGACGCACAACATTTTCGCAGCAGAGAGTGCACACAGCTCGGTCCTTTTGTGAAATAAATCGGAATTTGTTTGTCCAAGATGGCTGAAAGAGGCAAATATTAGACAAGCTACTTTTTTTGCTTCTGCTATCAGATGTTCTTGAAATAAAGCAAAACAGAAAGCTAGCTAGCTATCCTATATTTTCACTGTAATGTTCTGCTTGTTGGCAGATCAGAGGAACGGGGGAGAAGGGGATATGATAGACCACGTCAGTTGTTTGTACTCTCTTACTGTCAAAATCAATGGTGTATTTTTATAATAATTATAATTAATTATCCCAGTATTTTATTAT
Source organism: Thunnus maccoyii (assembly GCF_910596095.1). Taxonomy (NCBI): domain Eukaryota; kingdom Metazoa; phylum Chordata; class Actinopteri; order Scombriformes; family Scombridae; genus Thunnus; species Thunnus maccoyii. The sequence goes on along the minus strand of NC_056541.1, from coordinate 29,796,720 downwards.
ATTATTATTTATTTAATATTTATTTATTTATATTTATTTTATTTTAAATCAAATTGTTTGTTTATTTCACCATTAGGCTATATATATGTATATATATATATATATATATATATATACACACACACACACACACACACACACACACACACACACACACACACACATATATATATATATATATATATATATATATATTTTTTTTTTTTTTTTTTTTTTTAAATTATGAAAGTATATTAAAAAAATATTTTTTACTGAATTCCTCCGGGTGCCCCTGTAAATGGCCTCACATGCCACTGTGGGCATGCATGCCTTAGGTCCTCTGGTCTAAATGAACAAATAATAGATCAAACAATCTCTCTCACAATAATGTTGTATTTGTCAAAATTAGCTGAGTAACTTTGACTCCTCTATGATGTGGTAAAATATACATCTTACTTTTATTAAAGTACATTTTATAACTGTGAGGCTACATACTTCTGGCAAAGCAGTAAAGGAGTTTCCATCTGCTTGCTTTGAGTATGTTATTACTGTTTCCATGCATGTGCAAACCATCCTTTCCTTGGTTCACTCACATTTTCAAGCTCACATAAATCTTATAGCAAAGACATGCTTGTAGATTGGTTCATAGAGTGATTATTTGTACATATCATTCTTAAAATCTCATTGAAAATGGTTATTGTGTCATGAGTGATTACCAGCTCTCACCTCTCATTAGCCTACAGCTTAACATATAGAGCATGACTCTAATACTGACAGTGTTTACAGTTTGATTCCCAACTGAAAATGGTTTGAAATTACCAGCCCTATGACACTAAAATATCCAGTCAACTCAGTTGGTTGTTTGGAATCTGTATTTATTGTGTATCAAAAGGGGAAATATCACGCGTTAAAAACTTAGAAGGACAGTTAGCTAAATTTGGTAACCCCACTCCTTCCCAGCTCCCACCATGCACCTACAGTAAAACACACACAAAAACATCACACACACTCACACACTCTGACCCCATGGCCCAGCTGTCCATGATGAACGATGACAGAGGTGTGACAGAAGAAGCCAGGCTAAAGAACTGATGAACCACAGGAGCCGCCGTATCTCTCTCTCTTTCTCTGTCTTTCTCTTTCTCTGTCTCTCTGTCTCTCTCTCTCTCTCTCTCTCTCTCTCTCTCTCACACACACACACACACACACACATACACACACACACACACAGGTAATGACAGATGGTTCTGCTCTCTTCTTCTTCTTGTGTGCTCTGCCAGCCTAATAATATTCCCACCATTGTTCTCCTCTTAGTGCAGCCTGTATTCAGTTTGCAGTAGATATTGTGTTGTTGCTGTACATTCAGAGAGCTTAGAGTAAATGATAATGGATAGATGGGAAGGTAAAGTGCTTTTTATTTGCCCACAGGATGCTATTACAGATAGTTTTACTGATGGCTGTATGGATTGAAAGGCAGAAGCAGTAGGAAATGTCCAGTGTTCATATTCAGCTAAATACCATGTGAAAAAAAGTGGAAACACGGTATCATGTCAGGAAAGCAATCTTGTGACAATATACACCAATCAGCCACAACATTAAAATTGCCTGCCTAATATTGTGTAGGTCCCCCCTGTGCTGCCAAAACAGGTCTGACCCATTGAGGCATGGACTCCACAAGTCCTCTGGTATCTGGCACCAAGATGTTAGCAGCTGTTCCTTTAAGTCCTGTAAGTTGTGAGGTGGGGCCTCCATGGATCAGACTTGTTTTTCCAGCACATCCTACAGATGCTTGATAGGACTGAGATCTTGGGAATTCGGAGACCAAGACAATACCTTGATCTCTTTGTCATGTTCCTCAAACCATTTCTGAACAAGTTTTGCAGTGTGGCAGAGTGCATTATCCTGCTGAAAGAGGCCACTGCCATCAGGGAACACCGTTACCGTTATGAAGGGGTGTACTTGGTCTGCAACAATGTTTAGGTAGGTGGTGCATGTCAAAGTAACATCCACATGGATGCCAGGACCCAAGGTTTCCCAGCAGAACATTGCCTAGAGCATCACACTGACTCCAACCGGCTGTCTACATAATGTAAAAGAAAACATAATTCTTCCATTGCTCCATGGTCCAGTTGTGACACTCACATTCCCATTGTAGGCACTCTTGGCGGTGGACAGGGGTCAGCATGGGCACTCTGACCGGTCTGTGGCTATGCAGCCCTAAATGCATCAAGCTCCTCTGTGAGATTGGACCAGATGGGCTAGCCTTCACTCCCCATGCGCATTAATGATCCTTGGGCACCCATGACCCTGTTGCAAGTTCACTGGTTGTCCTTCCTTGGACCACTTTTTTAGGTACTGACCACTGCATACTGGGAACAACCCGCAAGACCTGCTGTTTTGGCGATGCTCTGACCCCATCGTCTAGCCATCACAATCACAATTACGCTTGCCCATTTTTCCTGCTTCCAACACATCAAATTCAAGAACTGACTGTTCACTTGCAAAAAGCCCCACCCACACATCCTGATTGGCTGGGGACCCTCACCTTGTGTAACCCCAGTTTAGCAACATATAACTCAAGAGAGGTCGATGGGGCCAAAGACAAGCCAGTCACACAATGACTGGGTATAAAACTGTTTGTCTTTAAGAGTCAAGATTCCTTTATGTTACTTTGGTGCCAGAAAGGCAACAGGGGATGGGTGTTTACAGTGATTTAAAACAGAAAAACAGCATGGCTACACAAGCTTGGCTGGACTGCACAGGCCTCTATTGATGGATGCCAACCCAAAACTAGCAAGGCCTGGATTCTGTCAGCAAACACACTGACAGTGAGAGCTGACAGGGACACACACACATACAGACACACACTCCCTGCCACCGAGCAATCTGGACCGATCTCACCCCATGTAGCATTTTACTGTGCAATCATCAAAGCACCATTAAATCAGAAGTGACTGCCAATAAAGGGAGGAAATTGCGGGCAGGGATTACGATGTTTGCATGATAAGGGGTGTGTGTGTGTGCGAGCGGGGCAGGGGGTGGGGGGGATGTAATCGGGGGGCGTCACAAGATTTATGTAGCATTTACTGTGGAGCAAGTCGTAAAGTGTAATTACAGAGGGGGTTGACACATCGCAGAGCCACAGCCCAGCAGGCAGACTGGCAGGAAGGCAAGGAGACAAGTGATCAAGGCCTATTCATCCACACTGTCTCTCCGTTTGTCTCTTGTTCTTTATTTCTTTTGCTGTCTGTCTCTTAGCTGCTCCAGACACATAAATCAGCTGCAACAAGTCCGAGCTCCAGTGTCAAAACAGCTGAGCCCTCTCACATGAAGTGCTTCATGTGAACAATACGGTGTAGGAGGCAACTGACTGACCGATGTCCCTACAAAAAGACACAAACTAAGAGCAGAGCAGCCCAGCAACAGAAGATAACCTCAGTATTTTGAAAGTGAAGTGTGAATTCACATTATTTGTCACACTGCAGGGAAAAAAGTTTCGGTCTGTTAGTTCCTTTAAATGCACTGCTTATGAATCACTCTGTACCATCTTCCTCTGATGCATATTATACATATTGTTTCTACTACTATTGATCTACTAACTTGTAACATGTTGGTCAAATCCTAGCTCACTTTAAACCCTTTACCTTCACTAGGGTCTTTTTTGTTCCAGTCCTCTTTGATTTTGTAAACTTGTAGAGATCTTGATTCTCAATTAGAACTTGCTATTCTCATTCGCTAAACCTGCAATAACTTTTTTTAAAATTTTTTATTATTGATTTATTTTTGGCCACTTAGGGTTAGTAGAAACAAGTAAACACTAACATGTTATTACCTTAAAAAGTTAACTAATTTACACATCCAACAGACATTTAGCTACATAAGCATTCATTTGGAGTCATTTCTGGCTACCAGGTGAATGCAAGTCCAATATTCACTCTTCTTTTAGTCTCCACTGAGTCATGAGAAAAAATATTTGGGTCTTTAGCTGCTAAATGTTCCACTATGTTCACCTGCTAGTTGCTAACTTCTATCCATCTGTTATTGGGTGCCATGCAGGTACAGTCGGTTTTTAGAACTTCTTTGCGAAAAGACCTTCCTGCTGTGACTGGAAACAATCCTGATGAGAGTTGTGAGACTGAACCAAAACAGTAAAGTTGAGGGTTGAAAAAATGATGCTAAATTGCTCCATAGATCAACTTTAACGTACCTTCAGAAAGCTAATTTTCACCTTGCATTATTCATACAAATTTGACCACTGGAATGTTTTTGCAATCTGTGTTTATTTGCCCCAAACAATGTATTGACTTTACAGCCATTAGCTGTAGCTACCTATAGCGACATATGCAGCTAGCCAGCTGTAGCTAGCAGTATTCTCAATAGGAGACTGTGTGACAGCTCCAGCCTCTGACTGCTCTGAAAACTTAAGAGCAACTTCAGTTCTTTCTATGATTTTCCTCCAATTTCTTTTTGTTTTCCTCTGATCATGAATGAAGCACAAAATTTTCACCCAATTTGAAAGATTTTCAATATTCATGTATGCTCATCTTCTCTTATATTCATGGACAGATTATGAGACAATGGGCCCTTGGGGTTGTGTCTGGTAGGCCCGTTCAATAATCCATCCCTGCATCTTTGACTTAAGACATTTCAGTCTGAACACACATTTAATGCACTAATTCATTTTAATACAATCATATCAACATTACACAATGAAACCAAAGTACACTGAGGTCCATTTTCATCAACAGAATAAACATTTTGAAATGGAATATATGAGAAAATGAGAGCAGTTGTGGGACATGGATGATGTGGTGCTTCTGGGTTTCAGTCATAGATACTGAAGGGCAGTAATATAAACAAGCCATTTTAGGAACACTATAGAAACCTCCATCTTTACCACAGTGACAAATGTCTGCTAAAGAAAATTGACTGTCATTCCAAATGTCATCAGTTGATGTAGCAGAGTGGGAGCAGAGAATTTGGGAGTTTGCCTCTTTGCATGTCTGTTGCTGTAAAGGACACGTGGGTTTGTTTACAAGAATAGACATTTACAAGACATTTTGTGTTGGTTCTCAAGGGAATGAGGGAGGAAAGATAGAGATTGTATGACAGAGCTGAAGTAAGAGAGCCACAATTTGCAATTGGGAAAATCTGTGGAGATTTATGTCAATGTTTACCATTCCTCCTTCAGCCCTCCACTTAAGGAGGGAGCACTTGGACAATAAATCATTCCTTTATAAATGGATGGGACATCCAGAACCTTTTGAACTGGGCCTAATTTGCCTGGTAGCTTTCAAAAGGAGAGACCCCCCTGATTGAGTATATGTCAGGGGCCCCAGTGAAGTGCAATGGCAGAGCACCCAATTCTAACAAGGTGATGGTGTGTATGTCACTTTCTCTCTCTTCATCCAGTGCCTCTTTCCTAAAAGGAAAATCCAAGTTTTTCCACATTATCACTGATCCATCTGCCATGTATGGAAGTCCAGAGTGCCAATATAAAAACGAAATCAGTTGTAGAATTAAATTTAATTTGTATATGGATGATTTAAGACAAAAGTATTTTTAAGTTCAGAGCTTCCCCCAGGAAACTAATCATCAGAGGAGGTCAGTCCCCACTATAATTTGCAGGAAACTATGGAGTTTCAATCATTAACTTTCTAGAAAAACAAGCATGGATACTAGGCAGACATAGCAGCCATGGCAAGAAACAACAGCAGTGGAATGGTGTCCTCTGATTGGTACATTTCAGCCAGTCAAATCCCTCCAAGTAGTTTTGATGGTTGACTTTGACAGATTCTCAAAAGGCCTGAGAGGATTTTGCAATTATGAAAATTACCATGAAAATAAAATTAAAATAAGGATATAAAATCCTTATTATAAAATCTCACTGAAGAGTACAGTTTATAATTATATTTTCAAATTTAGGTTGCACATTTTTTGCCAATTTCAAATAAAAATGAAAGGTCCATTTCACGTTCAGTTTTAGGAAGATTAGGACAGTGTTATACTTTGAAGTATACTAAAAAGTATTTATTACTGGAGTTTTATTTCTAATTTAATATTACAATTAAATATTGTCAGAAGTGGAAATAAAAATAATAATTTCAGATTTTACATAAAATCGTACACACAAAAATGGAAAATCAGATTATATATTTGCATAAATAATTTTATTTTAATAGTGGCAGTCCAAAACTTCCATAGCTCATGAAGGGATTTGGGATGTCTCACAGATGTTTTTATCTTTAACTGCATATACTGGTGATATGCATGTATGCATGTGGGGATACAGTATTGAATTACTATTCCAATCTATGATTGGAATAGTAATTCACACACCTAATTGGCATTAAAATATGATAAAATTAAGTCATACTTCATTCTTTCAGAAATCCCAACTGTTTCTGCATGTAAGTTTGAGATGAGAAATATGGAGATATGTGCCTCTAATGTGCCATTAATCAGGAGGCTAATAATGCCAGAGCCATTTTGGGAGTACTAAAAGACATGCAGAGAAAATGTTTCTCCTCATCTGATGAGTTTCTGCTGAAAAAAGTAGCCAAATAAAATTCAAATGTCAGTACAAACACCTTTTTTAAAAATCCTTTTATAAGTCCATCCAGTCCACTTTTCAACTTGCCCCATGCAGGGACCCTGGGGAGGGCTTTGGGGTCAGAGAGAGATCAGAAGGGTTATTCTAAGGTCAGCGTCAGTTCAAGAAGCTGTTGAGTCTGCCCCTCCTCCTCCTCCTCCTCCTCCCCGACACATGAATCATTTCTCTCCTCCCCCTGTCCTCCTCTCCCAGGCCGTCCCAGGCTGCACATGCTGTTTTTCTCTGTTTGCTGTCATCAGTCACACACACACACACACGCGCGCGTGCACACCCATGCACACACATACACACACACACATACACATACACACATGCACACGTACGTGCACACCCATGCACACACACTGAATGACTATTGGCCCTGCTGCTCAGTAATGTCACAACTGTCAGGGAGCTCAGAGAGGGAGAGAGCTTTCAACACATAAACATACAGGTAGTGAGAGAGACAGAATTAACCTGCTGTTTGTCTTGTCATTAGTCTTCTGGGTGGCAGCTCAGGACCGACTACACACACACACACACGCACATACACACACACACACACACACACACACACACACACACACACAGAGTGCTGGCGTGTAGACAAAACAGCGATCTCTTATTCTGTGGAAGGCCAAAGCTCTCTCCAAACACAACACTCATCTTCTGTCATCACCCTTACTCTCACACCTCCGCTTTCTCAACACACATACACTCACACACACAGACACACGCATACACACACACACACAAATATAAAGATACAGCATCCGAATAACAACAGGCTTGAGGAAGTGGCCATATTTGGGCAAAAGTGCTCCAATGGTTTGTGTATTGTGAATTTATCATGGAGTCAAACAACAACACAAACCAGAGGGTACATCTTCCTAATGTTGCACAAGTCACAGTGAGCTTCAGTATTTATTATTTTGTAAAGTCCCATAAATACTGTTTGATGGAATCTAGTTAGCTCCAAATATCCCGGAACCTGTCCCACACAAATAAAGTTTGCTGATATAGTGAGTCATAAACCAAATTCAGCTTGTGATTTGATGAGACTTTGTGATATGGCTGAGCAATAACTTAATGTAACTGTTTATTGTTGCTCTCTATCTTGACAAATGAACAAAATCTATTACCCTATATAGTTCAAGCCAAAGTACTTAATACTTTTTTTCTAAGAAAACTACGGTTGGAAATTAACAGAACAGTAAAGTTAAACAGTAAACCAAAACAATGAGTTGAAAGACGCAAAAATGTTTCATAGTGCTGAGGGGAACTGCAGAGTCATGTTCCTTGGCTAGGGAAGCTATCATAACAAACCATTCAACAAACTATATATATATATATATATATATATATATATATATATATGTATATAATGAAAATTATTAAATTTAATCTGACCAGGAGGAAAAGATATCTATGTTCCCAACTGAGGTGTGGTATTTTACCACTAGTTGGTATTAATGAGCCATACAGGCTTTCTCAGTTATGTGATTTGAATAAAATAGAAGATGAAATGTGTTTTGTTATTTCTGTAATGAAAAAAGGCTCTAAACAGACACTTTAGATACAATACAAATACTTTTTGTATTGTCTTTGTATCTCAACAATGCATGGTCAAAATTGTATTATATTGTTTCTATTCTGTTGCTGTCTGAAATGTGATCTACTTACTGTTCTTTGGTTTAAGAATCATTTACAGGATGTGGTGGTTTGTAGCAATGTAGCAACCATTTCAATGCTATGAAACAAACATAAAGAATAAAAAATATCAGTTTTCACTAAGATTCATCAGTTGTTTTGTCCTTGTAGTGTGCATTGAAACCTCAAGCTACTTCCAGTGTCTACAAATGAGGAAGTATCAACAGATTTTGACTTAGCTTTCCATTTTTGGTGGTGCAGACATGTTGGCTCCAGCTGATTCCAAAACAGAGAACCAAAAGAAGAGTCACATTTCTCATTAAATGTTACCTTGCAACAAGATCCTTCGTGTTCAGTGCAACAATGCTTGGCAACATTTCCCACTACTGCCCAAAACATTACCTCATGTATCACAGCCTCATTAGTCATAATCCAGAGATGGTATGCAAATATCCCCGGAGATGGATGGTTCAGTGTCTTGCTCAAGGACACTTCAGCAGGGCAGACGGTTGCAAACAGAGAGACATGAGCCCGTTTTCTCCTGCTAAAGGACTCTCTTTCTTCTCTGTATGCCACTCTGCTGCTGAATATCACTGAACATGAAGAACGTTACGGACTACCAGACAATGTGACACACAGTGACAAGACAATAAATGTAACAAATATTCATGTGCTCCTATAATGTTAATGTTTAATAGAGAAGTACTAGTTTTACTGTCTGACAGGTTCTGACTGATTGTCTGTCAGGGAAGGTATTCTGTGTCTGAGAGCGATGCCAGGAGACAAGGCCGCAACATGAACATGATGAATCCCACACTCATTTAATTGCTGTTTTACAGTTCAGTGACAGCCATCAGCTAAATAAGCTGTCACACGCACAACGTAAAGACTGACTCGCAATTATCTCACTGAAACAGAGAGCAGCATTCCCTTCTCAAATTCCTGGTTTTCAGAAAAGTTTTTTGTGTGTTTGCATTATGTTCATAGTTTGAGCTACTATACTGAAGCTGCAGCCAAAAGAAGAGGTCATATGACCACTACATGTACATGCACTCTGGCACCAAGATTTTCAGAATTATCATCCTTATATCTCTTTGAAGAGTTCAAAATACATGCTGGTAGCTTTGCTGAAGCAATGCCTTGTCTTATATGCAATTCTACAAAAAGCTTCATTAACTAAGTGAAGCTTTTTGTGTATAAGTGTTTTTATGGCATAAGGACACAGGGTACTGTAGATATAAACTATGATGAGGAGTAAAGATGTCATATTTATACAAGGAATAAGCATTTAAGATTTATATAAGGTTTTAAATATGGCTTAAATAAAACATTTTATTTACGTATTGTATCCTCTCCTCCTATCCTTCCTCAGCCCTGCAGTATTGTTGGCCTCAGCTCTTTATCATAGTCATGTACAGTCAGGCTCCAGTGTTCACAGTATAGTTTTCTTCACTCAAGTCCATATTGTGAACCAAGCTTATTCCTGTTGGCAAAAACCAGCAAAAAATGAAAAGTATTATTGATTAAAGGGGACATATTATGCTTTTTCTGGTTTTCTGTTATTTATATACTGTTATGATGTTGGATATCTATAGTAAACATGGTCAAAGTTCCAAAACTTGAGGTTAACATATGTAGAAATGCTATCTGCAAGTCAAAAGTCAGGGCTTCAACCTGCCCTGAACGCTTCCTTAGGGACGTTTTTTTCTACATTGCTGACAAGCTGACGTCAGCTCGTTGCACATGCCCATAAATGACCATCCATTCCATAGCCTTGGTTGTTATGGTTGTGGTATATGTTGTTTTCATTGGTCGGATTCCAGTTCAACATGTATGGATGTATTTATAAGTATAAATACATGTATGTGTGAGTATATATATATATATATATATATATATATATATATATATACAGTACTGTGCAAAAGTTTTAGGCACCCTAGATGTTTGATGATGTATTATGCAATACCATCAGGGAGGTGTCTGATTGGTCCCAAATTTATTCATGACATGACAATGACCCCAAGCATACAGCTAGAGTTATAAAGAACTATTTTCAGCAACAAGAAGAATGATGAGTCCTGCAACAGATGGTATGGTATGGCCACAGAGCCCTGATCTCAATGTCATGGAGTCAATCTGGGATTACATGAAGAAGCACCTGAGATGGCCTAAATAATAAATCCACAGAAGAACATCTTTCTCCAGGATGGTTGCAACAACCTACCTGCAAGTTACCTTGAAAAACTGTGTTGAAGAACCGAGGAGAACTGCTGCTGTTTTAAAGGCAAAGCTGCTCACAGCAAATATTGATTTCATTTAGGTTTCTGCTGTTTACTCAACTTTGTAAGAAGTTAATTGATAAATTAAAACAATATATAGCAATATTTTTGTAAGCATTCTCACTTTACTTTTAGTGCCTAAAACGTTTGCACAGTACTGTATATATTATATACATATTGTTTGTTGTGTGGTTTGTTGTCATAGCCTCCTGAGCCACCGGAAGTCAAGTGTGCTCATCAACATTTCACTTTAAAGACACAGGAGCTAAAACGGCCTGATTCAGACAGCAGAGGCTGAAGGGTCAGTAAGAGTTAAATAAGGAGTCTTTTGAACTGTAAATCATGCAAAGATATTCCAGTAGAGCCCCAGATTAAAGATATAGATCTAGAAATGTGCATAATATGTCCCCCCTTAAACATGATTAAACAAAAGGGCACAACTAACTAAAATTATACATTCCTTTGATTGAAGTTGAAATTTAAAATCAAAACCTAACTAATAGATGTAAAATTACTTCTACCCCACTGAAGACCTTTGAGGAGACCTTTTTTTTGCGGTCATGTCTTTTTAAGGAACATATCCATAAAGAATAGCTTCAGATTTTTTCAAGTTGACATTAATACAACCGTCACATGCCAAACTGAGTGGGTACTGTAACTCAAAGTTAGAGTCTTTTGTACAAAATACTGTGTCTGTGTTTCCCTGGACTTTATGTCTGTACTGTGCCGTGGTGGAGGTATACATCCTGTACAAGACACCACCCTTAAACCTACACATGACTGCCAGGACAAAAGTTGTGAAGCCTCATGTTAGCAGAGGTGACAGAGAAAGACAGGGTTGAACTCCATATTTCATCCATGTATCTGTGCCTACTTTGAATAATCATCACTGTTCAACAGAAACACTCAAAATGTACAAGTTGTCTGTGAATCACAGTACAATCATCACTACCTCACTCCACATTGGTGGTAGGTGTTTGAGAAGAGGAAATGAGAGGAGCAGTAGGAGGAAGAGAAGAAGGGGCGGTTTGTCATTGGAGTCATCAGTAACTGTCACCACTGTGCCGCAGGCTTAATTAACTAGCTTGCTCGTTAGCATTGCTGCCCCCTTTTCTCTCCCTCTCCCTCTACTCACTCGCCGCTCTGAATAGGACTGCCTGATTATTCTGCGCTCCAGTCGCAGCCAATTACAGGGTCCAAATGGAACAACATTAATCAAATCTTTAGTATGGTGGCAAACTCAGAGGTATCAGATTGCAGAGGGACGCAAAACTAATATGTCACTGTCAACAGTGGTTGTGCAGGCATTTAGCAGCTAGCATTAGGGAGACGGGTGAAACGGGCTATCGCCTTGGTGTAATATGGAGCCTGATCTGGAAACCATTAGCATGACATGGCAGTAGAAACCCAGAGCCTGTCCTCTCCCCTTTCTCATTTTTTATCCCCCCCACCCTTGTGTCTCTCCTCCCTCTTCCTCTGTTCATTCTCCTCAGCAGGCAGACAAGTGAGGAGCAGAGTAGGATAAATTGGGGGAAGGAAGGGTGCAAACTGGATGAATAGAAAAAAGGAGATGTGAGGGGGTAATGAGAGGTGAACAGTAGGAAATGGAAGGGACAACAAAGAGGAACGGTGAGGGCTTTTCAGGATCTTCAGACAGGAAAAGGAAGATTAAGAAAGAGAGGACACATTTTCTGCCAGCTTGGCTGATGCGAGTCTGGCTGGACAAGAACACCCAGAGCTAAATGCTACCATTCAGGCCCAGCGTTGGTCTGGCCTCCCAGAGAGTACCGAATCTGGAGCAGGAGCAAGACCCACACATACAGGACCGTGACCCAGCAAACTGTGTCTTGCCACCTCACTGGCTTCCCAGGGCTTGGCCCGAACCATCAAGCCACAGTTGGAGCCAGCCAGAGGACACTGCTGCATAATGGCCTCATTAGGACAAATGATTAAAGCCCAACTGAAATGTGCTAAATGCCTGTGTCACTGAAGTGGCCTTTAAACGGGCATAAATAAACAAGAGTTATGCTGAAGGTTTGGGTGTGTTCCCTGGCAGCATAATAAATTACAGGGTAATGATATTAAAAGCACAGAGTCGTTAAGATGCCAAGCGGAGACGCCATAAATCCAGACGCGGGCTCCCACTGGCTGTCCCCACGCCGAGTAATTAAAGCAGATTTATGAGGCGCATTACATCAGTGCTAGATAGTTCATATATCGGCCTCCTTTATTGGACAGCCTGACAGGCGCCAAAAAATATTGTTTCGAGTTCCCCGGCCCCTCGCAGCCGAGAGGCCTCTCCCAGCACTCCATCTTTTGTTGTGTCAGTCCTGCGTGGTCATGATGGATGGACTGATCCACTCCTCTGTCGCTCCCCTCGCTTGTTCAGCTCCCCCCATCCTTCCTCAATGGGAGACTTGTGACAGTACCAAATAGCTTTATCTTCACACAGCAGCTCTTTCACACCCTCCCTCCTTTTCTTCTTCTCACTGGGAGAAAACAAAGAGCACAGATGCAGGTGTAAGGTCTGAGATGGACAGCAGGAGATTTGACAATAAATCAGACAGACAGCCTGTGATTAAATATTGGATATTGGATAGTCAGTATTGTCCACATCTGATTTCATAATGAAGTTTTATATGTTATTCACATTCTATAATTGTACAGGACCTTAACAGTTACTTAAATTACAGGCTATGTAAAGGTCTTTTGTTACCATACTGAATAACAGTGCAACTCTAAAACTTAAACTTTTCAGCAGAAGTACAACTTGTTTAGCATATTACAATGCAAGTCTCTATAGATTGATGGTCAACACTTTGGTCCAGAGTCAACTATTGGATGGGTTTGGAAGAGACATTCATAGTACCAAGAAGTTGAATTCCAGGTACTGTATGACTGTGAGCATCACTGCAAGGCTTAGATTGATTACTGAACAGGTCAACCAAGCACAGGCCCACAGGCCAAAGCGGTCAGGGGGCCCCTTGGCCAGAGCCTCTGTTTGAAGTGACTGTTTGAACTTCTTGGTGGAAAGTCACAGAGCTTGGTCATATTACAGCCGTACAACATACTGGCTACTGCATTCAAATACAGGCAAAATACTACAGCTATTTAAATCAGAACAACAGAATAGCTCTGTAAGAAAACAGAACCTGCATCTCAGGCTTTTTGTTGATGGTCTATATTATTTTGTATAGTGTGGTGTAATATTTACTATAATATATGTGAAGGAGTGGCAGTGTGGATCTGCTGTGACAGGATTTACACACCCTCTTTCAACAAGCCCTCCAAATTAAACAAAAAAATATGTCATTGGTCCATGCGCTCCAGAACAACTCATTGGAGCGTTTTTTTGATCTGGCACCCCTCTCAGCAGTAATCAGCAGGACAACATAATTTATCTGTGTTTTCCAAAACCGCTCTCCTAAAAGATGTTTTATGATGTGACAATGCTATGGTTAAGGTCTTATTAGGTTTAGGCACAAAAACCACTTTGTTAGGTTTAGGGAAAGATGGTTTGTGTTAAAACCTTTGTTAAGGTTAGAGAAACATCATGGTTAGGGTTAAAATGACTACTTCCTTAAGGTTAGACAACCTTTGCCGTCATGGTTACTATAAAAACCATGTGGTTAAGGTTAGGGGACGATTGTGCTCATGGTTTTTAAAAAACAGGGCTGACTCATGGTTGGAAACAAACAGGGATCTCCTGTGGCAAAGTCCAGTGTGTTTTGTTGACCCATCCATCCACCCCGACCTCTTCCCTATGCAGACTTTGCCTCTATATATTTACATCATCTCCTCTGCTCTGGTCATAACCACTACAGTGGCTAGAGGTCATCTGTCACTTGAACATAAATATGTTGTCTTGCGGCACTTGTGTTACCGACTGATCCTGTCGTTTTTCTTGGGAGGACAGTCTCACCTCTCTTTGCTAAATATTGTAGTTCCTGAGCAGTTTTTGAACCAACAGCAGCACCTGAGATTCTGCTTCACCTGCAGATTATCGATATGTAAGAGATGCAAAACACAAAGCAGCTGTGTTGTAGTCGTCTTGCATGTCTTCCAGTATGCAGTATCCTATGTATAGGGGGACAGTGTTCATGTACATGAGGATGTCACAGCATTTCTGTGAACTGTGAATGCATGGTTGAAGAACAACATTATGGAAAAATCGAGGACCAGTATGCACACAGAAGAGCAAACCACAACACTGTTGCACATTGCTTTGGGCCTCTGACTGTATTGAATTTCTAAAGCATTCAGGGTTTGTAAAATACAACAGAAACGTAGAGATGAACTCATTGCTAAGGCCTCACAAGTCTCAGCTTACTGAGTTATTCCTGCATTGAAAAACCAGTATAAAAGGTAAATGGGAGATTGCTGTTTGATTTGCTGTATTATTTGCCAAAACACAACACAGTAAATACAAAGTTAAGAAAGCCAAAAAAACAGAGTGAGTAAATACAGTACACTCCAGTCAACAATGATCAAACCAAGATCAAGGTCAGCTTTTATTCCTCTGCACTTTGATTCAAAGTAAGACAGCTGAGCTGATATCTGCTTCTTGGTAAGATTTTCTGTGAGCATCCATCCACAGGGCTTTATTTTGGCAGGTAAATCCGAGATCATACTATAATACTGCAAAATCAGAAAGGCAGACAATTTGTAGCACATTGCAGTTGGGGAGCCTCCTTGAAGATTAAAGATAGCTAGTTCATTGTCCAATAAAACAGTTCCCACTACTGCCATAGTGCCTCTTAGTAATGCTCCTAACCCCCACTCGTTGTGTTTTGGGTACCTATTTGCTCTAAATGGCAAACATACCGTGCTTCTGTCTTTCCAGCTGTGCCTATCCTCATAAAAATAAACCAGTACATATACATTTATATAGTTGTACATGCTGTAATAGTTCAGTGGTTATGATCTTCTGTATATCTTAATAAACTCACTGTGCTCCTTAACTGCTGATGAACCTTAAATGCCCCCACAGGAAACACACTCTGAGAGCCAGACACCTTAATTGGTTTGGCTGCATGTAATTTTAATAGCTCCTGTAATTAGGTTGCTTATTATAAAGAATCTAGTCATAAATCATGTGAAACAGAGTTCCATATACATTTCCCGTCATTAAAAAAAATGTTGTTCTAGTGCTGCAAGTGTACCAGTAAGAGTCACATGCAGGAAACCTGAGCGTCCTGCTGTTGGAGGCTGGTCTGAAAAGAGAGGAAAGAAAACAGGGAAGGCAAAAAAAGAACTCAAGGCACTGATACTAATGATCTCTGACATTTTTATTATCATTATTAATTAGTGCTTTTCAAGCAACAGTTTTAAATCAATGTTAAGGAGTGAAACAAATTTCAGCAGAGCATTCAGATCAATCCGGGAGGGTTTTTTTTTTATCTACATTAATATCAGTAAATTCAACCTGACACCATGTTCTTGACAGGCTGGAAGATTGGTGTGATTTCTAATTTGAAGGACATGAGTGGACTAACCATTAGTCTTCTCTCATCTGCAATTCATTAATGTTTTCCCTTTTACATTTCTCTCTGGTCCTTGTTGATGAAAACTCTTTCTCTTAAACATAATGCAAAGAATATTAGGTGAGGCTTCACACCTGTGAAGATACAAACGTTACCGTTACAAGACACAAAAACATTATACAGGTTAACCACAAGCAAAACCTACACAGTCAAATGGGCTTATATGGACATTTATACTGTACACACAGACACATAGACACACACACACACACACCCCAGCTGTGTGTGCCCTTTTCTCCACAGGTACAACTCTCAGTGCAGCATCATCATCTCCCCACAACCACCAGAGCCAGTTTGGAAGCTCTGAGCAACCCTCATCTCTGTCTCCCTAAATTAACTGCTGTGACAACCCTGCACTCCATAGGGGCATAAAGAGAAAGTGTGTGTGTGTGAGTATATGCATGTGTGTGTGTAAAGGGGGATCATCTAGCCAGCAGCGAAGAACGCCTGCTTTGTCCTTTAGAATAATAGGCCAGGGCCATATTTTTAAAACATAGCATGGCCCTCATTAATTTTAATATCTGATGATGACTTCATTTATCAAAGACTGAAGCAAGTGTGCGGTTGCTCCTGTTTGGTCACTTATCACCTCAGTGGGAAAGAGGAACAGAGAGTATACTGCAGGGAGGGTAAGTATCCCTCATTTGGCTTCCTCAAATGATCTAAAAACTTGAGATTGAACTTAAGGTGAGGTTGTGGTTATGTCTACTATGACTTGTAAAAACATAATAGTAATAAAGAATAACATGGTTAAACTCCAATTCCACTTTACCAATCCCCATACCATCTATTCATACTTTGTCCATTCATCCATTTTTTGTCAGGGTAAAAAGGACTGTACTTAAAGATTCCCCACATTCACCCACTCACACCATTGGCAGCTGAGCTGCCATGCAAATTGCTGGTTCAGTGTCTCACTCAAGGATGGTTCAAAACCTGGACAGGAAGCTCTGGAACTCAACCAACAACCCTACAAACACTGGATGGCCGTCTCTACCATTTGAGACATAACTGACCTGCTGGTCTGAATCACGTCCTCCAGTATTCTTGCGAGATACCAGGCTTGTTCTTGTCCAGGTAGCAAATACATGTTCTGAGTGTGTCCAGTGGTGTCCTTCCAGTTGGATGTGCCCTGGCTCCCTCTATGGGAACTCTTCCGCAGACCGCTGATAGCGAACAAATCTGTGAAACCCTGTTCAACGACAATGTTTTAAGAATCATATCTTTCTACAAAATGTTTGCATGGCAACTACAGTATGGTCTAGATTAGGGGTGGATCTCGGTAAAGTTTTTAAGAAGCAAACATTAACCGTTGAATTGTGGCAGAATGGGAACTCATATGAAAGTCAGGTATGCTAAATCTATTCACCTTCCAGACCGCCACAGCCTTACATTTTGCTTTGCCACATTAAGGGACATATGAAGAGTACCTGCACTGGTACTGAACATTGACATTGGATGTAAATCATACATTTGTAGAGATGGGGTGCATGATCAAATACCTAAACCATGCAAACTGGCTCCTTGAAATGCAATCCTTCACAGGGGTGAATGGCAAGTGTTCCTTATTATTAGGATAACATCATGCTTTCCCTTCTATTTTTACTCCTCTATCACAACAAAGTAGAAGCCAACTGTACTTCTTATCTTCAACTAGCTTTTCCTCTAGAGTCGAAACATTTTTGTTCAACCTTTTTTAAATGTTATTATATTTAGTTATTGCATTATATGTAATATTTGCATCTTTCAGAGTGTGCTGTGTTCCTTAACTGTTTGTGTTTTAAAGATGATAATAAGTTTGTCATGTATTATCAGTAATTATCACTATTATCACAAATATATTTACCATCAGGTACAATAAAGTTGACCTTGAGTTTGACCTTGACCTATTATAAGTAGGCAGCTTTGGCTTAGTCAGTGAGCTGGAGGAATGTATATAATCACAGCACCTGTTATACTGCGCTGTAAGTTATAAACGATTGGATGACTTTGAGGATGAAAACTCAGGGGCAATAGTTATTACATGTATGTAAACATAGCTTCTACATTCTCCAGGTGTTTGAATGTTGACCGTGCATGAATGTGTGTGTGTGTGTGTGTGAGTGTGATGGGCCCTGAAGACTGATGTTTCTAGTAGGCTACAGTATGATTAGTGCATGTGTATGTATATACAGCAGTTCTGTTTCTCTTACTGTTAGTGGTGTGGTTTATTTTGCTTACTGTGTCGATTTTTTAATGTTATCTGAGGGCTGTGGTACAATTTTATGGGAGAGATGGATACGGTAGACGTGTGTTTGAAAAGCAGCGTGTCTCTGTCTCTGTCTGTGTGTCTGAACAGGCGGAGAATGAGAATGAGAGCAAACAGCAGTGTGCAGCCAAGAGTAGCACAGCCACTCCATCACTGTGATAGGCCTTGTCATCTCCCTCTCCTTCCCCTCTCTCTGACTCCTGCGCTCTCCGTCTCCCTCCCTTCCACTCCCAGTGGTAAGGGCGGGGTGTAAAGTTCACTCCTGCCTAATTTATCAACCACCCTCCCTCCACAGCCCTGTACAGTCATTAGCTACACACACTGACACAGCACCACGGCCCACACCCTACCCTCATTTATTGCCTTTTTACAGCAAGGAGGCAGCATCAATTAATTACAGGCCAAATTGCCCCGTGTCCCCAGGATTTGCAGGGGGCAAGGGTGTTGTAAGTGGGGTTGGGTAGATTTGGGTGAGGTTAGGAGGTTGGGTGTAAGAAAGAAGTTGCATAATTCTGTTGTCTCCTATTTTGGAGCTGGGAGCCTTTATTTAACCCCTTTACACCACCCTGTTTTTTTAATATATATACTTAAATTGACACAAATTGACTATTGTTGATTGCTAGTCCTTTGCAATGAATTTGGACAAAACATTTTCAATGATTTATAATATTGTTGGAATGCCAGATTGCTTTGAAGATACACAATTTTAAAGAGCTACTTAACAGCAGCTTAAAATCCTACTTTTGCTGCAGTGATGCAGAAGTGTACTTCTGAGTGTGTAAGTACACTGTTACATCATTGTGAGGTGAAACAGTCTGAGAGGGCAGTGAAATTTAGGAAAGATTTAGGTTGTATACCGGAATTATTTTCAAGACAGTGTATTATTTTTGAAAAGGACCAGAACCATCAAAAGGACTTGAATCACCATACATATATTATATGTTCATACTCATCTAAGTTTTCATAGTATTATCAGTCCATTAATGTCCTACATAGTGACAGCCTCTTGCCGACAGAACAGTGGATAAAATGATAAAAGGTTGATGGAACAATTATTTATTTTTATATGTGTTGAGAAAATTATCTTTGCTTAAACTGATGAAAGGTTTTAAACTGGTAACCTCAAATAAAATTAAGTGTACTTCCTGAAAAGTTAACCTTTTTAGAGAAGCACGGTTTTCACAGTGATAAGATATAAAGTTGGGAGTCTGTAATTGCAGAATATATACATGATAAATACAAATCAAAAATGAAGAGAAGAAATAAATTAGAAGCCTGACTGTTTTTGACCTAAATAGTTCCGAGTTTATGTGTTATGGAAGCGTTGCAGGTCAGGTGACCAATATACCCTCAGTGTATCCGAACAGGTGCTTCAGGCTCAGTGCCCTTGTAAGGGCACACTCTGCAGTACACTGCTCTGCTGTTTACTCTCTCAGTCAACCAGCTGCACTGCACGTTTATAATACTCTCATAAGTATGCTACAGATGGATATGGGTCCCCTTGCCGCCACTCCCTGGCTTATGATTAATGAGCAGCACTTGGAGCCGCATGTGTTGCCGCCTCGCAGCTCTGACATGTCTTTCCGGACCCGACATTTTGTATTCTCTGTGAAAAATGAGCTCCTTGGTGTCGTTCATTACACTGTTGAAGTTCCACTGCCAGAACTCTCCCATGCATATTCCAGTACACTAAGCCTCGTGCCATGCTTGTACTGCAAGTGGGTGTCCGTGTCACTTTGCATCTAACTCACTTATCGAGACAGCTATCCAGTGAAATGCATGCTGAGGAATAACTTGACTGTAATTTGGGACCGTTACAAAGGGAGACAAGTCAATAGAGGAAGACCTGACAGCCAAAGAAGGAAGGATTTCAGCGCTCCCGTAGAGGACACGCTGGATAAGAAGCCCTGGCACAGCAGGAAAGTAGGCACTTTTCTGCTGTGCAGGCACACTGATATGACAATGGCCTAGTAATCATTGTTCCCCTTCTGAAGTTATAGCTGTAATTTGGTCTGTCGGAGAATGGAGTCCATTTGTCTGACAGTGCTAGCCACAGCCAGTCAACTGAATCGACACACTGGTGCAGGAGCACACACACATACACAAAGATGTACCAGAGTCCACACAGATACACAAAAAACTCCCATACGCCTTCATATATGCACACACAGCACGATCACACACTGTCACACACACAGATAAACACACTCCTCGCTACTCAGCACTCTCTCAAGGGCATGTTCCAATAAAGCGGCATTGGAAAACAGCCATCTGATGGATTGGACCTGGAGACGGCAGCACAGGCAAATCCCCTAATGTGGCATAAATAAGGCTGCCGTGCTCCGATCGCTCTCTACAGACAATGTAAATTATTTTGTCAGGCGCAGTCACTTCCCCCGCTCGCTGTGCAGCTAACAAGAGTCACCCGCCAAACCTCGACAAGGAAAGGAGGAGCTACCAGTGGGAAGGGATAGGGGAATTAATTAAAGTGGCAACCTACCTACTCCACACACATAAGCAGATTCATACATGTACACACACACACACACACACATATAAACAGATGCATTCACACACATTGAGCTACAATACAGGTAGTGTTGTGCGTTTGATTTATTTCCCTTGCTCCCATGCTCTCCCCTCCCTCTCCTGTGGCTCTCAGTGAAGGTCGATGCGACAGCTCTGCTGAGGAACAGAGGTGATGCTGCTCAGCCATTTTGGAGCTAAGCTCCCTCCACGTCTGCCTGAGGCCTGCAGATTCTCAGGGGGCTGACAAACTCAACACAAGGTCTGTGAATAATGTCAAGTGTGATACATTGACTTCCATCACTTCAGAACTTCCCACAGCCGCCTCGGTGTGATTCAGAAACAAAGGAGAGCCAAGGACAAGAGATTTAGTGTCAGTGTTACCCTTTGTGGGCCGCTCCTTGTCTGCCTCTACGCTTCACACAGTCTTTTACCAAAATTGTCCTTCCTGTCTCTTGCTCTCCATGCAGCTGTTTTTTGTCAGGTTGGTTCCAAGGCTTTGTCAGATCACAGCTGTTTTATTCTCGCCAAATTTATGTCCTCACAACAAGGCTTTGCTTCTATGGAAGAAATCAATAAGACCTGCCATATTATTCTCCTTGGGTATTCTGCCACTCATTGTAAAGTGTCATGACTCTTTTTGAAATGTAGTGAAGATACAGTGATACGCCGATGACAAGCTGCTTTAGCTTCCTAGAAATAGCATGTCCTTGATGACAGAGCAATAAACAGACTTTAATGGCTTCATTGATAAACAGTTAGATAATGTTCCACATGTAAATGTTTCTGAAAAGCTGTGAGCCTAAACCTACAGTAGACTGTGCAACCTTTGCAATTATGGTGCCATAAGTGGACACATTCATAAGATGAGAAATGTTTAAAACAAACAGCATCTTTCACACACCCGTATTCCCACAAACACTGAAGCCCACAAGCACTCCTTGCTTGCAAGCTACCATGCATAGAAACAGCTTTGCCCTCTCTCTGTCAAACATTTCCTCCCATAGCCGGCTAAAAAAGTGTTTCCCAACCCTGACAGGGAGAATGGATGGCCTCCATTACGCCTGGCTACAAACACATTCCGCCAGGATGAAGGGGCCGTAAATTATCCTGCGAGTGAGCAGCCCAGGCCACAGCAGAGCCAACAACCCCCCTTGCTTTTAATGGGGTCGGCCCATCCACAGCCTGCACTGTACTGAATCACACACCCCATACCTAAACATACACTGGCACCTGTGTGTATATACAGTATGGATGTGTGTTTCTGTGTCGATGAAATGGAGGAGGGCTCATTGAATCAAACACCTGGGAAGAAGTCCTTGAACCCATCATCTAAATAAATCAGATTTAACAAAGACATGCACTGTAATAAATAGCAGCATGGTTACTCTCGGGATTTCTCGTGACTGGGCACAACAGACTTATGTTACACTACAGCAAAATAACTGTGCGACAGGTCGCACGCTGACAGGCCTAATGCTGTGAAGCTGGAGGGCGTAACTGTAGAAACATCAGCAGTATGTCAGGTCAAATTCAGTTCACATGACACAAGTGTTGTTGGCAGCTGGAAAGCCATCACATAGGCCGAGACATTGCCCTGTGGCGTGGTTAAATGCTAAGTGTGTGTGCGTAAATCATTACATGCAAATAGTAAAATGTCAGGCAACATTGTGTTCCCACTAGGTAAAGCTTGTTCTTCTTGTGTGACAGTCCCCTCCCAGTCTCACCCTGCAGCACTGATCTTCTAGGAAATCTAGGTCCATCCTTTTGGCAGTTGACAACAAAACCCCCAAAGGAGAAATCTTCCCACTGTAACTACCTCTCTGTCCTCTTTCTTGTGACATTTCATCCACACATTTGTCTCTGTTTCTTTTCATACTGCTGGGAGATTCCTGAGCGGCCTGTTAAATAAATGAGGGGCGCAAGCAAGCGACATTTCTTTGTAGCTTAGCGTTTCTGAGTTGGTTTGTGTTTTTGTGAATGTCCATTCTTGTTTTGGGGCCAACTGTGTATTTAGCATGAATGTATTATTTCTTGCCTACTACAGTATTTCTATCAAGATACTTTCTGCACATAACACACAAATAAAATGTCTTTTGAAGAAATTATCATGTCGATCATTTACTGATCTGCTGCTATTGACTATGTCCAACATCCAATACCACTAATGCTGTAGCAATAAAGTTTCTTCAAGGGGTTCATCTGGGTTGGTTCAAGCAAATTTCAAAACAACATATTTTGCATGTTTGCACTCACAGCATTAAAAATTTACATTTTTAAAAATTCAGCAATGTTTCTTCAGAGAAATCCACAGAACACATAGTTAACAGTTTTCACTAGAACTATTAATACAAAGAAACAGCCCTCAGGAAACTGTGGTTGGTTTTGTTTTGGCTTCCTAATGGGCTCAATGGGTTAGCCAGAAGCTAAAATGTTAGCTTGCTGCTACTAATATTGTTACTTTTGACAAAACTAATTGAAAAAAAAAAAGGTGGGACAAAAAAAATGGATATTAGCCATTAGCAGCATGGAGCTACAGGTGTGTTCAGACTGAAGTGACAGTGAATTTTTGATGCAATAAGCTTGCATATAAACTAAGGCCTACAGCAAGTTTGCTCATGACCACATTCAGGTAAATATTTAGGTAAATATGTGCCCGCAGGAGTTGAAAATATTTAAATTTGATTTTAAAATGCATGCTTAATCTTGAGGCCTTATGATTGTACAGATTGTACAGTAGGAAAAGGTACAGGAACACCACTGAATGTCAGAAAGCTGCTTCTACTGAAATTTTAAATCTAAGTATTCATTGCTATTAGATACATCTACAAAATTCCACTCATCTCCATTATAATTGGGTGAAGATAACAATCTAAAAGCCTGGACAGATAAAACCAAAACTATCTGGCTAGATACCACTATGTGAGAAAATATGTTTTTTGGGTGAATCAACCCTTTAAACTTTCATCTTGCCTTATCAGTGCTACAGTGAACTCTTACCTGAACCACATAACCTGACAGAATGACCCTGCCTCAGCCCTCACCACAGATCAGCCACAGATCAGCCAGCTGCAGGGTCTCGCCTGAGGAGGAATGGGCCTTGGTGACAGGTCACATTATACCTGGGTGCTGACAGGGGGAAAGGGGTCAGCCGTGCTGTCAGGGCCGAGAAGGAACAGAGGAGGTGACGGAAGTGGGAGGGGGAGGAGTGAGGAGGAATGGGGCTCCTTTCATCGAGCCCTTTCTTGAGTGACAGGCAGCACAGCTGTGACACCGATGGTGCATACCAGCACACGTGGGCTTGAGTCCACACAGACAAGTGTGGAAAGAGTACCACAGGAATGTAGTGGAGGGGAGACCCAGCTGAACTCTGTTTACTTATCATTTTAATTGCAGAATAGGTCTCACCACCTTGTAAACTGAATCTTGATGACATGAAATTCATGGTGTGCATAATCATAAGGTAAAAGTCTTAAGTCATGAAAATAGGGTCTTTCACTGGAAAATATATTAATAAATTATTTTTTTAATAATAATGTTTTATTCAACACTATTCACTACATGACTTGTGTTAAAATATTCTAACTTATTCCACTGAGTGACCGCCGAAATATTAAATTAATGTGAGTTTTGTAGCTTATGAAATGCACTTAAAGTGAGTTAGTGAGAAAAGTTACTTAAATTTTTACAGTATATTATAACACAATACATTATATTATAGTATAGATCAGTGGTTCCGAACCTGGGGGTTAGGACCCCCACAAGGGATCACTGGATTAATCTAAGGAGTTGCAAAATGATAGGACGGGATAGGACAAAAAACACATTTCTGACACCTTTTTTTAGACTTTGCTCAATTTTTTTCTTTATTTATTATGAATTACTGTATTTTATCTCATCAGGCCTCTAAAAGTTATTGAAATATAACAACAAGTCAAAAAGGTTGGGAACCGCTGCTTTAGATGCATGAGAATAATCGGAACATATTTTAATGGACAGTAAAGAGGAAGAAAGAGGCTTCAGTATGTGTTACTGAGGTGCACAGATAAATGTCACTGCTATTCAATTAGACTATAACAACATGTGTCTGTTGCTAGGCTATTAGCTACTCAACTAGCTAGCTAGGCAAATATAGCAGAGCAACAACTATGTTAATGCAAAAAAAGCCTAATATGGTAAGTGGATAGCTTTTAGGCTAATGTTATCTGTGCATACATTTAGCTTTTAAGAAGTTTTGGGTGAAATACAACAATGAGCTCAAATCAAAATTTGAGCCCAAATATTGCTGGGAGATATTTTTTTTTAAAAACTGGGCTCAGTTCACCCTTTAGTGCTTAAAATGAGCAGCTGGTATTTGGTTGCAAAAGCAGCCATGTTCAACATCAATTGTCTTTTGATACATTAACTGATGTTCCCCTGTTAGTAAAAGAGTAGACATTTGAGGCACTGTCCTCTGTGAACCATCTCGTCAACTTGGCCCATCTTCAACCCCCACCCTTTTCACTTCAAACTAACAATTTGATTGAAGATATTTTCAAGTTTTAGCACACATACTGGACACATTATTAAGGGCAGTAAAAGAACTGAGGTGACTCCCTCTGCAGAACTTCATCAGTCATCACTACATCTTAGATCCTTTTCAAATAAGGCTTGATGGACATGGTTATGTATGACACTAGAGGAAGTTTGAAAAAAACAGGTAGCCCTCTTAACAAATCATCTTGACCATATGCATCTTCTGTTTTGTGGAGAGGAAGTGAAAAGAGGAAGAGTTCCTGTCTTTCACGGCTTTGAAGCATCAAAAGGGGGAAACTATGATGGATCACTACCAGTCAGTACTTCCAGCAATGTGATTCTGGTGGTCATCCTTACATCTATTTCCTATTGAACTGCTACCTTTGGGAAAACATCAAGACTCAAACTTTCAGTGAACAGGGTGAAGTCAACCAGGCAATCTGTTTCAGTTCACTGGTCACAGTGAACATGCCCTGTATGTGAGATGACGGGTCATTCTTTTCCAATGCATTAAAACTCAGATATGTATAAGGAACAGTCAGACACACTCAAGGTAAAATATTCAGTTTGAGAGCATCATATAGGATGGAGGCCTTCCTTAAACTGTTCTCGAAAATAGTTATATGTGGTTTATAAACTAGACACGAAGATACTAAACCTCTACCTGACCCCACAATGCAAATCAACTACAGAATGGTAACAAATTAGTAAGACCCATGAGCCAGAACAGCTTAGGCTCTCAGAGTAACACATCTCCAATTGGTGTTCAGATGGGTTGAGATCTGGTGAATGCAAAGGCCATAACATATGATTCACCCAGTTTTTATCAAATCATTCAGTGAACCCCCATGCCTTGTATGGAAGTATCTTCATTTGTTATCTTTCTCCATTCATTTATTCAGGATCTGTCCATAGTTTTTTAGTTATCATGTTTTTATTATATTTCAGCCCAATGGGATCACACATATATTTCTTCATGGATTCAAATGACAAAGTCAAATAGTATATCTCACTTAAGATGTTGTAACTCATAATTTCTGACATGGTATAATTTTAATATGAAAAGCAATATGAATGAATATTTAATATCTCAAATTATGCTTGTTTTTCCACTTCTAATATTAGTCCATAAATGCATGCATGCGTGTGTGTGTCCCAGGCTGTGTGCCTGAGTGTTTGGACTCTATGTCCTCTCCTTACCTCCCCTGGCTGTGGTGTAGAGACTGGCCACCACAGTCATCCCTTTCCTGTCAGCACCGTCGCCCCGTTTACCCTGCACCCATTCATCAGCCTGTAAATGAAGTAGCAGGTTTATTAGGCTGCGGTAAAACAATCCACCCTCCCACCGTCCAAAGCCAGCATGCGGAGAAAGCCAGCTCCCTGCTGCCTGGACTCTGCTGACAAAGCTAGTGTGCCTGTGTGTGCGAGTCTGTGTGTGTGCACCAGGTGGGAAAACCAGGATGGCCAGTTGGCAATCATCCTAAAGCAAACAAGTCCCAGTATGAGCAAAAATAAGTTAATTTAGTCTTGATGTTCCCTTATACAGGGTACATAATATTTTACTATGTAGAGATGTATACTGACACATAAGAATAGGGTATAAAGATGAGACTCAGAGATTTGGCTACACTGATACACAAACACAAATCCAACTGAAGGTGACGCGTGCGCTGACAGTTATGGAGAGGATCAGTCAGCACAAGGCAAGTAATGCCACAATAGCATTAACAGCTAATGCGACTTCCAGCTGGCTCATAACTCCTCGTGGTTACTGAAGTCATGTGCTGTTTTATTTACAGGGATATGCGCCCATACAGTGTTCTTGAAAATACCAAATCCAGAAGCATGACATTGATCCAATATCTGAGATAAACAATACCCAAGTTTTGTTGAAAAATTCATCTTCCATGTTGTAAAAACATTCGGAATGAAGTTCACCCTCATTTTTTATGGTACACAAGGAAATCGCTTCTCAAGGCACTGTGGGATTCCTGCTGATGCAGCACTGACCGTGGCATGAATAAAGGGAGTGGTCAAAATTTATTAACTTCATGCAAATAAAGGGAAAATTTGCCTGGTGATTCAGCAGTGATTTGAAAAAGTGACAAGGAAAAAGTGATTCAATGAAGGGTCAGGAGGTGTAGTCTTTAACCAGTGCGGATACATGTTGATGGAGGAGATGATCGTTAGTACAGTTTCTGGGATCAAAGTGCTGTTTGGGACAAAGTCACATAAATTATTTGAGAAAGTTGTAGGGTTGCTCATTTACACAATGTCTGATAATAAGAACGCTGCTCGCTGGCTCACCACCTGTGTTTACTACTGTTTTTATGGCAGAAGACATAACTTTTTGCGGTATTTGCAATTCAGTATTTGAATAAAAAATGGAGGCAATAATCGATTACTTTAGTCAAATTCTAATTGTGTCTGAATTGGCTTTCAATTGCAATTGCAATTGGTAGAAGTACACACTCCTATATGAACTGTCTTGTGTTCATGTGTGTGTCCATGTACTCTTGAGTGAGTGTGTGTGTGTGTGTGTGTGTGTGTGTGTGTGTGTGTGTGTGTGTGTGTGTGGGAGGTGTCCTGTAGCAGGGTGTCAGGCAGCGAGGTGTTGATGCTGATTCTCAGTGACCAGCCGGTCTCCTCTAGAGACGCTCTGCTGTCTCTGTACAGACCTCTCACTGTCAGTAAGACCTGATCCACACCTGCTGGATAGATGCTCACTGTAAACTAATGATTTTGACAGCAAAAATCATAACAGAGATGCGGGTCTCTGCTGTCTTTTCACTCCTCGCATTAAAGTGCATAGAGGTTGACCATCTTTGACAGGTGACTTTAAATTTCTTTTCTTTCTTTCTTTCTTTCTTTCTTTCTTTCTTTCTTTCTTTCTTTCTTTCTTTCTTTCTTTCTTTCTGTCCTTCCTTCCTTCTCTCTCTCTCACAGACACACACAACTTGATGAGTTCACAATGATGACAGGCCAGTCAACATCCCCCTACTCACATGACATTTGCACAGGCTCATCTTGCTGGTCTTGTTGTGCCTTCGCTAATGACCACACACACACACACACACACACACACACACACACACACACACACACACACACACACGCACACTGAAGGGGATAGAAATCGCTGAGCTATTTGGGTATGTCAGTCCGATGTGCAGAGCAGTTTGTTGGCTCGCCAGGCAGGATTACATCAAACAGACAGGCCTCTTCTATGGAGGTCTGGCCTCTTTCGCTCTTTCTCACCCACAAGCACACACACAAACACACACTC
Organism: Thunnus maccoyii; assembly: GCF_910596095.1. Taxonomy (NCBI): domain Eukaryota; kingdom Metazoa; phylum Chordata; class Actinopteri; order Scombriformes; family Scombridae; genus Thunnus; species Thunnus maccoyii. The sequence goes on along the minus strand of NC_056541.1, from coordinate 29,768,099 downwards.
AAACACACACACACACACACACACACACTTTGTCCTGCAGGTAATTAGAAGCTGGAGGCCTTCCATCAAACACAAACTCACCCTCTTGACTCCACAAATATTGATAAAGAGTCTGTCCACAGTGATTCAAGAGCAACCACGCAGAAAAAAAGTGTCTCCATCAAGCTGTTGTTTGCCTTATTTGATTTCATACATAACACAGCCATTAATACACAAACCCCACTGTGTGTGTTCACAGGTAGATAAAAGCCTGCAGGTACAGTATATCTGTGTATTAGGACATATTCATACACAAACACGCTGTGCATGTGTGCCATCTTACACATAAACACACACACACAAAGTGAGTTCAAAACACAGGCAGCCAAGTATTAGGATGAAGCCAAGCGCGAGGCATGAGTGTCAGTCAGGGCAGATCATCCTATCTTCTTTGTCTGTCTGCCTGTCTGTCTGTTCACCTGTATGTGTGTATGTGTGTGTGTGTGTGTGTGTGTGTGTGTGTGTGTGTGTGGCTGGTTGTTTGCAGCTCAGCCTGGAGTCTATCCAGGCCATCACTCACACTTTACCCAAGGAGAGGGCGTCGGACAGGTTTTATTAAAACTCTGTCAGAGGGAGTGTTGGTGTGTGTGTGTGTTTCTGTGTGTGTGTGCGAGTGAGTGTGTGTGTATGTGCATGCATCTGCCTCGGGCTCAGAAGAGATATCATCTCTCCCTTGACATGTTCTTTCATCTTGCCTTTTTTCTTCTTGACAGACACCATTTTGGTTGCCAGTCATTTTTTTTTTACTCAGGCCTTTCCGCAAGGCTGACTTAATCCATTGTATTGTGTGCAGCAGCGCTTGAATTACTCTCTGTTTAATGCCATTTCAATCATATCAGCAAAATTAATATACAAATGCAATGCAAGTGAATCAGAAAATTGGGATCTTAAAGTATCAATTCACATTTTTCCAAGTCCATTTTAAAGCAATACTCACACAACATATGCTGTGAGAGAGTTACTGGTTGCTGTAATCATTCCTCCTCCTCATACTGGGCTTGAAACTATGTCACTATACTTTTAGCTCCATTTTGTCAAATAAACAATAACTGCAAGAAATACAATTTTCAAACAAGGTGAGACTTCCCTTTTTGTCTAGTCTGAGCACACCATAACTAGAAAGCCAGTTTGTAAACTAACCTACATGCAACTACTACTACTAGCAGTAACCAAGAAGCTGTCCAAAGTAGTTGCACCTCAGATGTATTAAGAGAACTGGATACGGTGCTGCCACTCAGCCTTGCTGCCAGTTTGTCCCAGTGGCCACAGTGGCGAGACTGCCATGAAGAGAACTGCAAACTGAAACAATTTTTGCTCCTTGAATTTAGATTTTTTAAGCCATGAAGGTTTTGTATTTGTAAAAATTTCCCAGGACCTTGTAAAGTGATTTTAAAGTGTGTGATGTTATCTCAAAGTAAAGTTGATGGGCCGAGAGGAAGTGTTCAGGAAGGGCCAGAGAAACACTAGAGGCTGATTTATGGTAGTTCGCTCGACAGCAATGAAGTATTTTCAACAGATAAGCGTTCCTTGACACTTTCCTTTCATGTCACGCACCTGGAGAATTATGCCGCGGTCATCGTCATATTTTGTCATGCAATGTGATTGGGTAGCATTACTAACGTCACCATGGAGATTGCAGTTTTCATTGAACTCCCTTATTGATATTTCGGTCTGTAACTTCAGATAACTTGTAATGTCCTTGTTTAATTAGTCCTGGTAGGGATGATATAATGTAACTAAACAAGCCGGCTGGAAGATAGAGTCTGGTTACCGTGGAGACGACTGAAACCCTTCACTGAAGCATATGTTGAAAATCTTTAATTTATCTTTAATTTCTGTTGTGCGACGTGCATCAAAAGTGTCGAGCGACCTACCATAAATTAGCCTTAATGTGTATGTGCAGTAGGCCGTACAACATGGAAGGAACCTTTTTTGACTCATTGCTCGGTGAACAATTGTCAATCAACTAAAATGACGCAATCTTGAAGTAAGGAATTCACTTCTTATAATACATATGAGCTCAACAAGGTCCACGGATACAAAAAAAGACCTAGCTAGTGAGCTAGATTAGTTCTAGCTAGCTAACAACACATTTTTTGACTGTGTGTGTGGGGAAAAAGAGAGAAAAACAGAAGGAGTTTTAAATAGACTAACTTTGAGAATGACCCATTTAATTTGACTGGCACTGTTTGAGCTCCACGTCACCTTCAGAATACATTTTTGCACAGAATAAGAACTCTTTATTTTTTTCCATGTAATTGCGCCAAAAAGAATCACTTCATGGCCAGTATGGACAGGGAAATGATTACAGTGATCAATAACTCTTTTAATGTAATGGCATGTAAGTATTGTATTAAGACAGTCTTGAAAAATGTAAGGGGCACAGGAAGGTGAAGTGGTGTGAAGGTATATCCAGCAATGGTTTTTGTTTTTACCTGCTGAGGGCGAACATGAACCATAACATTGTAATGCAACACATCATAAAAAGAACATATCAAGCTGCTGTAAGAGGTGTCACAGATGTTCTGCCTCCACAAATAAATTACTTCTTATTGCTACATGAAGGAGAGCCACACACACAGCAGGCACAGTAATTAAAATGCTGAGACAAGGCTTTCCCTGTACGATAGGCCCCCCTTTCCCCCTACTCCCACCCTCCCTCTCGAGCTGCTCACTCCCATCAACAGGCCGTAAGTTTTTAATCATGTTGAAATGATTTATTTAAATGTCAGGCAATGTGTCACCTCACTTCCTTTCATTTTTCAAAATGTTTGTGTTCTTTGCTGGATGATAAATTTATCTTCAGACAACCCCAATATGACTAATTAACTCTGAAATATCAGAACCAGATGTTGAGCTGAAGGAAGTTCTTAACAGGCAGCCAAGAGAGACGGCTCACGTCCTCCCTCCCTCCTCCTCTTTCTCTCTCCTCAAACAACACCAGACTCCTCCAACCTGCTCCTGCCCTCCGCCATACTCTTGGCCTCAGTTTTTTTACACGCACCTTCCTCAGAAGTTTGAGCCATCCTGTTGAGAACCAACACGTTGCACCAGGTCATAAATCTGGCAGTGTGAAGTTAACCTGCACATGCCCCGTGTTTACCTCCTCCTCCTTTTCCCCTCTGTGTCACTCAGCACCTCCACCTCATTTAATATCCCCCCACACTCCCCCTCCTCTCCAACTGACCAACTGGCTCACGTTTCTGACTCAAGTTCCAAAGATTCAGATTTTACTGAAAATTGAGCTTATGCCCAGAAAGTGTAACCAGACCCCAAATTGGTAAATTTATGCTCTCAGACCCTCGAAAATATCCAGATACTACTTTTAAACTTATCCCCCTCTTTTTTTGCAGCTAATCTCAGACAAATGTACTTTTTCATGATTTATGTCACTCTTTATTTCCGCCTGATGTCAAAAATGTTTGGATCAGGAAACTTAAGTGGGATATGAATTCTGTTCCTCCGTATTCTGGCTCACACAGCGATAATGTTTTGAGTTGGAGCGGTGGTGAAAAATCTTCTGTCCCTGCAGAAATGCCTAGAAAAAGCAAAGGGCCCCTGCAGGAACATTGCAGTGCTGACACTTTGACAGTTTGCCATGAGTGACGTCTGATCTGTACAAATTTCAGGACTAATAAATCTACCTGTCAGAGCTAGGGACTTGAAAGGGCCGCAGCCCTGCGGCACAGCTTTAACACAACTTGTGTTGATGAAATTCTGTAGGCTGGAGAATTATAGCTGTCAGAAAAACGCCCACATCAAACCTGAAGCCTTGGCGTTCCTTCTTTTTTTCCCCTCCGCTCTCTCAACACTCATATATTGCTCATTCACCTCCTCCCTCCCTCCCTGCTGCCTCTCCCTTCCAGACGTCTCTCTTTTCCTTCCTCCTGTTCTTTCTCACTGCTTGGAAAATGAAACATAGGCGTCCTTTCATGGCTTGGCGACCATCATTACATCATTTTGACACCCTGTAGACCCCCCCTTCAACACACATACACACACATGCATGCACGAACGCACGCACACACACACAAACACACATACACACACATGTTGACCTAGATTAACTTTTGGGGACATTACATAGACTTACATTCATTTCCTGGAGACTTACCCTAGCCCTAACCATAACTACTACTTGCCTAATCCTAACCTTCACCACTGACCCAAAAACCAGCTATTTAGCATTTGGGGACACGGCTTTTGTCCCCAATTGGACAGACCATCCCCAATTAACTGGTCTTTAGTCTGCAACTTTGTCCCCAAAAGTAGCGTATGACAGACCCACACATACACACACACACACAGTTTATCCTAGTTTCTTTTTTTTTAATCATTGACTCTGCTAGTACAAAAAGTTTGCTTACAGACAATAAGTTGTCAGGGGTGACGGGTGTGACTCGTCGGCTATCATGCTCTCAGCTCTCTCCTGGCATTCAGCCACGATGGAGGAGAGGAAGGCAAAGCAATCCCATTGGCTGGCTTGGGTTAAAAATGCGGCCCTGTCACCAGAGTATCAGAGTCACCAGCCGGGAGTTAAATGGACTGAAAGGTGGGAACGCGGCACATGATTTCACAAGAAGGGGTGTTGTATGTGGGTGATTTAAATACCAAAAGGCCCATAAATCAACTACCCACCACTCCCCTCTTGCCACCTCCTCCCATTTCCACATCCTTCCAGGCCCACTGCCCACTGCTCTCCCTCCCCTTTTCACTGGATTTATTCCTGTTTATCTTTGATCCCGGACTGGTTTGCTCCTCATCTCCTTTCAACCCGAGCCGATGTATCCTGTGGGTGATAAATCATCTGTAAGTGTTTAGATACTTGCTGCCGCCGCTGATTTTCCTGTAAACGTTTCGAGAGGGGTGGATCATATTTGCATTCTTCAAAGCGCCGTTGTCGGTGTTAAAAGTTCACTGGAGTCCTGGGGACGAATGGCAACCCAAGCTTATTGATTTAAATGTCAAAAGGTGTGGCTTTTGCATAAGGTTGGGACCCTCCTGGTGCAATGTGATCATTCATTGACAGATGAGTCAAAGAGCCTGTGAAGGTGCTCTGCTTTATCATTGAAATGTTTCAGTCAACTGTGTGAGCTAGGTAGCATTTTACCTAAGGAAAGTGGTTTTAATAAGAAATCATGGTTGGAGACAGGGTGTCTTAGCAGTTAGAAAGGCTGTCACATAGCTGAAAGTTCACATATTCAGTCCCCACAAGAGCCACTTTGTGCCTGTCATGCATGAGTCACTCCTTTCAGAGTGTCATTTTAAATGCCTACATTGCAAATCAGATTGCATTCCATGAATTTGATTCACTTTGATCCCACCTAAGCTATTTTTTCATCAGTCCTATCGCATAAAAGAACGACAATAGAAATATCTTTGTTCATTAGCCCCATGCTGAAACAGCAGCAGTGATTTACACTACACACACCGCCACCGCAGCAATCTGTCAATCCATGTGCTTGTCAATCACTCCGTGTCTCTGTGGGAAGTCGGCTCTGACTGACAGCCCGTGTGATCTCTCCCAAGGGCTGGCAGGAAGGCAACAAAAGGCCTGGCTACAGTAATTGGCAAGATAAAGACATCCCGCCAAAGCAGCACTGTCACTCATTTGGTTCCAGAGCGATGAATCAACATGAAACACGCCACACCAGTTAACCAAAGGGAAAGTATGCTTGTCAGCTTACCGGTAACCAATCAGAAGGCCCGCTCAGGGTCACTTCCCCAGGCGACTGGCTGAGAGGTGACCTGTTTAAACTAACACACCACAGCCCCCTCCTCTGGATTCACCTCTCTAACCTTCTCACCTCCACTCTCCCCTACCCTTGTACATCCTGACCTCTGACTGACCTGTTGGCCTTTTGCTTAGGTCAGCTTAAAACATAACAGCCCCAACGCCTCCCCTCTCTGTCTGCCTAATCTTACCCCCACCCTCCACACACCTGGTTCTCATTTCTCACATTTCACTTTCCGTCAGTGCTGCGGGAGGGACGCCATCTTTCTGTCTGTCTTTGTGAAGGTAGAGAGTGGAGAACATTTAGCTGCCAACATGAGATAAACAATTACTGTCCAGGAACATTTACTGTAGGACTGGTGAGGCAGATTTGACAGGTAGATAAGGTATTCTTTAAACAAACTCTTTGTGGACCCTGTTCAATTCTAATCTATTTAAATCCAACATTTTGAATTTACACACTTTAAACCCTATTGAGTCATTTTAGTGCAACTGTGTTTAATCAGACTCTCAGAATTTAGTTGGTTGAGAGTGTCGTACTCCACTCTGAGGTCAGATAGGGTATCCAGTCTTCTGAAGAGGTCCTGTCACAGTGTGTGGGTTACTGAGTGTGTTTCCTGATGCCCTGTGTCTGACCTCCCTCTCTGTCCTCTCTCAATCACCCCTGTCTCCTCAGACACCTCTCCTCCTCCTCTTCTTCTTCTGCTGCTGCAAGAGGAGAGCAAGTCGATTAAGAAGGGCAGGGGGGTCCCTCACACTGAAAGCCACCAAAGAGGGACCCCCTGTGCAGCATGTAAAAGCCCTCTCTCATACGTACACACACACATACATGGAGATCCCGTGTCTGCCTGCCTGGCTCTTCACAGGGTAGTCATTAGTCATCAGGCAGATCAAAGGACAACCGCAGGAAGTGAAAGGACCCTGACAAGGGGGAGTCCATCTGGCTGGCAGGCCATCGCTCATCCTCAGCTGACAGCGAGGCACACTCTCCATCTGACTGCTGTTTCCACTCCAGGCTTGTGCCTGAAATGTTGCTCATTTCTCAGGAAGAATTTTGTTTTTGATAAAGGCTAATATGGCTAGTTTGCCTTCAGTGTGATAGAAGACATAATTCCATCTCTCTCTACAGCAACTGCTCCAGCAACTAAGATGTGATAAAAATCTTTCGTTTAAAGGAATAGCTTAGAAAAACAACAATTTGTGGTTTTACTGGTAGTTATGTGGTGGTAGTTATTTCTTGATAGACTACAGTTTATTGCTCCACTCAGGACCTCTATGCAGGGTCTCCTTAGTTTGCCCAGAAACAACTCAAGGCCAATTCATACTTTCCGTGTCTGCATGGTCGCAAGGGTCCGTGTTGGTCCGCGTGATGTAAATGTCGTCATCTGCCCATGTCTGCGAGGGTCCGCGCAGCCCCTCTGCAGATGTCCATATGCAGTCTAAACTTTGTGACCGTGCAGACTGTATGCATAGCAAGCATGTCAACTGTGCATGTGCTAGAGGAGCAAACAGGAATGCTCGTCTAGTCTACTGTATGTATGTAATGTATTCCTATTCTCATTAAACTGTCACTTTTCTTTTTTCGACTAATTCTTGTATACAGAAGCTGCATTCAGACTGAAAACAGCCCTGTGTAAAACAATACAAGGGGCTGTGTTGGTGTGGGCATGTTGTTTAAAGTGTTGGTGAGACATACTATCCAGTGAGTCCGGTTGGAGTAACAGATTATTGCATTTAAAGGTTGATCAGAGAAACACTGCACAGCGGTTTGTACTCACAGAGTGGATTTTACAACTCTGGAAAGTTATCACGCTGCAACCCTGTTTACTAGTGGGCACATGTGGAACATGTCTGTGTCCACGGACCTCCAAGAAGAGTTTGAATGGAACCGTGTGCGTGTCCGCAAGACCACGGCTGTCCGTGGACATGGAAAGCATGAATTGGCCTTTACCTCATAGTGACGGCAAGACTCCGGGAAGTCCTTGTGCCCAACTGTGTTTGCCAAGTAGTAGGAAAACAGTAAAAAACATAAATAGTCATGGTTAAATTTCTTTTTGTGTACTGATAGAACAAATAGGATATTTTAGAGGTGTTGGTAAGCGTATTTTTGAGCTTTGGACAGAGCTAAGGTAGCTACTTTCCTCTGCTTTACTCTTTATGCTAAGCTAAGCTAATTGCTTCCTGTTTCTGCCTACTTAATGCACAACCAAAAGAGTGGCATTGATCTTCTCCTCTGATGTGCATTACAGGTCTGACAACAGCCATGTCCTTCATGCGCCTAGGGGGGAATGTTTCAACAGGTGTTATACCAATGTCACAAGTAACAACATGTGTGTTTGATCATCAATCACCTGTAAGTACTGGAATTGCAACAGTAATGTCTTAAGTTCCTCTGTTACTGAAAAAGTAAAGTGACTATAGCCTACAGTAGCAAATGACAACCAACAACACTGCAGCCAACCCCTGTCACAGCTGTGGCTTTACCTCTTGACTCATGAATCTGTCCAACTCGCAACGCACACAGCTGCAGACACTGTTGCATACATGCAGTCTAACACTGCGTTGCCTGAGGTCAAATCCTTTACTGATGCCCCATTCTGCACATGCTTCATGTGATCTGTGCATGAGTGACATTGAACAGGTGGTTATAATAATCTAATTAAACATAATAGATTAAAAGAATACAACATATAAAAGGAAAACAGGCTTTCATTTTGTCAATAATATTACATATTATTAAAAAAGCCCCTGCCAACAGTTAATGGTCAATGCAACATAGACAGTATAAAATATTTTTCTCATAGAAAATGATACTGTGTATCTCTTAGTTCTGGAGATGACTTTACTGAACATCTTTTGTGGGTCTGGCATCAAGTTATGTTGATGACCTTATAACCTAATATGATACAAAGCTTATGTGGATCAACTCAGGCTGGTTTCCATTGGCTGTTTCCAAAGTGTAGATTTCACAACTCAAGTCAGTTCCAGCATAGCCTCAGACTTTGGAATGACCTGTATATATATATTTATTTTAAGAAACATACTGTTGTAAAATATGTAATTTCTATAGTAACCTCCACTAAGGCTTTCTTGTTACTTACCTTGATATCCTGTTTTTTTTCTAGATTTCATTGCTTATTTCACTCTCATATAAAGCACATTGCATAAAGCACAACTTCTTTCATTGCCAGCTACATAAATAACGACGATGTTGGTAATGATGATAGTGATTATGAGTCACTCTGAAACATTTATGCAACATGCTTTAGCAATAGCAGCAAAAATTACCACGGGGAAGCCGGTGTAAGAACTGATGCCCCCTTATCTCCACCATCATCCTTCACCTTTCTGACCTGACCACAACCCACCCTGGCTTGTCTGCAGGGTGACCCTTTCCTTTCGCTGCGTGACTGAGTGCCTCTCCTGCCGCACAGGAGGCATCAATTACAGGCCCCGGCCGTCCCGGTGTCACTGCTCTGTAATTAATGGGCTCTCCCGGCGCTGCGCCATGGGGCCTGGCCTCACCGTGAACTCTGCAGGAATTCAGAGACAAACACACACACTTAAAGTTGTACACACACAACAAAGCACACACACACACACACACACACACACACACACACACACAGACACACACATATATGCAAACTTACATGTTGCTTGTGAGACATATAGGCTCACACCTGTTTATGTAATTTTCAAATGTGTCGTTAAATACAGTTAAAAATGCCAGTCGCACATGAACACAAGCATTAACAGTCACATAAATGTGTGCATACATACTTCAGAATGCACACCTAATAATTCAGAAATACCTGTGCACACTCCTGTCTCCTGTACAGACACATACACTTGTACAAAGCAACTGAGCAAAAGTCATACACACACACACACACACACACACACGTACATAGAGGCCCAGCCCCCTGCTGCCTGCCCCTTCATTTGTCAATCAGCCAGACAAACAGAAGCACAAGGTCCTCCAGGTCACAGGGTCATGGGATCCTTTGATTCCCCTGCTACCCTAGATCTCAACACACACTCTCAGACACATTCATATATTCAAGATCCTCCGGCCACTAAAACTAACCAAAATTCTGTCAACTCCTTTCCCCCAATGCCCTGAATCCTGTTGACTTTAAATCAGTTCCTCCATTTTTGTTGTTGAGGGGGACATTACTCCTGTTGCAGACAGGCTTGCGATACTTCCCTGAGCTTTTCCTCTCCCCCTCAGCTCCTGCTTTCATTCTCCTCTCCCCCTCCTTTCCTCTTTCTTTCTTTCTTTCCACTTCGCTCCCTCCTTCAAACATCACGCCTGGAGCTGACACTGAGCGTGACCCTGCCTTTATTGTTGCAGCAGGGCAGAGGCGCAAACACAGGGCAGGGACTGTCACCCCAGTGATTAAAGAGCGCATGTTTTCAGTCAAACGCCTCAGAGGGGAGTGATCCCAGAGAGGGAGGGAGGGAGAGAGGGAGGGAAGGGAGGGAGAGGAGGGAAGGAGGGAGAGGCTCAGAGTCAAGCAGGGAGATAAAGAGCTCCTAACATTTTCACAGCTGAAGAATAAAGGCATTTTGGAAAGTCAAAAGGCACAAAAATGACATTTGCAGAGGTTGGGATTGATGCATTGTGCTGGTAGTGTCTTTTTATTAAAAATAAAACACATATCAGTTGATGTTTTCCACCAATTATATGATAAATAATGATATTTTTTTTAATTAATCCAAACTTAATTAATTTTAAATTTGTTTTCTTTAAGAATTCCAATCTGTATGTACTCTGTGCCTATGCAAAGTCTCTTGAGTCTTAAATCTAAAGGATTCTGCTTAACACCTTTCTGGCATGACAGCCTGAAAACACTCACTGAACTTTGTCACTATGCCTTAAGGAGCTGCTAACCCACTGAAAAGATTTAATTAGTACGGCTTAAAATGGAGCTTTAACATGACATGATGGACTGTTGCAGAAGCGCTTTTTTGCCCAAAACTTGTCATATTTAGAGATGTTAATGGTCACAAAATATATTGGCATTGTCATCTAAGCTCCATAAACTGTAATTTGGACCACCATATGTGTGCAAGCAGGACCAACAAAATTCAGCTATAGGGAGATCTGTCCTTGGCGGCTCTGAGCGAAGTGAATAAAAGAGCGGCTTGTTGAGTTATGGCTGTGGCTAGGAAAAAGAGAGAGTCATAGATGTGACATTCTGACCATTAGACCTTGCTCCGCAAAATATTATTTTTATTAATGTGAACAGGAATCGGTTTCTCCTACAACACTCGCGAGGATTAAAACAAATAGGGCCATGAAAGCGCCAGGCAAGGAAAGAAATAAATAAATAGCACGGCTGCCTCCATATTTCATATAACAGTCACCTCCAAGAGCTGTGGGCCTCTGTGTTAGGCGTCCAAACTAAACACTTGGAAGTTTGCTCAGTCATAAATTAACGGCTTGACAGTCAAAAGTGTTCAAACTAATTCGTCAAATCTCGGCTGCTTTTTTTCCACTGTTTAAATTCATTACAGCAGTTTTTCTTTCTTTCCACAAGGCTTCCAGAAATGTATTTCCCAGTACCACGCAGTACTCTGAAAAGATAATTCTGGAAACTAAAAGCCTTCGACTGTACATCACATGTGCTGCGACCAAAATCCATCAATTTCCCTGCACAGAAATAGGCTTGAATTAATTCCCACCCAAGTACAATTTATCTCCACGGGTTGCTGTCAAGGGATTGGGCTCTGAAGAACCTCCAGGCATCAGATCAACATTCATGGCTCATCAGCTCAACAACTTGTATTTTTGTTAATTCAGCAGTCGTGTTCTGCTAAAGTGGGATAATTACTATTGACAAGTTTTTGCCAAACATGCCAGCGCAGAGTAAACACAGATGATGCCTTTGGCTCAGAGCTTCAGACAAACAAATGTCATGCAGACCAGACAGAGAGAAGGCTGCATGAAGGCAGTGCAGCAGAGCAACCATAATGCACTGTAACTTTTCCTGCAACAGATTCCCTTAAACAGCAGGCACACACATGCCCAAATGCACACGTACCAACCAGGGGTACTCACATCCCAAGTGGTACTTTTGCATTGACCAGGGGGTGCTAGGACTGAAATAGGATTACAAATGGGTGTGATGCTGATCGTCAGTGTATTTGTTGTCAAAATAACCTGTAACCTCCCAGCTACAACAGGCAGCGTGCACAAGACATGCCTCTGTTTTCGTCAGTTTTATCACACCAAATGTTGCAACTGAGAGTGTGAAAAATAGTTAGCAAGCTAGCAAAAAGGAAAAAGAACTTTGACCACACCCTCTGAAAAAAAGAGTAAGATTGAGAGTCTATAGCCATGATAGCAGTTTAGACTACTGATATATAAATCTAACATGCTCACAATGACAATGCTAACATGCTGATGTTTAGCAGGTATAATGTTTACAATGTTCACCATGCTAACATCTGCTTTTAGCACTGAACACAAAGTACAGCTGAGGCTGACAGGAATGTCATTAGTTTTGCTGATATTTGGCCATAAAACAACGTATTGGACAAAATAAATTTTTGACCTGATGATGGCACAGATGAAAAGTCAGGGGATCAAGTTATCATAATTCCACCTGAGGGGAATGATTTGGACCAAATTTCATGGCAATCCATGTAATAGCTGTTGAGACATCTCGCTCAAAACTCCAAATGTCAACCTCATGGCGGCGCTAAGAAAAAAAGAAAAGAGGAAAAATCAGAGGATCACCAAAGTCAGTAAGATACATCATGTAGGAAACATGAATATCTGCACCAAATTTCGTGCCAATCCAACCAGTTGATGTTGAGATATTTCACTGAATTGATAAAACTTTGACCTGCTGGTTGCGGAATCTGGACTGACCAACCGATCGACTGATGTTGCCATTCCTTGAGACTAAAGACAAAGATGCTTTGAGATAAAACAGAACCATATTTTTACAACCAATGACGAGTGCATTTTTTAATGGTTTTATGAAAAACATCAACAAAGTAAAGCACATCTTCACCATGGCCTTTGTTAAAAACTCCTCAGTGCTCCCAGCCCTCTCTTCCAGCGCCTGACACATGCCAGCTCCCATCTCTCATCATCACTTCTAGAGGCACATACAGATCCATTTTCCCTCCCCAACCCCTACATATGTGTGTGTGTGTGTGTGTGTGTGTGTGTGTGTGTGTGTGGTCTGTGTGATTGTGAATGCATATGTGTGTGTGTGCTGTACCCAAAGAGACAGACAGGCACACGAGCATGAAATCCACCAAACCTCCTCTAATTCCCCCTGTAATTTATGGCTCTCAGATACATGTCATGCTTAGGCTAAACAAACGGTCCTTTGTCACTGACAGCAGCCTTTGATCAGGATGAATCGGATTCGCTGTCTCGCTGCTGCCGCAACAGATCTGCCCCGCGTTGCTGCTGCTTCAGCCGCTGCAAGGATTTCTACTCACACATGCATGTGCCGCCTAATGGTGCTGAAAGTTTTCCACTCACACCTCAACACACACACGTTCTTCCTAAACTCAAAGCACGACTCACCTCATCAGTTTACACTGAACTTGTGACACTAGCTAACACCCCCCACCCCCTCCTCCTCCTCCTCCTCCTCCTCCTCCCACACACCCAGTCTCTCTGCAGGATGTCTTTACAGCAGACCCCACTGGGTGATTGACAGCCATGGGGGAATTATTGAGCCGTGGGAGGAGAGAGAGGGAGGCGAAAAGCTCTGGGGTCAAGCAACAGCAAGCAGAAGAGAGTTCAGCATTTGTAGAGTCACACAAGCTGACGTGACCCCAGTACAAACTGCCAGGTTCTCTGCCAGACCAGCTCTCTCACACACACACACACACACACATACACACGCATTCTCACCTGTTGGCGGCCATGTTGGAAGCAACTCACTGCAGAGTCCATCCAAAGGAAAACATAAGGTTTTGGCTGGGATGTTTTGAAATGTGTGGCAAGGTGGGATTCTATTTAAGCTGTCAACCAGGGGGACATGTGAATGTGTGTGCGCATATGTGTGTGTGTGTGTGGTAGCGGTGTAGAGTGATTAAGCACGTCACTGTTGGGCTGTAGGATTGACATTAACGCCGACTGACTTGGGCACACAAGGGGGAGAAGACTGGGGGCACTTGTGTAACAGAGACACACAGGCAGGTACTGTTCTCCCGCCGAGCTCGAAACAAACCGCTGTTGACATCCCTGTCACCAACACTCATTTCTAGCGCTCAACGAGATTAGACTCAACTGGCGGCGGTAGAGACAGAGGCATCAAATTAAGCGAAAGCGGCTGACAGCGAGCATGTTCAGCGCGCTGGCTTTCTGCAGGCTGTTTTCTTCCGCTTTGCCTCGCATGAAATGTTATCTTTCAGCCTGCATTCCAAAAGAAGGGATCAAAGATTAAATTCGGGGTAGATTTGGGGAGTCGTTTGAAGAGTGAGCACACCAAAAGGAAAAGTGTGGGTTCAAAAAAGGTGAACTTTGAGGTAGAGATGCATTCAAGACATGCCTGGTAGACAGATTTCATCATTTGGCTTCAACTTTTGCAGACTTTGTTGTGATGACATGGGCATAACTTATTGCTGTCTCTGCGTTTCTCTGTCACACACATGCACATATCATGTTCCCCACCCACATACACTTTGAGACATCTTATCCCTCTCACACACACACACACATGCACACACAAACAAACACACAATCCCCCACGACTATACCTACCCATGCGCTCACACGTAGGCTTTTTGACAGAGTGAAGTTGTCAGGGAAATGGAGAGGAAATGACACAGGGCATATTTTCACAAATCTCCCCTGTTGGCATACTCCGCTCTGGCACAGGGCCTGTCAGCAGCCTGTCTCCTCAGTTTAGCCATCAGAGCACACTGGGACACGCTTGTCCTCACACAGGAGGGAAAACAGAGGGAAATGTCAACGGGGAGAGACAGAGAGGTGTGTGAATGTGTGTGCATGGAGATGTTTGAGAAAGAGACATCGAAGAAGTGACAGATGCAGAACCAGAGAAAGGAAACTGAGAAGGAGACAGAGGAAAAGAGAGGCATGGTCGAAGCATCGAGTCAGAATGAGTTAAACGTTTGGAACGATTAAAAAATTTCACATCCATAGAAAGAGGTTAAGTCTAACTCTACCCTGCTGCCCTCACCGCTCCTCCCCCAAACAGAAATGTCAAATGCCAGGCCATTATCCCGTTTACTGGTACTGTAACATAAACCGAGGGGCTCGGGGCGCCGTGCGTCACCGCGACTTTGACGAGGTGGCAGCCGGCCAAAGCAGGCAGTCTGCACATCTACCTGCTTCACTGGAGGCACTGCATTGGCCCTGATGGCTGTCTCCCACAACCCCCTGCTCTGCTGCTGCTGCTGCTTCCCTAAACACACACACACTCCCCAGCTGTGTATGCCATCCTACAGCCGCAACAGACACTGTGCTGTTCTGCTGCACACCTCAGGGCTAACACAGCCTCCTGTCACACAGCCCAACTAATTATCTTGGCGTAAAGAGGAAAAACACTAACAGGAGATGTTGCACATATTTTAAACAAATGCTGAGACCATGTATCCTGGATGACAGGCATAGCAGAGGCCATGGAAGTTCAGGTTATTGCTCTAGTTATATTAAAGCAGGGGTCTCAAAACTACCAACCCCTGCTCAGACCACAAAACAATTTCATACGTCCCCCACATGTTTAGAATGTATTGTTTAATGTGGCCCACAAAATTCTTTTTTTTTCTGTTTTTATTACACCCCAGCATTTATTTTTCTGCTGTAGCAATGCTTCAAAATAGAATTGGAGCATAAAAATAATTTTTTTGTTTCACATTTTTTAAAGCGAGTTGCATCCACACTTCGCTGCTGTTGGGTGTGATGCGGTACTCCCTGAAATATCTCTGTAAAACTAAGGTGCTGTTTAGGCCGACATTAGAGAAAAAGAAAAAAAACATTATTCTATTAGCCATTTTGTATTTTTGACGTTGATCGTATTTCATTGTCTCACCAGAACCTGTAGCAGCCTTGTGCACTGTTTTCATGCAGAACTGTTTTTTGTCTGAATGCCCACTAAAAAAAAGCTAACTTAGAGCACAGACAGTTTCAAGAGACATAGACAATTGATTGTTTTGGGGTTTTTTTTGTGGAATTCAATGTGACTACTACCTGTCCCGTGCAAACTTTGGGTGATTTTTGGCATCCAGGGTTCCAGAAGTAAATTTCACATTCACTCTCTGTATTGACAATGATAAGTGAGTTATAGTTGGAACACTTTTAAGGCTTTGATTGGCACAAAACTCTCCATGTTGAATCATCAGTACAAAAATGTAAGGAAATTTGGGAAGAACCATCTAATCACCGAGCTTAAAGTTCTGTTGCATGTGGTGCTAATAGTGAGCTCAAGCTAAAGCTGATAATACATTCACGCCGCTCTATGAGCAGGAGAGGAATTATTTTTATGAATTTATGTTTTTTGACATATATGTATATAAATATGTACTCATGATTTATTTTATTTTGTTCATATTTGTTGTGTGTGAAGTACACTGAGCTGACATTGTATGAAATGTGCTATATAAATACAATTGATTGATTGATCGATGAGCATCTCAGTATTTACTGCCATGTGGTTATACTAATCTGATGTTATGATTTCTCAAAAACAAAGTTGTAATAATTGAAACATGACTATAGAAGCTCCTTCCACTTTGAAACTACTGCTACTGACACTGACAGATCGAGGCATTGTTACATTACAGTGATGTTTCCACACATCAAAGTTTTCAGAAGGTAGAAGCACAACAGTAGTTTGGTGACATTCATGTTGAAGGGTAAACAGCTAAAGGAGAATGGAGGTCAGCCTGCTGCTGTTGGGCTGCATGGAAGCCTCGTGGGAAAGACCCGGGGCCACAGCCACCTTTCACCAACACCCTGTCTGCAACAGGGACATCGCCAGCAGTATAAACAAGGACACGTATTTCTGCTGCTGTTTCCTGTGCATGAGTGTGTGTGTATGTGTGCTTCTACTGGCTTCTGCCAAGGGACTTTTGATTATCCTGTCCTGAGGGAGCTGCATCCCTGAGGAGCGTGGGTGATTAGCTTGTGGCTATTGCCTGTCACCGCTTCCCCCTACATCACTGCGCACATACACACACACAAAGTTACACCGCACATATTGCGTGCACTGGAAAGGGGAGATGCGGTTAACATGTACTCCCTAGGCGGTGTGAGGTCACCCAGTTCTCTATTTCAAAGGAGACAGGGTCGCCGTCGAGCCAGCCGAGGCCCTCTGGAAGCAACCAGTCATGTGTGATTTTCCAGTCCAGTGCTCTGTGATGAGCAGGTCTGGCCATGGTTCAGCCCCCAGGGCCTGGCCCGCAGAGAGACTGGCGGGCTTGGAGCTTGTCCACCTTCTGCTCCGGCCTTGTCGTATCATTGGGAATGAGGGCTCATCATCGCCTGCCAACCAGCACTGCAGTCATCATTCTCCTCCGCTCCCTCGGCCTCACTGGGGCCCCAGCTCTGGTAAATTATGCTTACCCACACCATTATTAGACTCATTATAGACCCATTTGAGTGGCTTTCAGCCTGTCACAGGCGCTCAACTATGTCTTCGGCTTGACTTGATTTCCTCTGACAGGCTTTTCTTAAACTAAAAGGCTGGGGAGGGGAGTTGGAGAGATGGGAGACTGCACAGAAAGAGGAAAATGTGTCTTGAAGGAGTCGAGCAAGGGGTTTGGAGGCTGATGTAGAACATTCATTTGCTTTTATGATGAGGCACATATTGCAGGTTTTGGCGTGGCTCACCATATCTAAAAAAATCATTTCTGCATTTCAGTTAGAGGTACACTAATGTAAATGGTTTGAGGGGCAAGAAAACTGGCAGGTTGAGTCCATCTTTCTGGTTGTTGACACATTTTTAAACACAGTTGAGAAATGACCCTCATTTCTGGAAACCTAAGGCCTTTCAATTTTACTGTGCTTGGCAAACCGATGCAGCTCACTTGGATTCCCAATTGCCTGTCAACTGCTGGGTCTGCCATCCATTCATTTCCCAAGTCCTGTCCCTGCTAAGCCCTCCGCTACATCTTTCATTCTGTCATCGCTAACATGATAGGGAATTCCCCAGGAGAAAGGGAAACTTCATTGGGAAAGGCTAGGAGAAGTGTGTACAAGCTCTCCATGGAGCTCCTCCTCCATGCTAAACGTAAACGGAGCCAAGATCTCTCAATCTGTGACGGCTCATTTGGAAATGTGGCCCTGGGCTCTTGTTCCCTCTCGCCCTTGCCAAATACAATAATTCTTTTTCATTTCTCCAGCTCAATTTTATAATTTTGTGATTTTTCAAAGTCAGCTACGGTCTTTTGAAGTATTTTATTGAATTTCCTGCTGGACTCAGCTCTAAAATTTTGCCCCAGCTTAGCTCCCTACTGCAGTTTCACTTTTCTGTCTCTGACAGTCTTTTGCAACATGGTCAGCCTCTAATGCTGGGATCAGACTACACATATTGAGCCCGACTTTGACACAATTTTGTTGTTGCTTACCAATTTCCAGCATCGGGCCCAATTATGAATGTTGGGAATAACAAACGGGCCTTATAGTGTGGCATCTGGGACATCCCCCAACACCCCAACGAAAAGTGTGGCATGTCAGAATTTTTTGTACTATCCTGCCTGGTTTGACATCACCTATGATGTGTTACTTGACGTTGACCAATAGGATGACATGAGTCTGCTCGCTGGTGCACATACGTATGTAAACACTGACACAGAAAGTCAGAGCTGTCCAGCAGCTGTCCGGCCAAGCTGAGCTGCATTTAGTGTCTCATCACCTCCACAGGAAAACCTGCCGTCAGTCATCAGTGACCATTTTCTTGATTTCAGTTATATATATCACTATATAGTTTTTCAGTTATAACTGAAATCAAGAAAATGGTCGCTGATGACTGATGGCAGTTCTTCCTGCCTAAATCAGCCTGTGGAGGAGGCAGAGATGAGCTGCTGTTCTCCCCGCTGTCTGGCACCCCGCGACTCAGTTCTGCTGGACAGCTTTGACTTTCTATATTGGTGTTTACATATGAGCACCAGAGAGCAACTCAGTTATAGTGATTGTGAAACCACCTGATATTAAAACATATCTTTGTATCTTCATTAACAGAGTATACAATTCTCAAAACCCAATCATTTTTCCTTCCAGGAGACCTTCTGTCTACATATAGCGAACATGGTAGCTATCTACATTTATGTAATGTTCTTGACATGTTGACACATTCGTTATCTCAAGTTCTCTTTGAAGGATAGACAGCCCATACTGCCCTATTCATGACACCCAGGAAGGGGTTTTTTCTTCTTTTCTTTTTGGAACACAAGACCGCCAGTATCACACATAGCGCTTCTGTAGCCATGATTGACAATTTCTTGACCCTCCTCCCCAACGACCTATGAACTCGTGAACAATGATTGGTCAGGGTCATACTTGTAGTGTGGCCAGACACGGCAAGAACGATTGCCTAATCTGATATGGTGACCATCATGAAAGACAACAATATTGTGTAGTCTGATCACTGCATAAAACATTTCCAGTTCACCTTCCAGTCTTAAACACACTTTTTAAAAAGCCATCCTCCTACTGCATTAGTCGCAATCATTATTTCTTCATCTGGCTTTCTCATTATTTTCAGCAATATTTCTTTGCATTTCACCTCTCGACTCTGTCAAGAGTAGCTGTGGGTGATATCATTGTCATGTCACTCCTCATTTACATCACAAGGATTGACAGGAGGACCTGGGCCAGTTCTGCTTCTGATAATGGCTGATCTAATCCATACCACTGCATACTTTCTCCCACTCAGCTCCTCTGTTCTTGGCATCGATGCCTTTAAACCCAAAAAGCCTCCCTCTCTCACCCCCCTACATGTGTTTGCAATTCCCCTCCAGGGGGTTATGATTCAACAGCGGCATCATCTCAATTCGTCTCAAAGCATGAAGCATCGCAAGAGAAACTAAAGTGGGAGACAAGACGGCCCTCTCTGCCCCCCTTTTAGAGGCAAGAGCCTGAGTGTGTTTGGCGGAGTTGGACGTGAGGCTCGCTCTTTGGGATGTGGGAGTTTAAGAAGAGAGTGCCACGCTGGCCTAATCACATTACGGGTGCCATATTATGTGTCAAGCTGTCACTTTCAATTTGAGCCACCGCACTGCAGCAGCAGGCCTTGGCTTTTCTTCATATTTCTGTTTTGATTGGGGCTTGATAGTGACTAGGCTGGAACTCGGTGTACACAGCAAGCAGGGGAGACGCCATTGCACCGACTGAAGAGTATTGGTCATATGTTTACAATTAGCATTGGTTGGGGTATGGATGGAGGGTGTGTGTGTGTGTCTATCGTTCCCAGTGACCTCTTCACACTGAATCACATGTCTAATCTTATTCTTGTCTCCTGTTTGAACTGATGTCATGTGTCTCATCGTCCAATCTGTCACACTGGTTGACGTGGAAACCGTGTCGAAAGGCTGGGGGGAGGGCACGGATTGTGCAGGAAAAGTCTGCGGAGTCGCTCAACTCCATGAGTGGGGTAAATTGAAGAGATACAGACTGACAAGAGGGAAAGAGAGGGTAGGCGGGGTTATGGGATGGTGGGAGCAGGGCGTGAGTTCAGTCAGAGCCAATTGTCCTCGAATTGAGTGGAATGACTCAGAGGAATTGGTAGAAGTTGGGTCTTTTGTGTGCAAGCAGCTGAAACGTTTGAGCGATCGAGTTGAAATCCCCCCTGTTTTTCTACTCCGGAGTCTGTTTTTATAGCTATTCAGATCCAGCCTCCACTGAGCAATCACTGTTCTCCCTTTTTCTCTCCCCCTTTCCCTCCTTTCATTTATCTATCTCTCGCTACATCTCTCCATCTGTCTATGTTCAATAGATCATCGGCTTGGTGATAAAGCCCAGCAACCTGTCAGGGCTGAGGGCTTTGAGCTGCTCTTTCAGACGAGGCTTCACTATCAGTTGACAAAAGAAGCAAAAATAAGTGGAGATGAGAAACAGAGGGAGAGGAGCAGGGGTGTGGAAGGAAGGTGAAGGAGAAAGCTGGGCCCTGGTAGCTATGCTGAAATCCTGAGACATCCAGCTGTGTATCTGTCATTTTGAATAGGTTTTCATCTCAATCTCCTCTGAATGCTAAATATCTCCCACGATCAGAGAGCTGTCTTGCTGCCAGTTGATGATCTATAGCCCAAATCCCATCTTCACCATAGCCATGTACACATTTTCCCAAGTAGCTGGTGGCCTCAGAGGCAACAGTAGCTCCCCAGTAGAAATATAGTTCAGAACATTAGCAAGAAAGAGATGGAAATGTAAGGAATAAAGTAAAGATTATAAACTGATTCTTGTTAGCTACATGCCAGCCAACAGGTCTTTTAGTTTACCCATGTAAGCAACTAATTTAACTGGCTCCCAGTTGAGCAGGTTTCCCTCTAAAAGTAAATGATTCAAATCATTAGTTGAAGAGCCCCAGATTCGAACCTCATGTTGGCAAAGGAAGCATAATATTTTTGACCCTTCGTAAGACTGTCCAATAGTGATTCCACTTGCCATAAATTCAAGAAGGTTTATTGGCTCACTGACACTGTATCTCAGTAACTACTGCTGGTGGCTGCCAGTACATGAAAGATATAGGGGAGGTAGGTTAAAGGGGACCTATTATGCTCATTTCCAGATCTATATTTTTATTCTGGGACTACACTAGAGAAGCTTTGCATGATTCACAGTTCAATAAATTCCTTATTTATTTTAAACTGGCCCTTTATGCAGCCCCTCAGTTCAGCCCCATTCTCTAACAGGCAGTCTTAGTTCCTGTCTCTTTAAGGCCCCCCTCGTGATGAGCCCACTCTGTTCTGATTGGCCAGCATTCCAGAAGCCTGCTGAGGGGCAGCCATATCAGAATTATGTTAAGTTACTGTCGATGAAAACCCAACATTTCCCGCTTTACTGCTTCATATTAAAAGCTTTTAAATAACTAAATAATGAGAGACTTTTATTGTGAAGAATTTACAAGAAATGAAATGTCTTCCTCACTGAATTAGCAGAGCTTCATTAGCTGTGCTAAAAACTTTTCAAGACAACAACATATGGAGATATTTTGAGTTATTTGTTCAGCGGATCAGTTAGAAAAAATGCAGTGAGGAATAGTACAAGCAGAAACAGCCACAGTGATGTTGATGTTTCATGAAGTCCAGATGAGAATGGGTGAAATTCAGGACAGGGGTGGGCGTGGTCACAGTGGGTGTGGCTTCCAGTGCTTTACATTCAGTGTCAACGAACATTAAAACACGTGAAAGTCAAAACTCAACGCTAAAATTAATTATTTTTGTTCATGAAGTCAACTGTCATTAGGAAAAAGAAACACAATGACTGTGTTGTATGTAACAGTGTGTAAATCATTATCCATTACACAAAATAAATTTTATTTTATTAATTTCATCAGTGCGCTGCCTATCACATCTGTCTGCATGACGCGCATGTCAGATCATTCCTTCTCCATGGCTGCCTGCAGCTACACTCCCCTTGTCCTTGTAACTGCAACTTCTGTTTCATTTTAAAAAAAGAATAAATCAGTCAATTCAGAACAGGATTACAAGTCATATATATTTCAAAAATAACTACATATTGTTTCTTGAGCAGCAATAGTAATGTTGACCTCAGAAAGTCACCATATAATCTCTGTAATACCTCAGTGGAAATTAATGTAGTGTTCCTGAGTTCAGTTGACTCACTACACCTTTCTACTTACCACGGGCTGTAAGTAGAAAAAAATGTTGGAAACCAAGAGTTAAAAGTAGTCTGAAGCTGGTGCTTTTTGTTCACAGGGATTACTTCTACATATGTTTACCTCACTATTTGACACTTAAGCCACGTTTAATATGAACATCCGACACTGTATTCATATCAGTTCATATCAGTAAGTTCTCCTCTGTGAACATGCTACCAGTACATAGTCTGTTCCTATCCAGACAATAAATGTCCATTATTCCTCAAAACAACGCTGAGGGGTTGCTTAACTAGGTGTACCTAGCTGAACTCAGTCCTAAGTTCTAAGTTTCACAAACCTAGTTTTGTCTCAAAATTACATATATGTAACCTAAATGTAATGGAAAAGGGTAATGGAATAGTTCATAGCAAGGAGTGCAGAGCTGTACGATGACAAAATATCTACAGTAGTAACCACCAGTAATTACACAAAATTAAGATGCTGTTTCATGTCGACATGTCGCATTAGCTCAAACTTGCGTAATAGATTCCACCTGGAAAATTCAGATTTGGGTACAGATGTAATTATTACCAGTGAAGCATAGAATGATGAGGTGTAGTTACTTGCAGTTTAGAAAAATAATATCATGCACTTACCCAACAAGTCAAAGCAAAGTTGCTGTGACAGTTTGGTCTTAAACTACTCATTATATACACATCATAGACTTTCAATCCTATAGAGTAATGTGCTGCTCTGTATGTCAGTGCCTAGGTAAAGACACTGCAGTGCCAGAGGCAGGGCTTCCATTTTGTATGTAGCTCAGTGGTGTTAATGGAGCATAGCAGTCACATTGCAAAAGCTACGTGTTTTCTTCCTCATCTTTACCAAATGTCTCATGCTTCTGTAAGGCACTTTGAACAATTTATTTCTGTCACTTTGTTGTTAATGCAAGACTAATCCTTTGAAGGGCAATACATCCATCGGTCGTCAACATTATTCATGCTTATTTCCAGTATGATGCTGGCCAAATTACAAAGGACAAATGATACAGCACAAGGACCTGATTATCCAAATGCAGTTACCAAGACATCCATATGAGTGCAAGTAACTTGTCATGCTCTGAGTGTTTCATCTGACTTGATTTATTATGCCTCATTTACATTCCAGCTTCTCATAGAGCTAATGGTCCATAAATCCTGCGTAGATAATGTCCATAGATTAAAGTGAAATAACAGGCAGTATAAATCAATCCCAGAACAGAGTGATCTGTTGTTTCAATAATGTGCACCATTAGTTTGAATAGCAGACCCCTGACACACATGCATACACACCACTTTATTCTCTTCTCTCAGTCTCTTTTTCTCGCCATAACTCTTTTCAGACATGAAAGATGGTATATTGCTGGTTAAATGTCCATGTAAGCCAGTGGTTTTCAGCATTCACACTTTGGTCTCCCATATGGAACAATTCTATATTGACTCCTCATACATGGCATGACTGCTCTCGACAGGTTACTGTTTTTCCCTTCTCACAATGGTCACAGCACTACTGGAAAACAGGGGTGCATTGAAAAATAATGGCACCAAGGAGAAGTGTGTTCTCACTTTTCATACAGACTCTCCGTGATGAGCTAAAAATTTTATTTTGCAGTTGAATGACTGTATCCCTGTATCCCCCTGGCTTGACTGCCAATCCCCCTTTTGGTCACCCTGATAGTTGTTATTAGATTACTCTTACTCCATGTTCCAACTATTTCAAATTAAGTGCTGTCTGTGCACACCTGGTAGATAAGCCCATAGGAAAAATTTAATTATGCAAAAGACAGTTTGAATTCCCACATGCTTGATTTATTGAAAATTAAACATTTGGGCCACAGACTTTGTGCTGACAGTGTGCGAGAATTCAGACTTTCTCTTACCGTAGAGGTGTTCAGTACATGTACGAACAAATCTTTCGAATCTTTATAGTGTGCTGATGGAGAGCAGTGGAGCTCCCCTCTCTGGTGACTGAGAGCCATAATACAATACCTCCTCATTAAAAGCTTATTGAAAGACAGCAAATCCTACAGAAACATATTAGAAACATAACAGTATAATGATCATAAAATGATTTTACTATTGTAAATAAGTGGCTGCACATAACACCTTGAACTAGTAAACTGAAAATACTGCTGAACTGAAGACAACTGCAAACTCCATCCTGATAGTTCCTGGGCCTTTGGGAGGAACCACCTCTGGAGTACGGCCTTTTTTTTGGAACCAGGAACTACAGTATATCCTACAAGAACTAGTAGTTCCCGGTTACTCCGGTCAAAATGCAGGTGAAGTTCCCAAGTTTCTAAAAAGGGTCTTAGGAAAGTTCCTTTGGTGAAAACAGGAACCAGGAGAATCAGGAGCACAAGTTATAGCAGCCCGAGGTCTGTGTTACACAAATCATTCAGCAGTGCAAACTCTGCCCTTATAGTTCCTGGGCCTTTGGAAAGTACTATCCCCTGAGCAGGGACATTTTGGATGCCCAGAACTATGGCTGATGAATTAAATTTTGAACCTGCTTCCTCTGGTTGAAACACAGGTAATGCTCTGGCATTCCTGAAAAAGTTCCTATGCTCCGAGAAAAAATCCTATACATTCATGGTCACAGATGAAACAACAAACTCACTCATATAATCAAAAACACACACATACACACAAACAAGCCCACTCACAAACATATTTACTCCAGTTTCAAAATGGGGGGGCTGGGGGGTTGGAAAAACAACATGCTCGCTGCTTTATGAACACACTCAGCAGTTCCCAGCACAAGCAGGGGTTTAATATTTTACAAGGGAGCAAAAGTTATGGACTCTAATAAATATGCACACGTGCTGCTTGTGCAGAGTTATTGGCACTGGCAGGCCGCATTAATATGTCACATTAAAGTAGGCCGCCTGTTGACAAGCCCTGTGTGACCCTGTCAGTTTGCACGCTCCACACACACACACACACACATACACACACACACACACGTATTATCACATACTCAGTGCCATTCAGTGATCTGTATTTTAAAGAAATGTTATGCACTTGCATCCTAAAACTCGTAGCAGAATACATTATGTCTCCTAAGGTTCAAACCGCATAATGCAATACAGATCTTGATACATGTCAACCACCAATAAGAGGAAGCAGCAGCAGTGAGAGAAAATAAGAGTAAGAATGAAATTTAGAGAGAGAGGGAGAGAGACATCAAAGGCCAAGTGTTTTCCATACAAGAGGGCGAGCAGGGCTTTAGATCAGACAAGCTCCTCTGTAAACAGCCTCCTCAGATCCTGCCAGCAGGAGGTTCCCCTTCAGCACGCTGCTTTGTCTATCAAAGTGCTCGCATAGTATTGAAGGGGCACTGGAGCAGTACTCCTTGCCACTTCCCTCCCTCCTCATATAGAAAGCCGGGCCTCTACACCCCCCGACACTGAATCACAAAATAAAGGTGATTATCTCCTCCCACTCCCACCAGCACTTCCACTTCTTCTTCCCTTTTCCTCCCTCCAGCTCCTCACTCCTTCATGTGTTTCAAAGATTCCTCTCATAAAAACTTCCTCCTTCTCCTCCTCCTCTGCCACCCTTCAAACAGTTGTTTTGTTCTTGAGAAAACACTTTTTTACTAAAGGTATACTTTTACTAAATCTTGTCTTTTGACCTTGGCGTGTTTTTCAAGCAAGTACAGGAAAGCATTGGAGAGCAAGTGAAAGTCCCACAAAGGAAAAGTGTACCATGAAGGCCAAAAGAGAATAAAGTCCATGCCGCACTTATTAACGAGAACACTGTTTCTCCTCTGAGCCCGAGTGGAAAGTAATTGTGGGGCTGATTTTCTTCTTCTTCTCCACTCTTTTCAATGGGCTTCAGGAGTCAGCTTTACAAGCTCTTCCCTGCTCTCATCCTCCACTGATCAAAGCCTGCTCGCACAGATATATTTCCCCTCACAGACAATGCCTCTTCTCAAGGTGCTGTCAGGTTCCCTTCTTTGCTTTAATTTCATCTCTTAAACTTTTTTTTAATCCCCGTACCCCCTGCCTCCCTTCCCTCTCCTTCTTTTGTGAGGGCTGTCAGCCGTGACAGTTTGTTGCCAGGAGGGACTTGTGGGAAGAGAAGGTAGGTGCACTTTTACAAAGAGCCGCCGCCTGGCTGCACCTCACTCACACTGTCACTCAAAACAGCCCGACTTGCGCTCGCACACACACGTACATGAAGGCAAGGTGACATGCCCGGCTTTCATGCACAGCCACCAGTAACAATGGGACGCTCGTGCATTTACACTCAAACCCACACACTGAAACATGACAGACACCTTGACCTTGTGTTTGTTGTGTCACGGAAGGTATCAGCGCTGAAGAGAGGGGGCTGGTGGGGTGGTGAGTCGGGCTGTGAAGCCGGTTGCACTGTCTGGGTGTCTCAGATCATAAGCCAGAAGGAAACTCGGAGCGACAGAGCCGTGATGGAGCGCTGGCAGAGCCGGCGCTGACAGAGCCGGCGCTGACAGGGCTTAGATGACAGACAGAGGCTTGACGGACGCTGACATCTCCCTGTCGCCTCGGGGAGACACGCAGCCCTGAGTGAAACCTGAGGAGTCCTCCCTGCAGCCATAACTACCAGCCAGCCCTCACAAGCCTAATCCCTTAAAGTTCACACAAAGACACCCGGGTGACAGAAGGGCAGGAGCAAAAAGGAAGACAAGCAGAGAATCATTTAATTTTCTGAGAGAGAAAGATGACGAGGAGAGAGTTTGCCTTAAGGGAAAGGATTGAGTTTGTGAAACATTAATTAGACCTTTTCCCTCCCCCCTGCTCCCCTCACCCCCTGCCTATCTATCTTCATTTTGTCAGGGCTGGGGCACCTCAGAGCAGGTAAATAGTTTCATTTGTTCTTGTAAAGGCAGTTGCAGGCAAGTGTAAGAATTACTCTGATGTTTTGCCGAAAGTCAAAGTTCTGTCCTCTAGCTTCAGTCAATATCATATTACCAGAAGATGCCAATAGCCAATATTTTGTGGTAATATTCAGCATCTCAATGATGTCCTTGAATTCCAGTAAAACAGCCTCTTAATCAGCTATTGAAAGTTTGGACAACCTCCTCAAGCTAAATTCAGTAATATCTGATATCATTCTTTTTGGGTGGCCAGCAACAGCTGGGCCAGCCCTATAAACGCCAATGTCCACAACTGATTGAGTGAGTCACTGACTGAGTGATGAAGTTACACCATTGGTCAGCCAAAGGTGGCTGAAGCTTGGGACAGTCAAGTATCCCAGAATGCATTTCATCACCAACCGACAGTGACAGCCGAGATTTTGAGCCAGGCTAAAAGCTGTTGTAATTTTCACTGTGGGACTGTTAATATGTCACTTTATTAAGTCCATATAACGCCTATTTGGAAATTTGCTCTAATTTTTTCGGAGATGTTTTGGAGCTGCGGGATGGGTGAGACCAGCTGTCATCTCAGCTGCTGGCAGCCCGACTCCTGAGATGATCGGCCGGTCAACCTCCATCGTCATCAAGAGAACATGATCCAATGAACTGATCTGTGCAGCTCTTTGGTGATTTACCGCTGGCTCTAATGTCTCTGCAGCATTTTGATATATGATATAATTCCTTTTGGAAGATAAATGTTGGTCTCACAGATGAAATCTAACAATTGTAACTGCCACATTAGTTTGTCTGAATGTGGCAGGAGAGAACAACAGCGCTGCCTCTGGGGCTCTATATGTACAGATATCACCACATTGCAAAAACAACTGAAAATCGGCTGAATGTCTCCTGTTTCAGAGAGGCAGACAACAAGTTATTGTATTACAGGCATCATCTGGTAAAGTGTGACAGACACAGCCAAGCATGCTGCTGAGTTTAACCTTTCATTCTATGGCCTCTTCTCACTTATAATGTATTTTCAATACAGTTCTCATTGATATACTGTGTTTCTTATCTTTATGTTGTCAGAAAGCTGAAGGAGTATCAAAGATAGAGGGGCCTCATAAATGCTACTTAACCAAGGCAAAAAGCAAATCCTGCATGTCTGCACTGAGATGTCAATCAAATCTAACCTGTCTAACAACATAACAGAGTTTTCCTTTCATAAAGATATGTGTGGTGCACCGCAACAGTTTTACCACGCCCGCTACAGAATCCCCAATAATAAAACTTCCATCATGAAATGTTAAATGGATTCATAAACTTTGAGTGGAACCTGGTTTTCTTAACAGGATTTACGTTTTTTCTTTCAGGACTATGTGTCAGTTATGGGTTATTAAGACATGCGCCTGGTCAAGAACAACACTTAAGTACATTCTGAACCTGGCAACTGGCATTTAGAGGCCTTCTTGGTGCTAAGAAAACTCTCCCACACAATTATTGGGTCATTCACAGACCTATAACGAGACTAAATCACAAAATGCAGCCCCTTCATTGATTTCAATTATACTATTGTATTAGCACAGAGGATAAAATGACTTCTGCCATGAAAGTTTTCAAGGTCTAATAAACCACTGTGCAGTATTTGGCATCTGATAAGCTTTAAAAGTCATAGTTGTTCGAACTGGATTGTGTTTCATTCTCTCACCAGCACCTGAAGCAAGAGCCCTGATCAGCCCCGCTGTGTCTCTTCACAGTGCTATATTCAGTATAAAATAAAAGGACTTTAATGTAATAATCAGATCCTACTTAAGTGAGTCCATTGAGTCAAAGACAAATATACAGAGACAGCACAGTAAAAAAATGTTTTGCTTGTAAAAATAAACTATAAAAATATAGTTTCACCAATACAGTCATACATACACAATGTGCAAAGTTTGTTTATGCCCAAATGACCCTAAGAGGAGGATATATATTTCCCATATATTTGCCACCAGCCTTAGGTCATACACCCAAGGTCATTTAAGTCCCAAATAGATAATGCCTCTCAGAGATGTTCATGTGGATTTTTATATTATTTCTGAGCAGACAGATGATGAATATTAGAGGTTGGTGGCAATTTTATAGACAGTGAACAGTGAGCTGTTAGAGAAAATTGCTAGTATGGAAGGAAAACTGTCTACAGATAAATGACATTTGCAAATTTATCCGCATTAGTGAGGATGAATTTCCATTCCACATGAGGCCCCCCCATTGCTTCTTGTGGGGCTCCTCACCTCCTGGACCCCCTGTGTCAGTCCTGCTGAATAGGCAGCCAGCTGGGTGCTATAAAATCACCTAAAGCACTCAGTAACCTTCAGTGCTGAGTGTCATGGCTTAAGAGATGATTGTGCTGTCTTTGATGAGAGAAGGTGCCTCATCTCACACCTCCCTTTAAAACTTCAAGAGACAACCACTGAGCTCTCAGGAATGAGGATATTAGCTTGTCAGTGGGGTGACAAGTTTAGCACAATTGGAGCGTTTGGCTGAAGTAGATATATTGGGCGAGTCAAAGGGTCGGAGAGCACCAGTCACATGCTATTAGGCTCATGCTGGTTAATTTTACCGCAGAAAAGGAGGCGAAGATGTTCGTGTCCTCACCAAACTCACTTCTACTTTAGCCTTACTATCCGAAACGAAACAATTTGGAAACTGAAACACCACGCTGTGTCTGCACATCCAATTGGTTGTTTACAGTTCCAGTTTGAGTATTTCAAAGGCCTTGGCTTGCACACAGACAAAACTTTGACAATGAACAACAAACTGCGTCTACGTATGCGTATAGAAAGCCTGCATCAAGAGTTTTTTCAGCTTCCCGAAGGCAAGCAACACAGGTAAAAGTCGAGTTGCATTGTTTCAGATCATACGTGTGATGTTTGAGTCGTGGGAAGGCTTGTACACCCCTGCATCTATTTTGCCACCTTCAAAGTTTACTGTTTGTGATCTCAGGCGTGAATGTTGAGTGAGATCCTATAAGACACAATGTATTCTCCACAGTTATAACTCTCTCTTCTTTCCAATACCTTCATCTTTTTCCCAGTTCCTCCAGTGGCAAACAACACATTACTTTGACTGACAGCTCCAATCATTCTACTGTGTTTGCTTGGCAAGTTCAAAATGTGACTGACACTCAGCTCATTGGATAGAGGGGGTGACAGAGAGGGAGGGGAAGAGGGCAAGAAATTAAACAGAAAACAAAATCCTCCCAGCATGACAACTCCCCCCTCCCTCTGCCATCTTCAATCCCCCCGCCTATACTTCTCTTCCTCTTCTCCATCCTTTTCCATCATCTTTCCATTCCTGTCATTCCTTTTTTCCGCGAAATCCGCTTTGATAGCAGATCACCACGGGCCCGCCAAATGACAGATAATCCTTCACAGTTTTATCACTAAACCCTCTTCTTCCTATTTTGTCTCGCAGCATGTACAGTGCGTACAGCTGCCGTGTTTGCTGATACAATCTGCCAGCCAACGCGGGCCGTGGCGGATCACACAGAGGAATGGAGGAAGCTCGCCTCCACAGCCACAGATATATCATCGTAATATTCCTTATTTTTTTATTTACAAGAGAAGAAGCATTCACACATGTAAAAATTGATGTGAACATTTTTCCTGTTTTCTGCATTTATTCCACCTCCCACCTCATCCTGGTGATCCCCACTTAAATTAAATAGATACATAAATAGATTGATACAGGATATGCAAAATACTTACATTTGCATAAATTAATAAAGGTTATATAATGTTTTAATTGGATGCTGTAATTTGCCTCAGTACTCAAAAAATATTTCCTTCATTTTCTGTCATAAAACACTTAATTAAGAATCACAAAAATTAAGAATAATAATAATTAAAAATAAGACAGAAGGAAGTTGAACTGATTAAATTCTATTCACTTTTGTGTAAGGATGTATAAATTAATATAATATAACTGACTAGAGAACAACATACAGGATGGTTTACGAATGATGATAGTCTGTATTTTTCCTCCCTTTCTCAACAAGTCCACATAGCATTGTTGGCGATTTAAACCAGCCATCCTCTTACAGCATTCAACACCTGGGAGGACCCACTGCATAGTTAAGTTTGTGTACGACTCTGAAATTGGCTGCTAGCAAGCTAGGCTAACTAGCTTCCACTCCAAAAATAGAAACTCCTCTCACAAAGTGGAAGCTAGTTAGCCTAGTTTGCTAACAATACCACTAAGTCCCACCAGATGTTACTTTTCTTCTGTTATTGCAACACCTGCTGAGTGCCATAGTCAAGCTCCTGCACACTGTGTTGTGTTTGTCACTCATAATAGATATATACACTTATATACTGCACTGCGTACTGCTAGTCATTGTATTGATGTGTCAATGCAGCCGCCCTATACATCAGACCGGCAATACGTCATCCAGAGTAGGCTCACCACACCACACTCCTTTTTCGGGGAAAACAATCCGGCACCCTGCGTAGATGGCAATAACATAAACACAGGAAGTTGAAACATGTCTCCAAACTTCTACTTTAAACAAACCAGTTTAAATTAATAACGCTTTGCCGAAGAGTTGCTGTGTAGTTGGTGTACCAAAAATAAATCCAAAAACCCTGATCTCTGATTTGTTTCCCTGCATTGTCCTAAAAATATGCATTTGCCAGTGTGTGAAATGAGTCACCTGTGTTATTTGACCCTGTAAGCTTAGCTTAGCTTATCTTAGGGGTGCAAACCTCAGAAAAAACATTTTTACTTCCATTAATTTAATAATGAATTAATTTAAATGTTAGCAGCACAGATGCTTGTCAGCCACAGCACATATTGCTAGGGCAGGACAGCTGCAGCGAGCCTGTGTGAACTCATCCGCTTTGCAGAATCAAGGTAGCTAATAATTCTATAAAAGTTCATAGCCTCCTGTAACCTACATTATATAAAGAATAGGTTGTAATGGGGCCTGGGTTGTTCGTAGGTTAGGTCAGTTGTCAGAGCACAGTGCTATTGCTAGCTAGCATATTGTTGAGCAGGACAGAAAAGTGAAATATTTCATTGGTAATTTGCTTACCTGGAGACTCAATAAGGTAAAAATAGATGTCAGGGCAGGACACCTCTGGCCATTGAGGTTATTGTACCTGCTTGATGCTGAGAGACTGAAGGGACATGACTGAAGATCATATTTTTTGATATTCATAACACACACTATACTGACATTTCACAAACTATTAAAAATTAATGTATAAAAAAATATGTATATAGTGTAAAATGAAGATAAGCTGTGGGCTGCATGTTTGTGAGAAAGAGATGAAGAGGGTGCACTTATATCACAAATGGGACTAAGTTATTGTATTTATGAGTTGTAATTAGTGTTTACGTCAAAGCTCTGGTATGTATCTTTCTTTATGCCTTATAATATAGAAGTGCCTGAAAAATAACAACTCAGTCAGCCAAAGTCTTTCTGTATTCAATGTAGCCTAATTAAACCTGAATTTAAATGATACAGTATTGTATTGTCAATGCACAGTACTTTAAACTCTCACACAACCAACTCTGTAATCATACAGCCCTCTTAAGTTATGCTCTGACGTGAACACTTGCAAGTCATTGAGTATTTCCCATCTCTACCATCCATCCCATATGCCATGAATGAACCATAAGTGACAGCTAACAAAATTGACCCTGATTTTTTAACTGCCTATGTTTGGCAGATGGACTTGAAGTGATATTGAAAACAGTTTTTAGTGCCAGCCCAAACATATATTGTATCAGTCAGTACCATCATTGTCTGTTGAAATCAAAAATTCAGACCTTCTGGACAAGACTGTAGGGAGTGCTGTCACAAGTTCAAATTTTAACTTCTTCTTTTTGGTTACTTACAATTTTGACCAAAATGGTACCCGAGAAAACAAACTCCAAGAATGTAATAAAATAATTTTGATTTCAATTAGACTTTGATTTTTCCTCAATTCAGTGAAACTTTCAAAGAAGTGAATTTCCTCCAACCTTCTTTCATGTTAAGAAAAGTAAGATTAATATACAGTATGTCTAAATAAAAGATTTAGTGACTTGTTAAAAGACGCTCTGAAATGACTCATGACAAAAACATAATAGCTACTGAGAAAACTGCCAAACAACCTCAAACAGGCACTGACAGCCGTGGCAGTATGTGAACTGCACCTACCTGTTACAAGTCAATTATCTCTATTAAAAATGAGGAACATGTTTTGTACTATATCTACATAATAACTGATCACAAGCAACTGTAATTTATTGTTGTCAGTCTCACAGCAAACGGCACGACATGTCGGCCTGGCTGGCTCATCAAAGAGAGAAATGCCTCAAAGCTACGGTGATGACAAATACGGGCGGTGAGAAAGTAAGGCGAGGAATTAAGCAGATGATTTACTCCGGAAAGGTCTGCCTTCAATAATGGGTTGGCCTGAGGGATGACTCTGATCCAGCAGAGAGAAAGAAAGAACGAGAATAAAGACAGTAGAGAGCATCGATTCCTCTTCATTGTTTAGAACATTTACCCTCCAATGTTAAAATCCTCATCTGATGAAGAGGTAAATCCTGCCAGCCTTTTATTCAGTACTCAATATAAAGGAGAGTGAGCCTGAGAAATCATTCATACACCTGCACAGGGTGTAATGCCCCCATCCTTCTCCCTTAGGGTCAAACAAGCAGTAAATCTCTTTGCAAAATAACTTCCTTTCAGCAGCCTTATAGCAGATCCATTTCTATACTTCTTATACAGATACAGATGATGTCCTCAGAGACGAGGGGGGATGTCAAGAAGCAGAAAACAATAAAGGGAGGCAAAGTGGAGGCACGGAGAGGATCGATGTGGAGAAATGAAAAGGCAGAGGAGGTTAGAAGCAAAGTTGCAAACGTGAAAAGAGGATTTTAGATATAGTTTGATGTTGGTATTACTTGGAGCGAAGTGAGAGGTTGTGTAATATGTAAAGTACATATGATGAAAAACAATTATAATGCTCTCATTTACTCGATTCTCAACATCATAGAGGAATTAAATAATGAGCTTATGGTTCTTTTTCCCCCAAACAGCGTTAGAGGGATATTTGCATGCACCTTTGTTTGATCTATGTGGCATTGTGAGCCAGTACAGTGTGTGTACCTACATTCCAGTGTGTGTGCACCACACGTGTGTGTTCATGCAGGTGTGTGCTACAGAGAGAAAGAGAGGGAGCGTTGTGTTGGATTTGCAGGGAAACCTGAGTTATGTTGTGGAACTTTGATCTTCTAAAAGGCTTTGGGATTTTACACAACAATAATTCTCCTTGGCATAATCTTAAATAAATGATGTGCTTGTGGCGGCTGTCCAGAATAGGTTTTAATAGACCAGTGTTCGACAGTGTTGGACACAGAGACAGAGGTGGGTGGTGGTGGGGGAGAAAGGCTGTGGCTACACTTGACATTTCTTCAGATTTCATGAGATCTAATCCCAAATGTTATGAGATCATGTTACATTATGTCAAAACATGGCCTGTAAATGCAAGTTGTACTTCTCCCGAGGCTCCGTTTATTGAAAGTAATAATGCATTTTTAGCACGTTTTCTACTAGAATCAACTGTTACAGTGCTTATGAAGGTTTTTACCTTCGTATAAGCAGCAACAGCCATGACCACATAGCACCAAAAATGGACAAACACATGAGGATCTATCTGTCTACGTGACCATATCCCACTGTCTCTCTTTCTCCCTCTCTTGTAATGTAATTAATGGTCAATACTCGCTGAGTAAACAAAATTAACAGTTATGAAGCCATTTTGAAAACATAGTAAAAAAGTGTTTTAAAAACTAAAATAATCTATAAATATATTGAACATAATGTACGTAGTTGGTCACTGAAGGGAAATGTGTTTTTATTCTATTTGCTTGCCCCTCTATGCTGATAAGGTCAGAGGTCACAGAGGCTACAGAGCAGCAGCCCTGCAGCCGGGAGAGACCTTTTGCTCAGGGGCACGTCAGCAGAACGTATGCCTGCCGACCCTGTGGCTTGACCTTGGATCTTCCTGTTGAAGGGCACATTCTCTCTGCTCACAACAGATAAACAGATACAACACGCCGACCCACAACCATAAATCAGGAAACACAATGTGAAACCTTTTCCCTGTTGGACAAGGAAGAGTTTACAAAAAAAAATCTTAAACGGATTCCAGAGAAGTGGAGTTTGTGTTTGTGTGAAGGAACAAGTTCTGTGTTTCTCATTATGTTTTGTGTAATAAAAGCAGTGATGAAATCGTTGCTGACTGCTGTCCAGGTGTGTGTGCATGTACACACACACGTACACGCACACACACTTTTACAGCTGTTTTATGGGATGAGGTCACCTAAAATGAGCAAACACTATCATAATGTACCTTATAAGGTCAAGACTACTGACAGAAAATAAAATCACTTAAAGTAAGATGACTTAAATGGAAGGGAATGAAGACATGGCATACAGGCAAAAACACAAAGACAAGGCAGACAGGTGTACTTACTTCCTGTCAAACTATACTGTTTCTCCTCCATGAGCTCTATCTCCTGTTTCACTCAATTTGTAGGCTATCATATAAAATAACACCACATTACTTTCTGGAACTATAACTATAAATCTGATCTTAAGACAGGCTGATATGTAGACACTTTAATTTTCTCCTGTCTGTCATTTTCCCCACTACTGAAGGGACAGGCAGTCCGTCAGGAGAGGAATTCCTCCCCGCAGGCCTTCTGAAATGAACGACCTTGGCTAGGCCACAGGTTTGGTTTTAATAGCAGCTTGCACAAACACTGTAAATTTACAGCTGGGAACCGCTCACTGAAAAGAACTTCAAATTTGCCAAAGCCATAAGTCCAGTCAGCAGTCTCTCACTCTCACTGTGTCTCCGTCCTGTTCTCTCACACTCCTTTACTAGACCAACGGCTCTGTCTCATTCTCTCTCTGTGTCTCTTGCTCTCTCGCAGAAGCATTCAACCTCTATATGCATACCAGATTACTGGTCTGGGGTGAGCTGAGGACCCGTGTGCATAACAAGACTCAGGAAAACTTTTTATATGGGGGTGTTTATTTGATCTCTTTATGAAATGTTCAAGCAAAAACTTGTATTCAACATTCTTGTTCCAGCAGGTTTGCGATTGAAGAGGCAGTAATTTAAAACTGTTTGAGACAAAAAAAAACAAAACAAAAAGAGTCAAATTAGCCACTAATATCAGATAAAAGTAACAATCTTTGTGAAGCTTTAAAGGATATGGCTGGTTTCCTTATTGACAACATATCTTATGTGCAGAGCCAAACCAACAATGATTTGACCTGCTAACAAGTATTAGTAGATTAGAATCTCATCAGAATGAATAACAAAGTCTGAGATAAATTCTCCAAATTCTTCTAAAAGCTGTGAATAAAGGCCAGGTGCCCAATAGAGTATCACAGTGTGGTATGAACAGAGTCTGTTCACGGCTGATGGAGATGGACTTAGAATAAGAGCCTCAAACGAGTTGAATTTAGTGTCAAGTTTGGAGGTTAAATTGAAAATAGATTTATATATTAAGGCAACATCTCGACCTGGTTTATTAGCCCGAGCAACACGAGTATAAGTATAGTCAGGTGGGGAAGCTTCATTTAAGGGAAGGAAAACATCTGGTTTAAGCCATGTTTCACATAACCCGATCATATCAAAACTATGCTCAAGAATCAGATCATTTATCAGTAAGGCCTTAGACAGTGATCTGATTTTTATAAAACCAAATGTAAGAGTATTATTGCAATAATCAGTAACAGGCTAACCTGTAGAGTGACCAGTAGATGAAATATAATGGTTGCTTTTTAGTAAGTTTAGCTGTGTCGGATAATTTTCTCATTAAATTTGAAGCATCACTGGCCTCTCCTGTTAATATTAGGACAGATGTATTTACCGCCCCACAATGGTCTGTCTACTGTAGCTGCACTTGTTTAGCGGTTGCCTGAGGTCTTGGCTCCTTTCACTATAGAGACAGACTCTCTTGAAAATTTCACCAACTACCAAAACTATGTGCTTAAATAGGTCTACAACCTGGTTTAGTGAAGAAACACTTGCTCTAAAGCAGGAGATGAGGAACGTAAATGGTGAAAATCAAAACTGGAAGTTTTTTACCTCTCTTGACATGAGTGTTTATTGCAATACAAGCGTGCTCTATCTGCTGCGACAGAAGCATATTTCTCTCCCTTAATAAGTAATAATAAACACAGTCCTAGATTTCTCTTTGACACTGTAGCTAAATTTACTAAAAGCTGCTCGCCTATCATGGCTCATAAATTTCTAGATTTTTTCTGCAATAAGGTTGATGAGATAAGATACAAAATTAGTTCTTTACCTTCGGCTACTCTTGCAGAGCATGTTGTTTCAAATTCACATTTATATGAAGTGTCACAGATAGTCCCTGTTCTTACAGATTTTGAGACTATCTCTCTTGAAACTCTAACCAAACTTGTGTCAGCTTCTAAATCAACTACCTGCCTACTTGATCCTTTACCAGCAAAACCGTCCAAAGACCTCTTGCCTTTTCTGGGAGCTACAATGCTAAATATTGTTAATTTATCACATGACTGGCACTGTCCCCAGAGGCTTTAAGATGGATGTGGTTAAACCTCTACTTAAGAAACTTCATCCAAGATCTCTTAATAACTTTTGACAAGTCTCTGACCTTCCATTCTTTTCTGAAGTACTAGAGAGAGTTGTGTCTCAACAACTTTCGACAAACTAGATCAAACTATTATTCATATGAACCTTTTCATTCGGCTTTCAGGGCCTGTCACTCCATTGAAACTGCTCTAACCAGAGTGGTAAACGATCTTCTACTTGCTATGGATTCAAATTCGACCCCTGTGCTTCTATTACTGGATCTTAGCCTTTGACACCAATGATCACTGTACACTATTAGAAAAAAAAACACTACTTGGACATGTTAACAAGTTTAAAATATTGATTTTCATCGGAGGGGGTCTTAAACTAAAACAAGAAAATTTGTCCATATTATACCCACTCTAGCCTCCCTTCATTCGCCCCCTATCCTTGTTATATCAGACTTTAAGGTAGTACTAATGACTTATAAAATCCTAAATGGGCCTTCATACCTGTCTGATCTCATTAAACCTTATATTCTATCTCAAACTCTCCACTCTCAAAATGCAGGGCTCCTGTGTGTCCCCAAAGTTATGTCTGTCCCTCTCCTGTGTGAAAGTTTATCTTATCTTATCTTATCTTATCTTATCTTATCTTATCTTATCTTATCTTATCTTATCTAATCTAATCTTATCTTTCTCTCTCTCCTGTGTCAGTGGTTTCTTGTCTCCCCTCCTCTGTGTATGTGAATTGTGTGATGTGAGTCTCCCCTGTGTTTGTGTAGTTTGTCCTCCTCCCAGGTCTCCATGGTGATGGAGGTTGCTATTCTGTTTTGGTGGCACCTGGAAGTTGCCCCCTGAGGCAAATTTGTGATTTGTGATACTGGGCTATACAGGTAAAATTGACTTGACTTGAATTGTTTATGTATCCAAAGTCTGATATATCTTATTCCTCTGTGCCATAGAGCTCTATTGTTGTCCAAAAAACTATTAAAAACACACCAATGAGCTACACCATTGCACTGGGTGACATGTTCCTTCACCACAAAGAGTTTGGATACGTTAGTTTGTTTAGAAATGGCTCTAAAGTGTAGTTTCGTGTAAGGCAGACACCACTGCACATGTGCTGAATGCTTTTCAGTTTGATTTAACGGCCTCTGTCAGAGCTCAGAATTTTCTTCTTATGTCTTTTTTCACTTGTTCTCCTACATTATGACCACCCATGGTAAGTAGAAAAAAAACACCTAATCATTTGGAAACACTGGTTTTGTGATAACAGATTCAAATCAGATTTTTTTCCATATAAGAAACTAGCGTGTGAACCACAAAATCCTCAGTTTTACCCAGTGGAATCAGGCATCGTTGGGGGCTCCATGTGTTAAAGGAGTTTCTCTGTCTTTCCTCGTCGCTGGCAGCTGGAGGTACTCAGCTCTGACTCTAACGTGGAGCTTTGAAATAGCAATCAATGCCTTTATACTGCAGGGAGGGCTCGTAAAAGTGTCGTTGGGAGGAATATATGATGTCGTATTTCACCCTCCCCTCCCTATTTTTAAACACTGAGTTATGGCTGCAGAAATGTGTACCCATTAAAGGTGATATGATGTATTTTCTGCCTTGTTCAGAAACTCATTCATCACCATGGACCAAAAAGAAAACTGCACTTACTCTTTCACCCCCTCTCCTTCCTCTCCTGTCTTCCCTCCAGCCACCCCACCAGCCACCCCAGTTCTTGTATGTTGTCTTGAGTAATTTACGATATGCCGGTAGTGCAGCCTTCTGGCAGGAACTGCAAGAGCAGCTTGCTCTCTCTCCTGGCAACTAAGTAACCTTTTATAAAAGACCAAACTTGGCCAAGTCATCTGCTGCTGCACATTAAGAGAGGACAGAAGAGACTGGAGCAACATACAGGAAGAAGAAGAGAAGGGTGAAGATATTGTTGTTCTGACTGCATACAGTCCTCTTCTTCCTCTGTGTTACATACTGCGATATGGAAGTAAAGAAAGGCCACAATAAATTGAATTAGATACTATGCATATTTCATAACCATTTATTAAAATTCCTATATAGGTTTTCAATTGTTAATAACATGTAAAGTATTACAGCTTTTCTGAAATTTACATAAGATAAGTTTGAGTTTTGCGATTTTAAAAAACCCTTTTCACAAATTCAGATAGAAAATTCAAGTGTTTTGTTTACAGTCACTCATCTGAACTTCTCTTTCGTGGATCACATGACACACAGAACATAGAACATAACCTAATAGGACAGAGGTCTGATCAACTCATTCAGGCTTCATTGCTTACCTCTTGCTGCCCTAATGTTCATGTTAAAAGTTTTTATTTGGATTTCAGTGTATGAATTTTACCAATCCAGATAGGGCAACCAGATTTTTTTGACTTGATTTTTTAGGTCTGAAAACAACTAACTGAATTTGAACAACAAGAATACAGATTTTTCAGTAATGAACAAATTTCTGCCTGAATTGGCGAACCCCCAAAAATATCTGAAATCAGGTTTTGAAATTTCCAAATATTTCTAAAAAATATTTGATTTTAAGTATTTAAGAAACAACATAAATTCAAATGGATGGCTTTAAAGTAAATTATTTAAATGCTATAAAACTGTTCTTTATGTGTTGCTGCTGTAGTCCTGTACCATCTGCACCTTACTCATTTGGATGTGTGCGCAATATTTGCTGTGTGAATGAGGTTCATAACCTTCATTGCATGCCATCTAACTCTCTTCCCACCTCTGCTGAAACTGGCACACTATCAAGTAAAGCTGAAATAAATCAACAGAAGCTGTAATTATTACTACCAGAACAGAGTTGTTGCTGGTGCTGTTGCTACTGCTATGTTTTGCAGTCACCAGAGGCAGTGTGTGTGCATGCGCATGTGTGTGTGTGTGTGTGTGTGTGTGTGTGTGTGTGTGTGTGTGTGTGTGTGTGTGTACGTGTGTGTGCTGCTGTTGCAGTCTGCTCCCAGTGTCTGCCGACAGAGGATTAATCTCTCCAGCTGAGGCAGTAGCTAAGGTCAGCAAGGGAAATATTTCATAAGTGTCAGCTTGGCCCGTAGCCCTCAACGCAGAGTTCGAAATGAGAATGCACGGTCGCATAACAAACGGCCGTATGTGACTTTGCAAGGCTCACACGGAGCACATGGTGGAGGGGTGGGTGGGGGGTGATATATGGCAGTACTTCACTTTCATGTATTCATCCGAGCCGGTGAATTACTGCCAGGGACAAGCATGGTGCTTTGTCACCACAAGGACCCAGTTGAGAAAAATATTTTGGCCACACGAGGTCTGTGTCTGGAATGCGTTTTCCATTACTGCTGTTCTCAAAACTCCTGTTTTTCTAAAGAAGGAGAATTCATAAAAGTAAATCCCAACTTCTGCTATACCACATTTAGTTCAACTCAATGAAGCAGTATACTTTTAAAAAAATCCTCTTCATGTGTTGTTTTCCATTCAGGCTAAAAACGGTTTTGTATATTGACTGTGTCGTATTTCCTGTAGCTATTTACTAGTCTCAGTGTTGCAGGTTTTTCTGCTCCTGCGGTGACCCAAGGTTGGCAAGCACATGCAGAGAGATTAATGACATGAGCAGGCCGCTTCAATAACCGTTTGTTTGATGTGTCAAGTCTGAAAGGCGCTGATTTACTTACACATTGATGGGCTTTTAATTGAGCGATGCCATCCCTTGTCACATCAAAGTCGAGGCAGCTGACATGACTTGGTCTCACTGCGGGCTGTTGATGATTGACAAGTGCTGCTGAGCCCCACCCATCCCACCCCTCATCACCATCCCCGGTTATGTTTGGCAGGAACTCTGCAGCTACTGCAACCTCCAATAACTTAAACTGTTTGTTTATCTGGTCACAAATGTCGGAGTCATTCTCTTAAACGGTGTCCATGTTTCACAGCTGACAGATTGAGCAACTTTTTCTTTCAAAACACAACTTGATTTTACTGATGAGAAAATGTGTTGCAGTTTTGTTTTCATGATGTAAGAGAAGTGGTTTCAAGACAGAAAGAAAAACAAAATGCATGTTCCCAGCAGCCTCCTGCACAACAAAGGTTGGATGATGAAGACACAAAGGCGGTGACTCTGACCGTGAGTGGAGGAAGCAGCATTGACTTTAACAAGCGTGAGGAATGTGCTGGGGAGATTTTCTTTGCACGGCCTGTTGTTGTTCCGTCAACCAGACCTGTCATGGGTCTAGCTTGTGAATACCTTGATTGTGCTTCTATCAAAATGACCCCCCTCTGTCGTCAGACCAGTGGAAAAAAAAACATCTTTTGATGTCATCTGAAATTTCACACAACAATGTAGGACAATCTGATTTGAGGCAGACTCTGTCTGGCAGCACAGGCCGCTTCTCCCCTCGTCTCCTCCTCCTCCTCCTCTCTGTGCTCTTGATAACTTCTCCGTGTGGAGGACAATAGCGGGCTTTGTTTCCAAGTGTGGAGAGAGGACTTGAGGTTTGCACGGGTGTGGGCGGTGTGCAGCCTACGTGCCTGTCTGCGAATGCATTTCAGGTGTAGCGAGTACGACAAGGCGGAACCCTGCACGGTGTAGGATTCGGAAATAAAAGTGCCAATCTGCGAACACAGAGGGAAGCCTATTATCCCGGTGTGATTATAATGCAGACAGATAGACGACAGGTAGGCAGAGTGGATAAGAGCGTTAGCTTGCGAGACGTGACGAGCTGACAAGAGAGACAATCTCCCTCCTAAACTGGAGAGATAAGGATGTCAGCCGCAGCTCTGGCTCTGACACACACACACACACACTATGTAGACAGTCAGATAGATGATACTGTATAAAAACTACAAAAACACACTTTTAAGATGGTATCATGCACCGTATGGCCTGTCTGTTTTTGTTTGTGTGCACAGGCTACATTTTCACGTGTGAGCTCATGCACATTCAACTGTGAAAGGATTAGTATGTGTATGTCAAAGACAGAGGGAGAGGCAACCACAGAAAGATAAACGAGGAAGTGTGAATACATTAAGTACACTGTGTAGATATTGTTTGTGGACCTTTCAGCTCAAGGAAATCCTTGTTTCAACATTCTGTCCTGGCTGGAATGTTGCCTGCGAGGCTCTT
The DNA here is from genome assembly GCF_910596095.1 of Thunnus maccoyii. Classification (NCBI taxonomy): domain Eukaryota; kingdom Metazoa; phylum Chordata; class Actinopteri; order Scombriformes; family Scombridae; genus Thunnus; species Thunnus maccoyii. The sequence goes on along the minus strand of NC_056541.1, from coordinate 29,724,969 downwards.
TTTAAGTGTTTGGGTCTAAATGCCATGTCTGCTACACCCCATGAAACTGTCTTAATCCACTTTTTTTCCCCCTTGGTTTTATTACTGCTGGAGAAAACACTAGGGGTAGAGCAGAGCCCCAGCCTCAGGCCTCTATTCCCATTCCACACACCCCATAAGTCAGTCACAGATAATTAAATAGGAGTTATTTACACTGGTTTTCCCTCCTCTGCCTCTCTGGCGCTTTTATCATTTCTTTCTCCTTCTCTTTGTACAGTACAACACGCAGCCAGACCTTGTCAGAGTCTGGCTGACACCAGTGAAGGCCTGTAGAAGTATAATAACTTGAAAAGAAGAAAGAAAAAAAAGAAAGAAACAAGACTCTTATGAGCTCACATCAATGTCAGCCCCTCATTAAACAATCACACCGAGCATCTACACAACGCTAATCCCCGTGTGTGCTACAAAAACGCCTCAGCACTTCTAAACACGGAGCAAAGACAAACGAGCAGATGAGGATTTGCTTGAGCCAGGTTTGAAGAATTCAGCTGCCTAATGTCAGCGTTATATATTTACTCTGGAGTCAGGCAAACAGCAGCTTTTCAACACGGGGATGAATTAGGCCCCACCACAGAGCTATGGCGTCCATTACAGGCCTCAGCGGCTCTATAAATCACAGGATCACAGGGGCATGTGGGGTCCGGCCCTCCTTACTCCTCTCCAGCCCCTTTCAGCCCCATCCTGGGGGTTTTGTTTGGCTGCTGCTCCAGCCAAACGCACTGCTTTGATACAGCCATGGAAGGGCATGGAAATGCCCTGAGGGCCGGCGGGACCTGGACATGCTGAGAAGCCTCTTTAACGGGAAAGCTGTCCCCTTAAAATATCCACAACAGGAAACAGCCATCAGTCATCAACACGCCAAAACAGCTGTTACCAGCCTACATCAAGGGGACACATGAAAGGAGTTGCTCCCTGTTGTTTGAGCCCTCCCTTGTTTCATTCTCTCGCTGCCTTTGTCTGGCTTTTCCCAATGCCCTCCTCTTTGGTCTCCTTTTAAACGCCCCGCTTTCCTTATGCAACCCCACCCACACTGCAACGACTCACCCACTCACCCTTTTAACAAGTGGGTGACTGCGTGAGTCGGAAACCTCACAATTTAACTGGCAGTCCGCGCTGTAAAAAAATGTTTGAAATCCCCTTGAAGCTCTCAGCCTTACCTTTAAATCTCACGGTGAGAAAGCAGTTGTTATGCGTCACCTGTTTATGTGTCTCGGCCCGAGGTGGCGACAGACAATTTTAAACAAACAGACGGATTTAAAAAAAAGACTGTACAACACTTATGCTTGGCATGGACGTCTGCATTCGCATATTCTTGGATCTGTGCAGGTCATTGAAGCGTGAGTGGCAGTGTGTGGGTGATGAGTGACGACTAAGCCTAATGATGACAGGTCAAACAGTGACGCTGTTGAGTGAGGCTGAAGTGACTTCATCCTCTCAAACTGCCTTTCAGATAAATGGCAGCAGCCATTATAATCAAAGAACCAGCTGATACACGGCAGTACACGTCGTGAAGGCCAGCCTGTGTTGTGAAATGTCAAACAAGTTTACCTATTAAACCTCAGAAGAAAGGTTTGCTCTAATTTAGTTTTGCCAGTAATCAATGATCCATGACACTACTTTCAACAGTCTGAATGCAGCAGTGTTGTAATATCTTGGATTATGGATTGCGTAGCTCAGGCCAAGGGATTTGATTAGTTGAAGAAGCATTCCAACCAGGATGGAAATCCCCATAAAGTTCAGCTTGTTGTTCTTTATGGAAAATGAAATTATGTTAGGCTTACTAAGTAGGTCGTCTGCTATTGTCTTTTTGTTCTTCTGTTTTATGCTTATGTAGATTCTGAAGGAAACTTTTAAAGTAGTATAGATACATCTCCTAACTTGTATTGAAAAACTGCATTTAGGTGTTTTTGAAGTGTGCAACTGTAAACACAAAAACTGAACATGTCATTCACTATCATAGCGAAAGACATGAAAATTGAATCATGTGAATTTAGTTGATGCTGGAAAAATTGAATTAAGCCCAGTAACAGTGGTAGTTTGGTTGCTATAATTCAATAAAGCCATTAACATACCAGAAATGTCCGTGGACAGTAGGTTATTATTTTGAATTAAATGCACTTATTTACAAGAACAGGCAGATACATTTCATAGAAAAGCTCACAGACACTTAATTCACCCTTGTTGACCCTTTCTGGGGATATTTGTCTCTTGTCAATCAGTGATCGTTTCTCTTCAGCTTTCCTGTTGTCATATTTGTGATGCAGTATTTATATGTTTCATGTCTAGTTTGCATGTGGCTTGTGGAGGTCACTGACAGATTTCCACCCATACATTACAGTCTGGGTATGAGGGTGAGGCCAGGAGACAAACCACGCCCCCTTCCATTGTCCCGCCCCGGTTATGAAAGCGGGCACTTGTGATTGGACGGCGGCTCACGGCTTTGAAATCCCTCCCCCCGCATCGTTAGTATGTGGAAGGAGTGAGGTACTGCGAGGCTGCTGCAGAGGAAGAGATACGCGCACCGGAGGACTGTCACATACTATCCTCTGCGGGATATTCCTTACACTTGTCCCGTATTCTGATGAGCAGTTATTATTCATGGTGCCTTGCTTTTGACTCGATTCTTCTTTTTTTCAACACTGGATAAAGGAATATTTAGGAATTAGCGGGTGATATTGAAGAGCCCGACAAAGGATGACATTTGGGCGATTTGTTCGTCTTTAGACACTGCCTGGGTCCGATACGGAGGACGCGCACTGCGCACATGCCCGTTTTGGATTACCGCACTCTCTTCTGTTGAATTTGTCACCATGAACCGTGCCAGTACATGAATTTCAACCCTCCGTCCCCTCGTTACATGCCGTCGTCCCTCCTCGCGCCCCGATCCAGATGAGAGATCCCCCCGGTGGACTTGAACCGCTTTTACGCAGCCAGTCTCCGGAGCGCAGCGCCGCCGACGCCAGCGGTGATCCATACCGGATTGGAGCGAAGACACGGTCCGTTTCCACACCCACGTTTTGCTCTTCTCCCTCGGATCCTTCTCGACAGGCTAAAAGGCTACCCATCCGGATCGTAAAGATGTTGACGGCGCACAGCGGCCACTTGCTGCACCCGGAGTATCTCCAGCCCCTCACATCCGCGCCAGTCAGCATTGAAGTAAGTGTAAAAACAAAAATGACAGTATCTCAAGATTCCCACGTTGCTATCTAATGCTGCCGTTTGTCTGCCTATGTGACAATAAATCGACATACAAGGTTGCTGTTGTGTTATGCGTATTATGCGCCATTTTACGCACAGGGATTTAGTGGCAACTTTGACCCGAGTTAAAAAAAACTGGAAAATTACTGCGGATCACATACGGCTTTAAAACTAATATCGATATGTCTGATATGTTTATTTATTGTACGGATAGAAATTAGCCGTTCCATTTTATCTTTCCAGATATTTCTTGCGGCTCTTTCTTTCTTTCTTTTTTCTTTTTCTTTCTTTTTTTTTTTTTTTTTAACTTGGCTTCCTTTATTCATGTTAGATATATAAACACAACACAGGGCTGTTAGGTTATCTATTATACATTCAGTGTATTCTACTTCCAGTAAAGTATAACAATAATGTAATTTATATTTGAGTAATTTATATTACAAATTACAATATTTATATTACAAGTATAATTTTAATAGAGTTGAACTATCTAATAATATAAAAAATAGATAAACATAAAAACATTTTGTTAACCTTCTTGCTCTCTTTTTTTCTAATCAGCTTGATGCCAAGAAGAGTCCTTTGGCTCTGCTGGCCCAGACCTGCTCTCAAATTGGCAAACCAGACCCTCCCTCCTCTTCCAAGCTGGCCTCCATATCCTCAGGCAGTCTGGGAGACAAGGAGTCCTCCAGTCGATCCTCCAAGCCTGGAGAGCAGCACCAATCCCTGGAGGACAAGTCCAGCTTCAAGCCTTACTCCAAATCATCAGGCGACTGTCGTAAGGACGTTCTAGTGACAAAGGGGCCTTCAGAGAAAGCTTTCAGAGTGCCAAATGGAAGCTCCAGCAGTGGCAGTGCTTCATGTCCTTCTTTTCCTCCCCATTCCCGGTCACCCAGCTCCAGCTCCCCTCCCCTGCACACTCAGAGCCAGCCCCACAGACAAAGCCATTCCCCCTCCACGCAGCCGCCGCCACACTCCCAGTCCCAACACATGGACAACAAACCAGCGAGCTCAGAGCAGGCCAGCTCGGACAGTAACAACAACAGTGCTGGTAAAAAAGACTCAGAGGTAGCTAAGTCAGGGATGGACGGGGCTCAGTTAGCCAACTCCAGCCACATACGGGCCAGCTCCAACTCCAGCAATGCCAGCTCTGCCAGCAGCCCACGGCCAGAGAGCAAGGCCGACCCGCAGGCCTCTTCACAGCCTGGTCTGGGCTCCGGGCACATCGCCCCCGTTTCCCCTTTTAAACCAGGACATTCTGTCTTCCCCTTGCCTCCTGCTACTATGGGCTACCACGGCTCCATTGTGGGGGCCTATGCGGGCTACCCCTCTCAGTTTGTTCCTGGCTTGGACCATACCAAGTCTAGTTTGGGGTTAGGACTTGCAGGAAAGCACCCCAGTTCTAGCCCGCTCACTGGAGCCTCTCCTCCATCCCTGATGCAGGGCTTATGTCGGGACCCGTACTGTCTGACTTACCCCAATGCACCCCACCTAGGAGGTAGTAACTGCTCCACCTGTGTCCATGATCCCTCCAGCCTAAAGTCTGGTTTCCCCCTGGTTTACCCCTCACACCACCTCCACTCCCTGCACCCCAGCTCCCTGTCCTCCAGCACCACCCCCTCCCTCTCCCACCCCCTTTACACCTATGGTTTCATGCTCCCCAATGAACCGCTGCCACACGCCTGTAACTGGGTGTCTGTTGGAGGCCCGTGTGACAAGCGTTTTGCCACATCTGAGGAGCTGCTAGCTCACCTGCGTACCCACACAGCCCTTCCTGGGATGGTGGACAGTAAGCTCTTGTCAGCCTACCCATCATCGGTTTCATCAACAGCCTCTTGCCACCTCCACCTGCCCCCACCCAGCAGCCCAGGTACCCTGCCCAGCTCCTTCTCCCTAAGAGGCTCCCCTGGCTTAGGCCTGGCCCGCTACCACCCCTATGGCAAATCCCACCTGCATGGAGCCCCAGGGCTTCCCATGCCATCCTTACCCTCCTCCTCAGCCTATTACTCCCCCTACGCCCTCTACAGTCAGAGACTGGGCTCAGCCTCAGCCCTTGGATACCAGTGACATCTGAAATAGTGTTGACGCCCACAGACTGCAGGCACCAGCTTGGACTCTCCAGTGCAGCCCTGAAGATGGATTCTTCAGATTGGGGTCACCATCAGTACAGGGCATCATGCCTGCTCGCCTGCCTGCCAGGAATACCACCTGTTAGCCTCAGGATTGTGACTGGCGCTCCAAAGGCAAAAGACCCTGTGTTGGATTGTCTGCAGCACAGAACCAAGAGACTTAAAGACGCCAAGAAGCAGAGTTTGAAAATGATGAAATTGTGGGATTATTACAACAGTCTTGATTTTGTTTTTTGTTTTGTTTTTCTCTATATCTGTCTCCCAGAACTGAAAGTCTGTATTTATTTTTCACTCAAGCGCTTGGTATTCAACTCTGGGGGGAAATTTTGCTGTCCAAATAAATTGTTCTTAAGTATTCTAACTGAAAAAGAATGATTTAAGTATAGTACCATTATGCCTATCATACACTCTAAAAATAAAAATCTTGCACCACGATGAAGATGGACTATGAGGCTTTATTCTGAAGACCTCTTTTTATCTCCTTTCCTCTCTGCTGTTTTTTTGTCTTCATCTTTTACTGCTTATTCAGACTTGTTGGAGAATTGCATGTCCATGAAAATTATCTTGAACAATGCCATTATTTTTATTTGTAAATATGCAAAGATGTAATATTTTTTCAAGCTTACATGGGTTAGCGAGTTTGGGTCACCGACGCAAAGGTACAAAGATAAGAAAAGATGACATAAATAAAAACAATTAATGATGGCTGTGCTATCCAACCAACAGGGAAATTATTATTTTGTTAAATAAATGTCACATGATTGCATTTTAACTTGTTTTTTCCTCATTGATTAATATATATAGTACCATGCAGTAGTTTTTTGTCACAAGTGTCAGAAGATGAAGTAAATCTTGCCGGACTTTTGGCACTGCACTTATCTAGGTCTATCCGTCATTACGGCTGTTATAGCTGTGCTATATGTGGCTATGTGTAATATTTCATGGCTCATATCAGTTGACAGGGCTACCCAAGAAGGGCAGGCTGGGTCACATTAGCCCTGTTAGCTAGTCTCTGAGGACTTTCATACCCCTTCTCCCTCCATCACCCACATTGCTTTTGTTGTTACGAGTGCAGCTTTTAATTGCTGATTCTTGTTTGTGAGGCCAGAAAACAGCCTCCTCAGCAGAGTGGATGGCTGTGTAGAGTGGCCGCTGGGTCACTGGGACTTCAATAATGACCTTAGGGAGGTGTCGACCCAGGATCTCCTCACGGTCTGACGGATTGGCCTGCAACACAAAGGCCAGAGCTGACAATGGGAGGCGGTTAATAGAGAAATATTCATCAAAGTCCTGACACCTTCCCTGAGGAGAGCGGGTTCTCTTACAGGAACCACAAACATGGAGGCATCCGTTCTGAAGTGAAGAGTCATTTTCTTGCTGCTTACTGCTTTGCTGTGGTTTAACTGTAGTCAGCGATCTTGAGTCAGAGCTGTTAAATACTAATTTGAAGGGAAGGAGTTGGTCTATTTTATATCCGCACCACTGCCATTAGAGTGTTTCTTCCTTGTTAATGTGCCTGTGTCTCCACTCTATTTGGCTGACAGGGTGTAGGTGGCACAGAGCGAAGAGGCTGTAGTCTCTGAGGCGGCTATTGACCCCGACTCCCAGACTCCTCTACTCTCTCGGTTCATTAGCACTCCAGACAAGGGAAAGGCGAGCACAGGTGTCACTTGACAGGACCATTAACAAAATGGATGACCCTCCCAAACCACATCCAGCCCCTGCCACACCAGCAAGGTCACGGCGCCCTGATCACCGCTCTGGGCAGCTCTTTGGGACGCTGCACTTATTTTTCTTCTTTAGAAACTGGAGCCATGCACTCCTGTGGAACAGGACAGTCTGTCTGCACACTTACTTTCTGGTTGCTGCTCCTTTTCTTTTTTGATTGAGTTTATAAAGTAGTCTAGACAAAATAGGTCAAGGATATTTTGCTTATAATGTTGTACTGCACATATGCATTTAGTGCAACATATTTCTTTGTAACTTGCACAGAGTCGTGCCACTACAGATAAACTGGATTGTGTTGCCCCCTAAAGTTGTATTGATGAAGTACAGGTGCAATGTGTTTGAGTAGGGCAGGTTTTGGACATGTAGTGAAATATGCACCTACGTTATCTAGCTTTTCATATGGATTTTGCGATGCTGTTTTACAAACTGCAGATAGAGAATTGGTTACATTGGCTTGAATTTGAGGATGATTCAGAGCAGAGGTCATGCAGAGGGGAGAACTTTCAATCTTGTCGGGGAGGTGGAATTAATTTCACTGTTGCCAGTTTACACTCATTCATCAAATGCCTCACTATTCTCCCTATCCCCTCGCTCATCAATCTCCTCCATCTATCTTCTCCCCCCCCCCCCCCCCCCACATTCTCTCGCAGCTGAGTCAACACCCACACACTCCATTTATGTTGCCTATGTGAGACTGTGTGCATGTGTAAGTATGTGTATTCAGCCCCAATCCTTTGTCCATGGAGGGTGACAATATGTGAGGCTGAATTCTGTTAGTCTGAGTCCTGTCTAAGGAAGATTCAGGGGGGACATAAATATTAGTAAGTCCTGTTTGACACACTGCAAGAATACAAAATTTCCCATGTAATTTAATATTAAATGATTCTATTTTTTAAAATGATTCTGATGGTTTCCAGGGCTATTTCACCTTCTTAAGTGTTTTTTTTTTAAATGATTGACAATATCTTGAAACGCAGCAGAAAATGGTATACCACTTTAAAAAATAATACCATTTGTTTTTCTTTACTATTCAGGGAGCTACTATTAAGTACAAACACATTATTTAACCTCATAATGCTTTAAAGGAATAGTTTAACATCTTAGAAAATATGCATGTCCACTTTCTTCACAAGAGTTAGATGAAAAGCTTGATACCATTCTTGTGTTTGTCCAAAGAACATGTGTATTTCCCAAAATGTTGAACTATTCCTTTAAGGTGGCAGTAGTTGTAGAAGTGTGAATCATAGCAGTGGGGTAGAAGTCAGTTGCAGTAATGGTGGTTGCAGTAGTAACAGTAGAAGTGGTACTAGAATGATAGTAGTGATCAAAGTAGTAGTTGTAGTAGATGGTGATGGTGATGGAGGGGACTAATATTTTCCCCTCTGTGTGTCAGTGCCGAGACGGTGCAGAGTGCCACTGTGAGGTCCTGAGCAGCCAGTTGACAGGCCTGGTGATTAATGACGACAGGGTGTGGAGCTGCTCTTCAATTAGACGCCAGCTCTACCCCCGGCTCACCATCGCTGCTGACAGCTAGGACAGAGAGAGAGAAGAGAGAGAGAGGAGGGTACTCAGTCTTTCTCTCTCTCTCCCTTGCTCTCTGTGTCTCCGAAACAAAACATTAACCTCAACTCCATGACTACCACCTCTGTGTTTAACATCAGGACACAATACAGAGCTTTCGGCATCCAACAGTGACCGCAGTGTTAAAGCAACCCAGATGGCGTGAACACATCCCTCATCAGGGCCTGTCACACAATCTCTGCTTTATTTCTCCACATAAACCCTGTGACTGACTCTTTTACATGCCTGTTTCAACTCCCCTCTCATTCACGTCATGCTGTAATGCTAGTCATGAAAAACAATAACAGCCACATTAAAGACTTCCAGGTTGTTTAGCAGGTTGTGTGCTGGTTGGAGTAACTTCCCCCCATAATTCCAAGTAGAGTAATGTCCTCTTGAACAAGAAGACATCAGAACCTTACTTCCTTTTTGATAGTGTGCCAACTTGTTTCTGCAATAGTTTTTTTAAAACTTGAAAATGTTACTTATCAGAGGCAGAATTAAAGGATTGTGAACAAGAATAGCCTGGGCTGCTAGAGTGAAACTATTAGTGCCATGGTACGTAGATAAATTTCAGATTCAGTTAAAATTAATGTAGTATTTGTCTAACAAATTAACAAGACACTAGGTAGAGTTGATGTCAAACATTTTTTTCAATAGGAAACTTAATGGTTTGTTAATGTTTTGCTCTCTAGGTTTAATTGTCCTGGAAACAAACATGCAAATACAAAAACATCACACAGCCAAGTCACATCCAGATCCCAGGTTTCACATTTTCCCACCAGTACCGAAATGCATCATAATAATTGAGTATGAATAACATAAACCACCTTTGAACCACATCAATTATCTTTTTGTGCTGTTGGTATTGCTGGTATTATGTGATTATGAGAAGTTACAGTAGTTTGGAGAGAGTGTTGTGGCAAGATTGGTGAGTATCCACACGCTGACAGAAACATTGATGACTATGAGCTCATAGCTTTGAGGGAAACCACAAAAGTGGAACACAACTAATACACTGGCATGAACATCAGAGGTGTTGACATTTTTTGAGTCACCTTAGCTCGATGTTAGTGGGGTTTTGTTATCACTAAAAGTATTATTAACACTCACCAAATGTAATAGTCCTTTACTATAAACTGTGGGCAAGTGGGCTAGCTTAATTTTCTAGCCAGCATTATCAACATCTTCATGGCTGCATCTCTTCTAAACATACACATATAAACAATACTAAGATTCCTCCGCCACAGCCATGTTAGTGTTTGTAGCGGTGCTTTGAGCTAAATGCTAACAGCAACATGCTTATGTTTAGCAGGTCTAATATTTACTATGGTCACCATAGTTTAGTGTGTTAGCACGCTAACTTTTGCTAATTAACAAAAAGCACAGCTGAGGCTGGTGAGAAAGTCATTAGTTTTAGCAGGTATTTGGTCATAAAACAAAATATTTGACAAAATTCAAATTTTGACATGAATAAGATGCTAGATAATAAATTAAGGGGTCACCAAAGGTATTAAAAGTCATCATGAAGGGGACATGGTTGTTGAGACAATTCAATCAAAGCCATAAATGTCAACCTGACTGTGGTATTTCAGGAAAAGTCAGCAGACCAACAAAGGAAACGAGCACTAGCCAATCAGAGGCAGAGTAGGATGGGTCATAACTTTGCCATCCTGGGAAAAAAAAATTGACCTACTGTACCAATTGATACACCAACATTGCTAATAGTTGCTAATATGGCTAAAAGATGGTTCCAACCATGAGACATCATATTACACCAGCAGTTTTCGCTAGTTTTCATTTTCATTGTTTCCATGTCCTTCCACTTTTTTCTGAGGTTACTATTTTTTAGACCAACTTCAAATTGCTGATGTATTCATCCTCGCCTGTTGAAGTTAAGCTAATGCAAATTGTTCATACCAAAGCAGCATTGTAAACTGAGGACAGAGTAAAGGGCCGTTACATAATGTAAAATCCTGTAGACTCCTAAAACTCCTGTAGATAATTTATTGTTATTTTGTGCTGTGAATCAGTGAAAGTGTCTATAAAAATTAGTAAAAGTATCTCACACACTACACTTAAGTGCACATCTAATGTTTTAGTGTAGATGCTTGTAGTCTGAGTGATGTGATGCATTAAAACACATATCAAACACAATGTGATTAAAAATGAACTTAAACCCTAGATGCTCATATAATTCTTTGGGTTGACTCATTTATTGATTAATGACATAGAGGGCCTGTCAGCTCAGTTATTTTTTCAGACAGAGAAATAGTGCTTCTGATTTAATTTTCAGCCAGCTCTGACCTTGGCAAACCTCACTTGGCCTCAACATGGAAAGCTGCCCAGAGCTGCTGTGGTCCCTCCAAAGTTCCAGTGGTGTGAGTGAGCACCGTTAATAGACATACCCTCCCTAACCACTGGTGGAGAAATGAACGTTTCAATTACAGCACAGTGCACTGCTAATAGCGCTTGGACCGCGTGTCCAGCTGGATTCCATTTGTTGCCGTGCTGGGAGATCGCGGCGAAGATGTCACGAGCGCTTGGAAATGAACGTGCCTTGGCGGCGAACGAGTGGCAGCGCTGACGGTCGTGATTCATGCTCTGATTGACAACATCGCTTTTTCTTCCACTTTGGGACAGGCTGTGGTCATCATGTATTCACTGTAAGCATTATGGGTCTGATCTCTGTTTTATTTCTCCCCTGGATAGGCATCCAGACTCAGAGGCCGCCATAATGGTGATTACACTCATCTTATCCGTTGCACTACAGGCCAGGACACACAGTTTATACTCACTTTATATCAGCTGCTTAACATTTCTTGCAGCATCCTTGCAGCCAAGTTAATGTAGAGAAACAGAAAGATAAATGAGAAGAGAGTTGAAATGCAACAAAGGCACCCACATTAAATTAATATTTTCAGGTTGTATTATCGATCATCTACTAATGGTGGGTATATCATATGCAAACTCTGCCCAGCCGAGACTTTATAGCAGATCTGCCTTTTGAGAAGGAATAAGCATGACACAGTTGCCTAATGGTGTCACATCAGCAGAAACTAAATTGTCCATAACTATGAATGTGAGTGTGACCGTGTAGTTGGTTATAATGTAAATTTAAGACCTTTAGCTAAGCGTTTAAAAATTACTTTATCTCTTCAGTCATTTACCACATGATGTTTGGTATGTGTATGACTTCAGCTGCCCGTGTCCCTGTATGCCTCCATCACTCAGCTGTATGCTACTCAGGAGTGGTTGTCTCACAACTGTTCAAACATATAGCCTACATTATTCCACATGTCAACACACTGTAGGAGCCCTGCCCATAAATACACACACACACACACACACACACACACACACACACACACATTCACATTCTCTCAATAATATATGTGAACTCGCTGACAGCCTATAAGGTATGTTAAAGCTGTAATAAGGTATAATTTTATGCATTAAGTGTACATGAAAACAATAATGGTTACACTTGGGCTGCACAATGACTTGTGATTTTTTTTTTTCAAATGAAACTGCTGCTAGCCGATACTTTGCACCAATGATCAGCTTGTACAAGCCAACTCCATCTCTTATAAATTATGTTCATATCCTACTAATTTGCAACAACAAATACATTGTTCTCACAGCACTTTGGGTATGGTTAAGGGAAGATAATATAATATATCAATATACTAATACACTTTTTAATGTTGAAGGTCAACAGTGACAAGATAGGATGTGTTTACTTTACTAACATTTAGTTAAAACCACAATCTTTCCCTAACCTTAATCAAAGTACTTTTGCCACTAACCACCAGATTGTAAAAAACAAATTAGTAGTAATTAAAATGTAATTTCTAGTAAAAAGCTAGTAAACACAAACATCTGAAACATTATCGAGACCATTATGGGCTCCTTAAACTCTCCACTAGAATCCACCATAGCTCCACATTAATATATTCCCAGAGCAAATGCAGCTAATAGGGCTTTTTCACAGCTGCTGAAAAAGCTGACAGTTTTACTTGTCATGGCAGAGAAAGCACAGATACAAATAAATAAATAAATGATGGCTCAGTTCCATGAAATGTCCCCACAAACCCTGCCAGTGAGCCAGTATGTGCAATACCAGGACCCTAGACCCTGGCTAATATATACTGTATATACAATATGTTTTCTTATCCCTTCCAAAATGGCACTCAAAGAAGAGGCTGTGTAAAATGAGCAGATTTTCAGTAGCCCCCTCTCTCTCTTTCAGCTCTACTTCGCATGTCTCCCTAAGGTGCTGCACTGACAGCTCCAGAGTCCCCGGACACTGTTGGTCCAGTGTGACACAGTGGCCTGATTCCTTCACAGTGAATGTAATTAGCTGTTCTCAGTTTCTGTCCTTCAGACAGCATAGGCAAACAGATAGGAAATCAGACAGAAGTTATTTACCCACCATGTTAAAAGTGTGTGATCTTAACAGCCTCTTCACTGAGAGTGAAGAGGTTGGAGTTGCAGTTCAGCTAGAAGTTGCTAAAATGTATCAATAAAGTATCACCAGTTGGGCAATGTCACCATTTTTAATGATTTCTTGGGGAAAAAAAAGAAAAATAAACACATTTTCTCGGAAATAGTGTTGTATCTTTGTATATATGGACGGGTTTGTTGATTGCTACATGCAGGAGCTCATGGTCAAATCAGCTATTATTCTCACATCACAAAATTGCATCACATTTTCACATCACTGGATGAGTTTATTGCGCCACATAATTCTACATTCCTGAAAACCTTTACACATTAAGACTTTGGTGGTTCATGTCAGTGATTCAGGGCCGTCCATGCGTTCTCCGTGTTTAAGTTAGCGGGACCATGAGAGTGAGAGTGTGTGCTCACATACACAAGTTTATATTAGCAGAGGCCTTGCGGTTTGTTGAGTGAGGGTGAAAAAAATTCTTTTTCCACAGGCAGCATGATTATTTTTACTTTTTCTGAGACTCTGAAAGACCCCTCCCTCACTTCTGCAGGCCCTCCTCCACCTTCTCCTCCCCTAATAGTGAGTTACCCACATGCCTATGACGGGGCTTGGGGCAAAAAAAGAAAATGGGGAGGGGAGAGGGCGGGAAGGGAAACAGAGCTGATTATCCAAATACAGTCATTAAAGGGGAAATGTGTTTTTCAAGCTGTCAAGATGATTAATGGGCGAGAGCAAATCCTCACAAATGCTCTTGTTTAGTCTAACTGGCAGACACGATCCTGCCCATTGATTTATGGCAGGCCTGCTGTGTGAGACCATAGTGAGGTTGGAGGGTGTGTGTGCGTGTTTGTGTGAGTGAGTTTGTGTGTGCATGCATTCATGCTTGATTGTATGCATGTGTAGGTGTGCATGCACGAGTGCATGTGTGTGTTCATGTTAAACGGTGGGTCTGTGTGCACACGCATGTAAGCATATGTGTGGTGGCAGGGCGGGTATGGAGGGCGGAAGGAGCGTGTTAGTGCACATGACCAGAGGAGTTGAGGAGGGATCAGGGAACAGAGGAGAGCAGTGAGTAAATTCTCCTCATCAGCTTTCACCCTGTGCTCTGACAAATCAGAAACACAAGCCAGAGAAGGTTAGCTGAGACTTTTTTTTTATTTTATGGCTCCATGATTGAACATCAACACTGGGATCGATGTTACATCCAGAATGAATCAAACAGCTGTCCAAAGGTACTTGGCTTTTCATCTGTCACTTGCCAATACCCCTCCTCACAGATGAGAATGGAACAGAAGAAACAATATTTCTTTCATTGCTCAACCATAACTGATGTTTCTCAGGCTGGCGTCATAGATTATATTACTTAACAAGACCTCTTTAAAGAACAAGGCGATAGTCAGTTATAATTTTATAAATAACACAGTGTTGTACCGTGTTTTTAATGAGCAGGAGATCTTAAAGGAATAGTTAAAACATTTTGAAAAATATGCATATTTGCTTTATTAGATACCACCCTCATGTCTGTACGCTAAATATGAACCTACAGCCAGCAGCTGCTTAGCTTAGTATAAAGACTGAAAACAGGGGGAAACAACTAGCCTAGCTCTGTACAAAGGGAATACCATCTACCAGCACCTCTAAAGCTCACTAATTAACACATTATATCCATGGACATATAAAGATGGACGTAGCAAGGTGTGACATCACACATTGGTTTGCATTGGAGCTGGTTTGAAGCCCAGAGTTGCAGCTTATGGTCTGCGCCATCTTTTCTGTTTGGAGCGAGAAGTTTCCAAATAAGGAGTGTGGGGTGTTGCCTTTCATGCTCTGGAAACGCACCCCACTTCCTTGGACCCAAGCTAACACTAGCTTACTGGGAACACCAAGCACTGCACACGCGGGCTGACATTAGCTACTTCAGCTAAATTGTGCTAACAGGGCAGGTATTGTAATTAAGTAATATTAAACTCTGTGAAAGATTACAACAATAGTCCGACTCAGTGCGAGTCCTGGAGCCGAGGAGAGCTGCAGGTGAGCTGACTGTCAAGCACAGCTATCAGTCACCGCCCACACAGCAGACATCAAAGCTACTATAAGTCTTCAAATCTTATTAACAGAGCAATAATTTCCATGGTTAATGGGTGTTAACCATGGAAATTACACAGAATTTAGAGATTGAAATCGTAACGACTCACTGAAAACAATTATTGACTTGAGGCTATAATTAAAACTACCAGCATTTGATGCTGAGGCTTTTTGTATGGGAGTCAATTCCACGTTGGCTTCA
The DNA here is from genome assembly GCF_910596095.1 of Thunnus maccoyii. Classification (NCBI taxonomy): domain Eukaryota; kingdom Metazoa; phylum Chordata; class Actinopteri; order Scombriformes; family Scombridae; genus Thunnus; species Thunnus maccoyii. The sequence continues at coordinate 29,709,575 of NC_056541.1, read as the reverse complement.
TTGGATCACGTGTTGGGTTAGGCTAAGGCCATTTTTAGTGTAAAGCTTTGGGGCTCAGGTTAGATTATTTTCAAATGTAATGAGAAAATTATGCCCACTAGAAAGCGGGAAGAGAGACCAAGTGTAGCCAAGCATTGCATTAGCCTGGCGAGCTAATGGACAGTAATACATGAAATAAATCAAAAACTTGCAATGCTATGGTGCTGGTAGTTGACTGCAATGTTTGTATTGTCACTAAACCTATGGCTAATTGGCTAGTATAAATTATCATTGTTTTGTGCTGGTGGGCCACCTTTCTCAATTGCCATTGTCAATTTAGTTATTTTTATTATATATATATATATATTATTATGTGTGAGAAAATCCTTCCTAAAGCAGGTATATAACATGAAATAACAAAAATATAGCCCCAAATTCAGAAGTACCAGGGGGGTTTAGTCAGGTCGGGCCTGAAAGACATGGGGTACAGGCCGGGTTTGTGCCTGTGCAGAATTTCCTGTAGTCCTGTCATACTGTGAGGTTGCCAGGAAGAAAATCAATTCCTTGAAATCGCAAATAACTTGCAAATGCAAACAGAAAGAAACTTTTCTCACCTCTCACTCACCTCTCACTACTACCTGTTTCTTAAAGAAACAGGTAGTAGTTTGACATAAAAATAGCACCGTGGATGTTTGGGTGTGGAGGTTCCACCTCATATGAGCAAGACTGATTGAAGTTTTAATTTCTGTGGAGGTTCCTGTTCTTTAATAACCACCAAACACATTCACTCTGACCTTAACAAAAGTTCTTTCATTTTCCCAAACGTGTTAGCAAACCTTTTTCATGTATCTAATTATTTCTGCTGTTACAAAATCCACTTTTCCACAACAAACTGTCTTATTGTCTTAGATGTAGTACTTGTTTTACATATCTGTGGGATGATGTTGCAGTATATCACAGACTGTTTGTTCCAATAGATTTTTTTTTTTTTTTTGCACTGGAAGGTTCTCAGTGATTCACATACTCACATACTCTGCACTCAGAATTTGTTTTTACAGTAATAATCCAGGATATTTTGATTTAAACATAAATATTTTTGACACTCTTCAGCTGTGTGATTAGTCATGTCAAATTCATGAAATATTTTACATTTACTGTTCTTAACTCTTATACATTTGCTTCTGGGAAAAATTCTTTGAAAAAAACAAATGAATACAATTCCCGTTCTTTCTTCACTTTTTGGGAAATATTAATTTAACAATGAGAACCACAGTTAAAGAAAGGAGCACCAGAAACTGAAACTCCATCAACTCTCTTTTAAAAGAACACCTTACTGGATTGCCTACACTGTTTTGTCAGACAGGTGATCTCAGAACAATGAGCACCAAAGATTGTACCACTTATAAAAAAATACTACAATGAATTAATTTTCCTGGTACTATTTTACACCATTTTATCACATAATGATGCAGAAATTGTCTAGTTGAATTCCATTTCAAATGCTCCATAGATGAAACTGATAGTTGTACATATTTACAGAACCCATATGACCTTGCTTGAAAGTTGCTGTATCCTCTTATTATTTGCTGCTGCAACAATCCAGATTCTCCACACTCATCATTGAAATTTCATATTATTGCATCTGAATAAACTGGGCCTTCAAGGGAGTTTAAAACAAACTCCATGAATTTATTGCAAATAATTCTTGACCCTGCTCTGATGGAAAGTCCCAGTGCACTCGTCCCCAGAAGGTGAATACGCTGTGGAGCGGTCCAGTCCAGCTCTCCAGGCTGGTCCAGATGGATGGCTAGCAGCTGTTGGCCCTACAACCTCTTCCCTCAGCACAACCATTAGGCCTATCTGTCTGCAATTTCCTCATTCTTCCTCAGTTCCCTCTGAAGTCCACTGTGATCGCTTTCCCACACCCCCACAGCTGAGCTCGGCACCGCACTGTACGTACACTGAAGCTTCGTTTGGCCTGAACAGTCCCGAGCACATTCACAGGACCAATTACCCTGTCCACCCACACATGCATGCACACAAAGGCATGCATGCACATAATCACACACACACGCACACACACACACAGACACATACACACACACACACACACACACACGCACACGTCCTCTAATAAATTTCACTATAAAGCAAAAGCAGGCGGACACCCATGAGGAAGATGTTAAAGGGAGATTTCTGCAACCAGGAGAAGATTAATGTAGCGCTGCAGAGAGAGGACAGTTGTGTAACTTTTGTGCTGGAACCTCCTCTGGGACACGCAGCACCGTGAAGAGCAGGACATCCTAAACCCTTTAGTAATGGTAACAGATTATACTGAGAAGAGAAGACAAGAGCGGTGGATAGCAGTCAAGGCTTCCAAACATTTAAAGTGATGACCTGAGTTATTGGTGTCGTTAAATTCATCTTGGGACCCAGTAAAGTCAACAAGATGCAAGATATGATGAATTTCTCACTTTAAAGCTGCTATGATCAATATTTTTATCTGAACAATGAATCAAATGATTACTTGCAATGTGAAAGGGGTCGCTCGTAGTGACAAACCCACAGAGAATCACTCAATTCTTCTGTTAACCTTAGCTAGTTAGCCTAACCTAGCTTTTTAGCATCTTTCAGCTCATTGTTTTGGTTTGATTTGCAATTTTACTGTCTTGGGCCACTCACACCACTTTTGTAGTGGTGTTTTTGGCTGCGGCAGGCAGCTGTTTTCAGTGAAAAGTTTTATAAATACACTGTGCTCTACCTCCCCAGCACCAAATGGTAGACAGATAAAGTTAGCAACTGGCTGGTGAACATAGTGGAGCATTTAATAAGTAAATAGCCAGATATTTCCCTCAGGAGTTGATGTAGACGGACACAGAGCTAAAAGGAGAGAGAATATTGGACTTATTGGTCGACTCCAAATAAATGCTAATGTTGCTCCATGTCTGTTGGATGTGTAACTAGGCAACTGCATGCTAACAAGTTTGCTATTTCAATTTAAAATGTGATAATATGTCAGTGTTGTATTCAAATCTTGTTTCCACTGTCCCCAAGTGGCCAAAACATCTGTTATTGTATGTTTAAATATATTGGTTTACAATTGCTTTTGGCAATTTATTAGAAATGGGGTTGGACTCATGAAAGCTTTTACCTTCCTGCTCTTTTTGGGCTAATGTTTTAATTTGTTCAGACTTTTGACCAAGAACCATAATCATGAGAAAGTTCTTTCATATTTCAGGTGTTCTCGTGGGGGGGAATACAGAATCCAACCTGAGCTGACCCCGAGTCTGTCAGATCCAGATGAGTCCTGTTGGGTTTGGGTACAAATATGCAGCTCTGGAACGGAGGAGGAAGAGTGTGGGAGCTTGGAGGGGGAGTCCTGCAAAATCCAAGGCATGTAGCCCAGCTGTGAGCTCATTCTCTCTGTATGTATATGTACACACATGCTGTATATATTCACTTTATGTGTGTATACATGTTCGGTTGGGTGTAATCCAGCTGCACGCTCAGCACCAATCCCACCCCAACCTTCATGGCTACATGTGCGTAGGGAATGTATGTGTTCATGTGTCAAAGACAAATGATTAATGACCCGCAGCCCTGCTTTCTTCAACTTCCTTCCCCTCCAGTCCAGTTGTGTCACACACATCATCATGCCTCACCATAATGGATGCTGACAGACGGCTTTAGCAGCTCCTGCTCGGCCTCATGGATACAAACAGACCATAACTTCCTCCACATGCAAATACACTCATACATTTACATTTAAAGCTGCATAGCGAGACTCTGCATGTCAGTGGCCCCTTAATGTGACATCAGTAAAGTGTTTCCTCCTCTGACCTGAAGCGGAGGTCGGCTTTGTGATGGGCCATGTTCCTCTGGAGTCACTGACTCCTGTTTAAGAAAGATCTTGATGTTCTACCTTGAAGTTTTGAGGTTAGTGTTCAACTTGTTTTGGTAACTTGTTTCATATTTCCTGTCTGTAAATTAGAAGATTTCTCTTGAAAATATACCATTATTTTACAAACTTGAGGTGGAAGAAACAAATTTAAACAAAGAGACTGAAACTACACCAGCAACTTAATGGAACAGTTTGACATTTTGTTAAATTCGCTTATTTGCTTTTATAACACCAAACTATTTTGCAATATTACTTTCAAGACAATTGTACACAGATAGCAGCAGGAATTTTATGGAACTTCATGTTATGTCTTCTTAACAGGTTAGCAGGAGCTCAACTCATTTATGATATAAGCTTATCTTCTACACTTACTTTTTTCCCTTCCTCATCAGTTCCTCAACTTGCTGCGTTATATGAGAAGTTTGATAACACACTCTGAGCACGGCATCAATCTTCTAATTCTTGATAAAAAAGTGTATAAACTTATTTCCCAAAATGTCAAACTATTCCTTTAATAAGAGAAGAAGCGGTGGTCCTCACCACTTTGAGCTGATATGGAAAGAATATTTATGCATTCAAGATCTAAACCAGTCCAGCTTTAATAATTTAGTATTTTATTAGGCTTTTACAGTGCTGTCACCCACTGACAATTTCAATGGTTGCAACAGTAGAATACATTTTAATTCCCAGACCGCCAACATTCCAGTCCAGGAATATCAGACTGCCAGGGTTACAGCTACAGTGTCCAGACAATCAAAAATACAGTATGTCTATGCTAAAGAAATGTAAGACAAACCAAGAATAAGGAGGGAGAACAAACCAGACAAGATTTTTCTTACACACACAAGCACATGCACAGCAGTCCCACTGAACATATCTCATCCATCAAAGAATCAAACTTTCCAAACCCATCCTGTCAAACAGACTTATGTATGGGATACCAAAAAAGTGCTGCAAAAGGCAAGCGTGTGTTCGTGTGAGCACATGTGTCCGGGGCTGTCTGCTGACATGCTGCAATGTGCTATAAGTGTGTGTGAAAGAGAGACAGATAAAAAGAGATAAAGATAGGGAGTGGTACCAACAAAGAAAGAGTAGAAAGGGAGAGGGAACAGAAGATAAAGAGAGAAAAAGAAGGAGCAGTGGAAAAAGGAAAGGAGAGAAAAGAAAAGGGAACAGCAGAGAGACAGAAAGCAAGCAAGTCTTGCATGTGTGTTGGTTCCCAGCCCTGTCAGGGCCCTGTCAGCCTGTGATTTATGGCACCGAGACTGGGAGCAGTCTTCGCTGCCAGCTCAGTATTGTTACAACTGACAGCTAATGAGGCCGGACGGGCTTTCAAGCACAGCACTTAACAGAGGCCTCTATCTTCACGAGTCACGAGCTCTCCTCTTTCTTTTTTCCCCTCTCTTTCTCTCTTCCATTTATTTCTTCTTCCAGGGTGGCAGCAGTGTGGCGAGCTACCACGAGATTTCTGAGGGTGCAGGGAGAAAATAAGGCAGGCCGACAGAGATATATGGGCGACACTCTGTTACTGCCGCACTTCCACTCTCTTCCTCCTGCATGCTATTAAGCCAGAGGCTCAGCTCATATAAATGAGAGAGAGGGTGAAATACACAAAGAGAGAGATCCAGCCTCCACACTGTGCTATAGGCTACTTCTCCTCTCAAACTAAAATATTCCACTCTTTCTAGAGTTATCTGTCTGTCAGTCGCTCTCTGATTATGTGAGTGTGATCTAAAGGTACCTGAACTTCATAGCCTTGGCTGTGGTGTGCTTTACCTTCAACACCCCTGGTCCGGACTGCTTGGACCCAGCTCTATAATCACTACCAGAGTCTCTGGCAGAGCGGCCCTCCCTCCCTCCACCTCCTCCCTCGGCCCCTGGTTTCTTGTCAGTCGTGATTAATGGCACTAGGGCCCCGGCGCGGCTTACGCTGCCAGTTCCAGCGATGTTCCCTTGATACTTAATGAACTCTGACAAACTTCTTTTCCCTTGCTCTGTTGTCCCCACCCCCCAACCCTCCACCCGCCCCCCTCTGTTTAAAATGCACGGCACAGAGCTGCCACTGCAGCACCTAGGGGTTAGTTCTGGTCCTTTGTAAATTTCTCAAGAGGCCAACGTCTAAAAATAAAGCGCCACAGCCATTTTAGTGTCAAGACCTTCAGGGTTGTAGATCACTGACGATGAAATAAAATTGACATTTTGAGCTTTGCAGTGATTCCCTTTTTGATTGGTAGACTGGTCATTTTCTTTATTAAATGCAAAACTTTCTTTTTGTTGTTTTAACTAACAACCTACAGTCAGCCTTATCCACTGCAAATTAATGGAGGATTAAAATAAGCTCTTGGTGCCAGATAGCAGTGAACCCCTGGAAAAATCTGAAATGGTGAAATGATGGCAGACTGAAACAGAGGGATTCTGCAGCCACCTCCAAAAAATTCTCATGGAAATGAAGCAGCGCCTGTCATCTGGTCTCTGTCACCATCTGCTGTTCATGTCAGGAAAGTGGATGAAACACTTTTCTTTAAATCAACTTAACATCTTAACTGAAAGGTAGGAGAGATATTAATGACATTAGGGTCAAGAACATGCATGAGACTTTCCAATACAACTAAAATTAGATCATTATTATAATGAGAAAAAAGTGAAAAATGACAACATTAAGTATTCAAAAACACTTGAGACCTTTGTTGCCACAGTTATTCAGTGGTAGGTTAGGGTTAGGGTTAGGGTTAGGGGGATTATTGATCAGATTTTTCTGGTAGGTAGAGAAACAGTTAGCAGGTATCATTAATATTACTAGTAATATAAAACCCAGTGAACCACTGTCTAGTTTTGCATTTATAACACCTGAAGTGGAGGTTGTTGATTAAAAAAAATAAAAAATCTAGCAGCGCACATGAAATATTCTACTTTAATGGCATTACTATGATTAGAAGACACTAAAGTAAATTGTTTTGCTCCAACTTCTGTTATCAAAAGTGAAGAATTCCTTTCATACCACGCAAGGCTAGACACAGGGTGATACCAGTAATGCAAATGCTATGTAGGCTCATTAACACAAGACTTGCAGCTCATTTTTTATGGGTTCCAGCTCATAAATAGCTAAAGGGAAATGATGTATATAGTCAAGGAGGTGGGCTGTGAACAGCTGCAAGGTGTGTTGGAAATCAAGAAGATATGAATCCTATCTGGGAGGGAAATTCTGGATTTTGAGTTGCTATTTGGTGAAATAAATCAATGAGCATATCCCTAACCTAGTACAAAATATGAGGCACAAAAACAGTGTAATATATTACAATATTACTTGAATAAGTACTTAAATTATGAAATAAATAAAGGTGGACAGCAGGCATTTTGGCTGTGTGGGGGACCCTTGCTGGCTGAAGGACCCCAGTCTGCTGTTTAGTTTGCCTATAACTTGGGTCAGTGCTAATGGGGTTTACAGTTTCTTGATAATTATTTTTTATTTATTTATTTATTTTTATTAGTACCCTCACAGCAAAAAGCCCCAAATTGACTGGGACCTCTTCTCTGTGTGGAGTTTGCACATCCCCCCATGTTAGTACATGTTTCCTCCAGGTACTCTGGTTTGTTCCCACACTCCAAATTGTTAGTTAGTTATTTTTATTGACACAAACAGATAACACATTTGGGTCTAAACAATATACAAAAAAATCATATATACTATAAACCTATTAATATTAAAAGTTAATACAATTAACAACACAAAATCCCATCAGACAAACTATAGCAACTTGCTGGTGCTCCAATAGCGCAAGACAAGCATGGCACTAACTAAAATAATGACTAAATAACTAAAATTCTTTTATCAGCGTCCACAAAGAGTGAGCTCAGTTCAGTGGAGTCATGTCCATATTTCACACAGATATCTTCTGTGTGAGGGCACACAAGTATGTGTTCTTCATTTTGTATGCCAGTCTTACAGCAATACACACGTTGTGCAGGTGGTGTTCGGCTCCACCTTCCCATTTCCTCTTGCAGTCTATGAGAGGTCAGGAATAAAGTGAATGGACGGATATATCTGAGTTGATGGCTTGGTAGGTCTTGTATCTTGTTCCCTTTTTAGGTCATAATTTCTCATCTCCCTATGGTCACTCTCAATATGATCTTGTTACTCCATTATCCCAGATAAATGTGAGTTCATAACTTGGTTCTCCTTTCTTGTTATGTCAAGAACACACCACAAGGGGTCATCAAGCATGCCATGACGCTGCTTCATCTTAGTCAGAAACCTGGCTTGCTTTACTCTCACTAAGGCTTGTACTGAAGGGAGTCCTGCCTCCAATAGGCAGATTAGGTAAGATGTAGTTGACCTAACCCCAAGAAGGAATTTCACTCCAGTCATGTAGAGAGATTCAACAGACTTTAAGAGCACTTTTAACTAAGCATACCCATACAAGATAGCTGATGAAAAAGCAGCCTCAAAAATCTTTAGTTAGTTGACACAAAATGGAGCATCATAGTTAGTGGATAAGAAGACAATTAATTTGTTTAAATGTTTTGTCTTCTCTTTTACATGTAGGGTGAGTGAGGTTGGGGCACTTCCGTTGCCAGTGAAGATGGCTCCAAGATATGTATAACTGTCACAAAGCCTCACTATAAATGAACCAAGCTGAACAGGCTGCCTGTCTTCATCAGATCCCAAAATAGCCATAAACTTTGTTTTATCCTCATTAACAAACATACCATATTCATCACAGTATTCCTCAAAATATTTCAGTTTCTTAGTCAGCCTTTCTCTTCATGTTGCCAGGATAACAGTGTGGGTCAAAGACTGGGTGAATTTTAAATTAAATTGTCTCGCCTATGTTGTAAATATTGTTAAGCCTAATAGTTCATTCAAATTTAAATAAACAAATGACAAATATCTGCCTCTGGCTGTGACCCAAACAAGTATATTGTATAAAATCTGGTCAATACACTATTAACACGGTACATGTGAAAGACAGAGGCTGTTTGTTGGCCTCCAGCAGAGGGCGCTAATGCGACAATATGGTTGCCGAGTAGTAACACTGTCGGAGAAGAAGACAGCAGGTGCCTGAGGTGCCGCTGCTACTTTACTGTGTGTTGGTTTCATTTCGGACTAAATTACAGGTAAGAGCTGCCAAGCCTGACGAGCGTGTGTTGTTGTCTAACTACACGAAGTATCTGGTGTCTCCAGTCTCATTGAATACGACAGTAACATGCCAAAAGGAGATGTGACGTGCTGAGACTGTGTTGCTAACTTGTAACGTTAGCAGAGGTTAATCAGTGTCTGGCCTTGTGTTGTGCTTAAGCGCTGACACTAAAGTGAAGGTTGTGACATCTAACTAACTGATAGTATATCTAAACAGGTCTGCCAGTGGGAGAGGGACCTCTCTTTGAGGCAGTAATAACACAGCAGCTCACATCCTGCTATCATAGCTAGCTCCGAAGCAATCGAAACCAAATTCCGTTCAAATGTTTGCATTTTTAAAGTTGCCTTTCCAACAAGTTATATGTTCCCATCATAATCCTAGTACTTTATTACTGAGTAGAAATCTTTAGATTCATTCCTCCTATTCGGCATACATGTTCATGCTAAAGTTGCTCTTAATTTGATGAAGTCTCCTCTCTGAACTTTGATCTGCAGTAACGTTAGCTGTAACTTAGGCTATTAGCTCCGTGAAGGACAGGAAGATGTGTCCACCTCTTCGAAAACTTAAGAATTTGTTCAAATAATGATGTGCCTGGATGATTATTTACATGCCGAAATTGCCAGAGAACCTATTCGATCCGTGCAACATGAACAATGTTTTACCGGTCATGTTATTTTAAGTACCGCGACACTGTTGACAGACTTTTGAATTTCCTTCCTTCCGTTCAGGTGACGTAATAAGACGATATGCAGAAATGATCTCTAGAGCTGCACATTTTTAGGTAAAACATTAACTGTGTGGACATATAGTTCTTGTTGTATTAATGCAAGAGATTTTGTTTAGATTTCTTTTTATTTTATTCACCATTTCGTGCATACGTATATAGACAGTATGGACACACTAACAAATACAGAGGCAATAAGAAATGATATTGGTTTACAAAACATAAAAAGACACAAATGGGCAACAGGGGACAACATGTAAAGAAAAGAAAAAAAAATAACAGCAAAAAACAAAATAGGCCTAATTAAAAGAAATAAAAAATAAACAAGCGGAGAGTGAGATCTGTTTGTGTTTGGTTGCATTTCAGGTGTGTTTTGCGGGATGGATTTTGTTTAGTATTATTAATTCCTTCTGTTCAGACATACACAGATAAATACATATTCGCACATACACATACATATTTTTGTCCTTTTCTGCTTTCTTTTTTATTTCCTTTCCCTTCTCCAGTTACATGCTTATGTTAATATTTATACTTGTGTTGTGGCATTAGCTCATCAGCAGCAGAATCTGAGAATTGTTGAAAATATTTTATTGAACTGTTTAAGTTGTCTTTTTGTTTTTGTTTTTTTTAAAGCTGATTGTTTTTCCATTGATATCTGTCGTGTTAGGAGATCCAACCATTGTGAGATGTTGATTTTTTTGCTTCCTACTAATCCTGTTTAGTAGTATTTTTTTCTTGGTGATAGTAAGGGCTAAAAGTAGGGTTAATATGATTTGTTTTGAACATGTGTTGAGTCTTTCCAGAGTATGCATACAGAAGGGGATAATGGGATGCTACAGTCAAGGAATAGGGATAGTGTGATGGTTACTTCTTCCCAGAAATGGAGATTATGGTCAAAAGTGTGGTGGGGGTTTGTAATCCCCTTTTTGTTCCATTTAGTTCCATTACTCTTCTTGGCTTTACTCATGAAGCTTTTATTCCACTTAAAGTAACACAACAAGTTCAGGCCTAGTTGTTGTCAACTCTCCACTGCTGTCCGTCTCTCCACTGCTGTGCTGCACACACACCGAGGGCTCAGCCCTGCCCGCGCTGAGAAAGCGAAGAGAAGCACAGAGACGGCAACCATAAATGACAGGAAAATGCAGTAGAGACAGTCTTTATTTATGTGTTTTACCAAATGTATGTGCACTCGTTTAAATTCAGCTCAGTGTGAGAGTCATTGCTGCTTTTGCTCTGCTCTCTATGGTTCACTGTGAGTGAGGCTGAGACCTCGTTGTGTGTGCTGCACACACAGGAGAGACAGTGAAGCAGGTGAAGTACTCGAGTTGACGACAACTACACTTGTTACGTTACTGTAAGTGCAATAAAAGCTTTGGGAGTAAAAAGCCAAGAAGAGTAATTTAATTTAATCTGCGCAAAGGATGGACAGACTGCGGGTCATGGACCAACTATTTATTCATTGGATTAAAATGTGCTATATCGGGATAGGTATCGTTATCAGGATATGAAACGACCTATATCGGGATATGAGATTTTGGTCACATCGCCCAGACCTAGACACTGAGGAAGGGCACGTCTGCGACTATGTCTTGGCATTTGGTTTGTTCCATATCAACCCATCACCACCACCCACGGGGTGATGGGTTGCGTGGATCCATTTGATAAGGTATTGTAATTAAAGTAACCCGTCTGCATATTTTATGTAGGCTATTATCTTATCGTTGCAGATGCCTGTGATGTTGTCGTTTTTGTTATATTGCTGCTGCTAATGGTTTGATAAAAAGTGCAAATAGTGAAGCTGAGAGTGGACATGCTTGTCTGGTGCCTCTGTGGAGTGTGAAGTTTTGTGAGATTAGGTTGTTAGTTATGATTGCTGCCCTTGGTTTGTCGTAGAAAGTTTTAATCCATTGTATACAAAACCTAATCTTCTCAGAGTTTTTATAAAAAATGTTCAGTTTACTTTGTCAAATCCCTTCTCAGCGTCTAATTAAAGGATTATAGTTTTAGAGTCATTTTGGTGGGATAAACTTATCAGGTTGAAAAGATGGGATGTATTACTTGATGAATGTCTGCCTTTAATAAATCCTGTTTGATCTGGGTGAATAAGGGATGAGATGACTGATTCAGTTCATGTTGCTAGTGCTTTGCCTATGATTTTAATATCAGTGTTTATTAAGGAAATGAGCCGGTAACTTTAGCAGTGAGCTGGGTCCTTATTTGTTTTAAACCATACTAAAATTAGAGCTGTGATAGGGGATGGATATGTTTATCTCGCCTGTCATTCTGGTGAATAGTGATGGTAGTGTTTGTGAAAAGTGTTAATACAACTCAGAAGGGAATCCATCTAGTCCAGAGGCTTTATTGTTCGACATTGCTTGTAGTGCCTTTTCATGTTCTGCAGCTGTTAATGGAGCATCTAAGATGTTTGCTCGGTCTTTTGTTAGTGAGGGTAATGTAATACCATCTAGAAAATGTTCTATTTCTGCAGACTTTTTTTTCCTCGTTGTCACTGTATAAGTCACAGTAGTATTGTCTGAAGATGTTTATTTATAGTTTGTGGATCATTAATGTTCCCTGTTGAGTCTTTGATTGTTGAGATGAGTGATTTCTCCTCATATAGCTAGTTGATTAGCTATATATTTGCCGTTTTGTCATTATGTTCAAAATGATTGTATTGTAGTCTTTGTAACATGAATTGTGTCTTTTTATTGATGATACTGTCGAGTTGGAATTTAGCTTCTCTGATATCTTTTAGTGTTTGTTCTGTGGGGTTGGCTGCATATGTAGGAGCTGTGTAATGTTTGTTTTCTACTTCTTGTTCTTTCCTCTTTCATATGTTGAGTGTGAGGTGAGTTTTCCTCGTACTGATTTATCTGTTTCCCAGATGAGTGTTGGTGAGGCATCTGCTGAGTTTTTCATAAAGACTGTCCGTTTTATTTTGGAGTATGTATCTGATTCTTTATCTCTGAGAAAATAATTGGTTTAGATTTCACTTATTGTACAATTATTTCCACTAAATCTTATCACTTTCTCTGGAAAGTGATAAGATTAACTAAGTCTACATCAGAACAGAAAATTGCAGACCAGTGTGATTCAAAAAACATCAGAATACAGTCAAAACCAAAATAGGATGTAAAACACAAAGGGAAATTGTAAAAATCTGCTCTATAAACAGTGTGACTATGAGACGAGTCCAGTGTTGAGCCAGCAGGTTCACCAGATTGTAATACTGCAAATCCCTCCTATCCAAAGCTGAGGCAGTTCCTCGCCCAGCTCGTAAAGCTTAAAATAGCTCAAATAAACTTCAATATTTATATGAAATAATGTAGATATTGTCATAGATGATATTTTCAGATTTATTTAATGACAAGAGTGGTTACGATGTTTTCGCACTTAAGCCTCAATCCTCTTTCAGTGTGACAAGGTCACAGAGTCCCAGCTGATGCCTGGCTAAGCCTGAGCTGAGAGGAGATAAACCAGTGAGCAAGAGGCCAACTCCAACCTGTTACTACAGTACTACACAAGCTGCTGAGTGAGTGCAGGTCACAGTCAGACACTTCATCAGTCACTTGCAGTTGGGAGAGTGTCTGACCATGTGATCGCTGTAGTCAAGGCGGGACACCATGTAAACACCAAACACCACCCATCTTCTCATTTTCACATGCTCTCTTTTCTTTCTGTTCGCCAGGATGGCACAGTGGGGTGCCATATTCTCAATAATTGCTGCTCTCGGAGGAGCAGGGCTTCTGGCCTCTGTGCACAAGATCGATGAGGGACACACTGGAGTTTACTACAGGTGAGACTGCACCATGCGTTGTATTCAATTTTGTGCCTGAGACCAGTGTCCGAAATTAACATTTTGACTCACCTGCCAAGGGGACTGGTAGATGAAAAAATCCACCAGCCAAGCATATTTTTACCGGCCAAAATAATGAATTGCTTTTTTGTGTCACATTCATTCGTTTCAGTACATTTAATTGAGATAATGAGTTATTATGTTGAATACAAACTTAAAGAAGAGGCCAGAGAAAAAAATCAAATCAAGTTTATTTGTAGAGCACATATAAAAACAACTGTGGTTGACCAAAGTGCTGCACAGAGTTTTCCACACATCACTACAGTCATTGTGTATTGGGCTCTGAGCACTTCCAAAACGTGGGTGACCTATGCTCAAAACTGTACCTGAACGCCTCCTCTGTAGACACACAGACAGAGCACTCGCTGCTGCTGCTGCTCTGCTAAACGTGCTGCTCACACCGTGCTTTCTGTGTAGACACAATGTCAGACCGTCTTGAGCACTCCTACAGTTTCGCAGCACTGTTTCGATGTGTGTAAAAAACACATATGGTGCACATGATAGCCTTCTGAGATTTACTCTCCAAAAAGAAAATCTACCCTCATTTGACACTTGGCAGTTGTTAATTTCGGACCCTGCCTGAGACATGAGTGTTAAACTGTTTAGCTTAGCATAAGCAACTTAACCATTAAACAGTGAGGACTCTAAATACCCAAGCTTTAAGATTGCCAAAAAAGGCATCTGTGGTTCTGTGCCTCTGTACCTTCTTAAGTATTTAAAGTCTTTATCACATGTACAGACATGTAGTAAATATCAGACGTCATAACAGACAAGATAACAACTTTTGCATGCTTTAGGGGAGCCAATGAGGACACTGCACAAGATTGTTCTCTTATGACTCCTGATAATTTTGTCTGAGACTAAAGACTGATTCTTTGTCATTAAGAAGAAATGCATCTGGGAAAATGATTTTACCTCCCCACTCTGATAAATCAGTTTCCTGAGAACATATCTGTAAAGATATTATATTTGTACTTGCCATCAGCAGGAGAAAATAGTGCAGCTGTCACTCACTCATTCGCTTTCTCCTAAATGAGAGCTACCTCAAGTCTTATCATTTGGACTAGTACCCAAATCTTTGACTGATCTTACCCTGAGTAATCTGAAGAGTTTTTTACTTTTATTACAAGCTAAAATTCTCTCAGGAAAGGGTTCTATTTTTATGAAGTCTCACCCAATACCATGTGTTCATGATATCACCTGTGTTTTGTGTGTGCCACACAGGGGAGGGGCTCTCCTGACCACCACCAGCGGCCCTGGTTTCCATCTTATGCTTCCATTCATCACCACATACAAGTCTGTCCAGGTGAGTCAAGTCAATTTGACTTACTTTTTGTCAGTTTTTCTTTCTTTTTTTTTTTAAGTAATGCAGGGTTACAGGATGACAGGCTATAAACTTTTACAAAGTCTTGTCTCTAAATTACCTAAATACATAACTGATGAAAACAGAGGACAGCAAGAGGCAGAGCAGCTCTGTTTTACGCCTTTACAAGGCGCTGGCACAATCTCCTCTACTGTCCAGTGTGACTGACTCCTCTGCTGACAGCGCTGTCAGCAGCTGGAGAGATGCTCTGTGGTGCAAACTTTTTATTTCTCTGACTGTGTGGAAATCTGACATTTTCACATCACAAATGATGAACAACAGCATTAAAACACTAGTCTTACACATAAAACATGAGACTCTGACTGTGTGGAAATCTGACATTTTCACATCACAAATGATGAACAACAGCATTAAAACACTAGTCTTACACATAAAACATGAGACTCTGACTGTGTGGAAATCTGACATTTTCACATCACAAATGATGAACAACAGCATTAAAACACTAGTCTTACACATAAAACATGAGACTCGTGTAGGCTGTTATAGGAGGTTAGTGTGGGAGTGGACAGAATAGTAACTGAATGGAGGCTTGAATAATATTTCTCATAATTGTAGGGGAGGTGTACTGAAGAAAGAAACACTAGTAATAATGCTGAGTAAACATAAGAATGAAAAATATGTATAGATAAGAAGCATGAAACACAAGCGCATGATAAATGAAAAACCTTTGTTATCCTCCTCCTCCCTCTGAGTCGACTGTGAATATCCTTAGTCTGACATTCCTAATAGCACCAAATCACAAATGTGACTCAAAGGGCTTTACAGCCTGTACACTGGCCTTAAAGTTCTCAGGCATCATGCCTGATTTCAGGCATAGAGCAGTTTTAAATTCATATACTACTTAATTCAATAAGTTGTACTCATTTCCTCTTGGACAACTTTTCAGGCCCACAAATCTTTTCTTGCTTTAATCCCTGTGTACAACATATGGCTCCCTCTATCGTTAGAAGAAAACCTTTAACGGGGTTGTCTGTCCTGGGAGAGCCAAACATGCAGTAGAAATGTAGAAAAGTTATTGAAATATACAGAGATGCATTGACTACAGAGGTCAATCCACACAGCAACAACAAGAAATAAGCACACAAGCCCAGCAGTAGGAGCATTCCTAATGATAGACAACAAATGATAATGGATACAAAGTAATGGGCAGCATATTACATCAGTACCAGAGAGGTCACAGCTCTATGGGAGCCCTCTTTCCTGGTCCACATCATAAAAGCCTCTGAGCAGTACAGAGCCAGGACAAAAGAAATAAAAAAAATGCAACTTCTTTTAATGAGAGGTGGTCTGTAGGACACACCATATCATATGTATACGGTGTAGGAGCTTCATTTATCACGTTGACAGAAAGAGCACTTTGTGAGGGTCCAGCATTCCTAAGAAATATTCTACGTGTTGAGTACTAAGCTCTGTGTACACATTTATAATGAACATTTATTTTTGCTTTATAAAGTGATAGATCAGTAGAAAATAAGTTATGACTAAATACTGACAGACAGTATGCATACATGAACACACACATAAACACATGTACAAACACACACACAAAACACTAATTAAAAGATAAATTCAATTTAAAAAAAAAGTCCTATTTTTAAAAAGAAGATAGGTAAGATGTTCCACGCTTAAGGTGCATAAACACTGAAAGCTTTTTGACTGCCAGTTGATATCTGCTGCAGGAACCTGAACATCTTCTGTCCAATCAGTATCAAAAATGCATTATCATGTGGCTTCCAGATATTTAGAACCAGATTACATTGAGTTGTGGTGTATAGAGAGTGAGTCTGCCAGCTGAGATCATAGCTGATGAGATCATAAATCTCAGCAAATGTTTGCATCTCTCTGCTTCTCCAAGAAGGGAAATGAAAAGCGTTTTGAAGGGCTGGATGGATCCAAGGACCTGTGACATGCACTACCTTCTGTGTTGACATGTTGTCTCATAGAGATGTTTATTGGGCTTCTTAATGGTGTTGGATTGCATTTTGTGACATTTAACAGTGAGTTCTTGTTGCTACATTTGTTTCCTGTACGTCCAGGTTTCTGCATATTGAATACTTAACATATTGAATGATCTGATTTCATACTGTATCAGTGGATTTACTCCCAACTCTCTCACTATGTCTGGTATTTTTGTATTGTATTCTTGACACATGGACTGCCAGAAAATAAAAAATTAAACTTGAATCTTTGTTTTTGCCTTGTAGACGACACTGCAGACAGATGAGGTGAAGAATGTACCATGTGGCACAAGGTGGGTTTGTTGTCTTAAGTGGTCTCATATGTGCTTTCAAGACTTATTACACTAAGCATTCATTTTGTCCGCTAGACACTCCCACACAGTGTTTTTATAATGCATATCCCTGGGTGTAAAATTACATCAACATGTTTGGAGTCAGAGGTCCGTCAGCACACATTTAAACCAGTGATATCATCCAGACTGAAAATACGTTCCATTTCATCTCATGCTGGTGTTTTCAAAAATGGTTTCTGTGAAATAGTAAATGTTGTGGAACTCTTTTCTTTCTTTCAGTGGAGGAGTGATGATTTACTTTGATCGTATAGAGGTTGTAAACTACCTTGTTCCGTCAGCAGGTAACTCATGCGTTTAACAGGCCAAAAACATCAAACTATTGCTTTGTACTGTATTTATCCTGAACTCCCATCTATCGTATTTCTTTTGGATTGTGGGCAACAAGCAGAACCAAATATCTGTGTGTTTTGTGTTTGTTGTCATTTCTGGCTTGACTGAGCACTTGTTTTCCTCTCTGCAGTCTACGACATAGTGAGGAACTTCACTGCAGACTACGACAAAGCTTTGATATTCAACAAGGTTCACCATGAGCTCAACCAGTTCTGCAGTGTTCACTCACTACAGGAGGTCTACATCGGCTTGTTTGGTAAGTGCAGTGAGCTGCAGACTGGGTGTGAACTAACGGCTATCTTCATATACCTCCTCTCTGGTTTTTTTTAATTGCAAATTTACAAAAACATCATATAGTCAGCTGACAGCTGAAGGTTCAAAACACCCAGAATTTATGGCTTGTCCCACCCTATAATGGGTTACTGGCAAAAGCTGTCACGCTATGTACATAGTTATATATTAGCTGTATTTTCAGTCTCTTTGCCAAAGTGAGCCCACATTTGTGAGTGCTACAACATATCTGCCAAACCGCAATCAACACTGTGTAAACACAACCATGACATAATGATGAGACACTTCATTGTCAGACGTGTAAACTCGTAGGGAAAAGGTCTATTTACAGTAAGCAAACTGAACTTTCTTTTACTTTTTCTAGTATTTTGGTTCTTATCAATCAGGATCTGTTCTCAGTACCTCCCTTCTAGGATAAACCTGAAGAAACATTTTGTGTGTTGAATGAGATCTCTCCACTTGCTTGAATGAGTTCATTTTGATATTTGTCTCAATACTGAAAACATGTTGGAGTAATTATTGCCTAATACAAGTAAGCTGCCAATATCATGTTTACTTTTATAGCTCGACTGTAGCATAATTATCATTCATAGTATTGTTTTCTGCATTGTCTCTATACAATACATTTTCATCTGAAGGACCACATAAATTGTGTCTGTTTTGTGCTCCCGACTCCAATTTGGCACAGTCCACTCTTAGAAAGTTTGAAATCCAAGACACCATTTCTCCTGAAGTTAAATTCTCATCGGCTCACCCACCCCCCTCTCATACTTTCCCTCCCACAGACCAAATCGATGAAAACCTGAAGCTAACGTTACAAGAGGATCTAACAGGCATGGCACCTGGCCTCATCATACAGGTACAGTGAGACCACCAGAAATGCTGCAGTCAAGTCAGAGTTAGTCCAGTCTAAGAGCTGCGATGGTTTGACATGACATTTTGTACAGACATTCATCGTTCCCAGAGGGTGAATCCTAATAACTTTGGTGATCCTCTGACTTTTCGTCTAGCGCCACCATGAGGTCAGAATTTCAGTTTTCCAGAACTTTGGTTTGTGACCAAAAACCTGCAAAGCTAATGACATTTCCATCAGCCTCAGCTGTACTTTGTTTTTAGTGCAAATTACCAAATATTAGCAAGCTAACATGCTGTCACTAAGATGGTGATTGTGGAATGGATAAAGCTTACACAGGCTTAGCATCAACATGATAGCATAGTCATTGTTTGCATTTAGCTCAAAGCACCATTGTGTACAGCCTCACATGGCTGTAGACTCTTACTTTTTATAACCTTGTTGACTCTTTTTTTAGGATGATACAGCACTTTAAAAACTTAAAGTCAGCGAAACGGCAGTTTGAGCATCTTTACTTTCACTAATGTAGTGAAATGTGGAGCCCTAGAGGAGTGTTGGCCTCCTCCTCACCTGCGTTAGATCAGGAGGTGGCTGACTCAGATCCAAGCACACATCTCTCATCCATGGTATTGCTCTACTAGCTACTACGAGCTACATAGTAGCTAGTAGAGCTACGAGTAGAGCTTCATCCCTGAGTTCAGGATTATTAATAAATTATGTTTTACAGGAAGAGAAAAGAGTGGGATTATGATGTAAAAAGACTCAAAAATTATTTGACAGAAACAAAGGCATAACTGAACTAACACAGTGTCTTTAAGAACAATTTGTTATATCTTGTTGACCTTAAATAGTCTGTCAACTTTCACAACCTCATCAAAGCCCCATTTCATGGAGCATTTATCATAACAACCCAAGACAAAGTTCTTCAGAAAAGATTAACAAAGGACAACATTATGGCACACATATATCATTCCTTATTGTTAAACTCTCCACTGGGCTTTAATGATCTGGCTTTAAGTTTCTTGTAAATCTCCATAAACAGCTGAAATAACAAATATATTTTTTTTCTGAGAAACCATTCCAATAATCTAACAGGAAAGAAGCTCTTTTGTCTCAGGGCACCTCTCCAACGGCCTTTTTTTGCCTCCGCTGGTGGTGACTTTTAAAAGCCATGTTTCTTGTTACACTCCCACTGTAAAATGAAATTTCTCTTTATTTTTGTACTTCACAGCGTTGACTGTTTTTCTTTGTCTGTTTGTCTGTCTCACTGGTTCACAGGCAGTCCGTGTCACAAAACCCAACATTCCAGAGAGCATTCGCAGGAACTACGAGCTCATGTAAGTTTTTTCTCTCTTCGTGCCAAACAAAGAATGTTCCCTGACCTCTAAAGTCTGTATTGTGTATTTATTTTCCCTCCCAAGTGGATCGAGCTGATGTTCATCCAACTCTCTGTGTCATGTCTTGTAGAGGAGAGGACACTGCTGTTTCATGTCAGTCTGTGAGCATCTTACTTTCACTTTGTGAATCAGCAGAATGTGCTTAGTGAAGGCTTGAAGTCAGACACATACATTGTCAGATAATAGACATAATTTTGGTCTTGTTTCTATGAGCTAATATTTGGATTAATATGTCAAGCTGACACGTGTTAAAACAAGTTACAGTAAATTGCTACTGCTATTGCTTTGGGAAGTAGACCAATTTCATTTTTAGTAGTTTTTTACAGCCTAGATATTTGGCCATCCTTCCTGTGGTTTATTTTAACATTTACACACCAAAGTAACTGCTGAGATCAGTAAATGTGGTGACACCACTTACGGTAAATAAGTCAAGCTGGGCCGCAGTACAAAATGTCAAATGATCAGAGAAGTTCACAGATCAGAACAGAGCCAAAACCGACAATTTTTCAGCTGTTTTGCAGAGCTACATCCTGGTTGCAATTAAGCAGAGGAAAAGTACAATTTAAATGAGCCTACTTTTGGTTTTACTTCCAAGTAAGGAACTTAGAGTAATGAGTCAGAGTTAATGGAAGTCTTAGAGGGGTTGTAACAGAATTTGAAGTTTCCTTTAAACCAGCAGTTATGTTTTTTAATTAGGAGGAGACGCCAGACAGCTCAACAATCTTCAGACAAGATGCATATGGTTATCTTAGTAATAAGACGCTGTCGCTAAAGAGGCTCGCATGAAGATGCAAATCCAATTACTGTGTGGGTAGAATATTTTTTGGACAGAATGGCACAAGGTCCAGAGGCTGGATTTAGAGCTTGGAGCTGGAAAAGATTTTAGGACCAGTTTCAATGTCCAGGCTTATGGACTCAGATGTTGACGTGTGTTCCAGGTAAGACCTCAAGTGTTCAAGGCTGTATACTCTCACTTTTATATGACATAGAAACCTGTATTATTTAAAGTCTGTGAGAATGCAGATCTTGGAGCTTATAATGCATTCATGTTACTGTAAATACCAGTTTTCCACTTGTAAATAACATTTAAATAACAACAACTCTGAAACTCTGATCCAATTTGGTGCTTAAAGGCCCTGAAATCAGTTTCTTTCAATGAGCAATGGGGTAATGCATGAAAACAAAGTTTTCTGCCAAAGTTATTGTAGTTTTTGTTGTTTGACAGTTGAATTTAAATTTAATGAGTCATTGCGTTGTTTGGCCACTGTCAATTAAATCTGATCTGGCCCTGATTAGGGGTGGGGGAAAAAATCAATTATTAGATGCATCGCGATGCAGACGGGGATGATTCTGCATCAATTTACAAATGTCAAAAATCGATTTTCTAACTGTTAGTTAATAATGTGATGTTGATGGAAGAAAAAAGGCAGAACGCAACTGCGGGGGCAGTGCAGCATCCGAGCAGTCCACAGCAAGCACATGTTAGAGTTATCTCTCAGAGCTGATCTTCAAAAAAGGCAGTGGTTGCAAACATGTGTTTATTAAATTACTAAATAATTACCTTTGCGAGACAAATGTGAAGTGTACTGTGAACTTTCTATGCCGTCACCCAGAGACTAATGTTAGCGGAGCGGAGCAGCAAACTCCAGCAGTAACAAATGAGACCAGCTGAACAACACACACTGCAGCATTAAACAATTTAAACCAACTCTGAGGTGAAGAAAAGAAAGTGCTCAGTTTGTTTCACCTCAAAAACCCTGCACCCGCTCAGCGTCTTGGACAGCAATGTCTTTCCCCAGAGCTAACAGTGCAGCAGAGAGACTGCTCTCCACTGCTGGAGACATGATGTTCATAACACAATGGAGCACTCCTCCTCCCCTTCATTTTGTTACTCTCATACAGGCAGGAGACTGTAAGATGCTTTCAAATGAATAAATTCATTAATTATTGCAGTTAACTTTTTAAAATAAAAATGGTCGGCAGCCTGGTTTGGCACACAGTATACTGGAGCAAGAGACTGAAAATTGTGTCCCCTTTTCTATTCATTTAATCGAGAATCAATTCTTAATCAAATTGGACACCAAAGTATCGGAATCGAATCGAATCATGAGATCCCCAAAGATTCACACCCCTAGTCCTGATGATGTACATTAGTGGAGTCTTAAAAACTTAAAGGATAGGTTCACAGTTTTTCAAGTGTGTCTTAAAACAACAGTCAGGTGTCCATATGAGCAGTGAAAGAGGTTTTCCTCGCTCTAATCATTCCTCCTGTTCAAACTGGCTATTAAATCCCCTTCAAATGTGCTTTCAATGTAAGTGATGGGGACCAAAATCCACAGTGTGTCCACACAGTCATTTTGTGCAAAAATGCATTTAAAAGTTGATGTGAAGCTTATATGAGTCTTCAGCAGTCTGAGTTAGTCATATCAAGTGGATATCTGACACATTTACAGTCTTTTTAGCATCAAATTCCCTCTTTGTGTTTCCTCAGACAGTGTTTCCCTGTTGAGCTGCAGTGGAAGAAGGACAAAAAGAGGGATTTTGGCACTAAAAAGACTGTAACATTGAAAGACTTGACTCATTTGGGCAACTGAAGCTTAATTTTGCACAGAAGGACTGTGGATTTTGTCCCCCATCACTTACATTCAAAGTTTATTATGAAGGGATCTTCTAATGGTCAGTATGAACAGGAGGAATGATTATGGCAAGAAAAACCTGTTTAAATGTTCATTTGGGCTCCTGACTGATGTTTTAAGACAGAGTTGAAAAACTGTGGACATGTCCTTATAATAAAAACTTAAAACGTTCTTTTTTTCCAAACTTAACTTTGTTGTTGCTTATTTAGTCATGTGTTACAAACATACATGAAGGGGAACTCCAGCATTTCTACACATCGGAGGCTCCATGGGGAGCTGTGTGATGTCAGTGTTGTTTGGGGCTGAAGACTACAAGTTTGAAGATGAAAAGAATCTGAGGGTGAGGGGTTAGAGAGAAGTGAGGTTATCAGATCTCTGTAGCCTGCTCCTCATCTCTGCTTGAGGCTTATAGCTCCAGACTGTATTAACTGCTACTAGTGTAACACTCCTGAATCTCCTAAGTGAACTGCCATTGAGTGCAATGATAAATTGGTGGAGTACTCTTTCAAGTTTTTCGGGGTTAGCTTAGCTTATCTTCGCCCC
Source organism: Thunnus maccoyii (assembly GCF_910596095.1). Lineage (NCBI taxonomy): Eukaryota > Metazoa > Chordata > Actinopteri > Scombriformes > Scombridae > Thunnus > Thunnus maccoyii. The sequence goes on along the minus strand of NC_056541.1, from coordinate 29,686,229 downwards.
ATGGGATGTAAGAAGGGGCATGAAATCTGAATGGCTTGTTGAATACCAAGAGTACAGAGCAAGCCAGTCCAAACCAAAATGACCGGGTGGTCTCATTTCACAGTTGATGTGTTAGTAGGCACATCAGAGACCCAAATACATACGCACAAGCACTGAAAAAGTGAGTGTTTCATAATCTGGGCCTTTTAATGACTGGCCCTCACAATCCTGCTAAAACAATAATTAGACTACCAAGGAACCCACTGAAAATGTAAATAATGCCCACACAGTCTATTCAAGTGTGTGTTTGTCTTTGCAGGGAGAGTGAGAAGACAAAGCTTCTGATTTCACAACAGACACAGAAGGTCGTGGAGAAGGAGGCAGAGACAGAAAGGATCAAAGCTGTGATAGGTGAGAGAGTAAAAGGAAAACAGGATGGTTGTTGAGGGAGTGCATGAAACTGACCACAGCTGGAACATTTAATTCTGTGTCTTTGTCTCATAGAGGCTGAAAAAGTGGCACAAGTGGCAGAGATCAAGTTCGGACAGAAAGTCATGGAGAAGGAAACAGAGAAAAAGATCTCTCAAATTGAAGGTTTGTATCATGCAGAGGCTCAGGCTTTGATTCAGAAACAGAAACATCCAGTAATTTTCTCCTGAATAGCAGACATTAGTCATGTCTTAGCAGGAAAAGAAAGGACGGAAAAGAGTGTGACGTGTAATAACATGTGTGATGGCTGCATGCTCCTAAGATGTGCTAATTCAACAGCCCTGATATTATTCATGATGACTCTGATAAGGATGACAAATTATAAAAACAGTTATCAGTGTAATCAGCTCAACCTGGGACAAGTCAGAATTTGTTCATACATTCCTTTTAAAGGAGAACCGAGCATGCACTGTATTTTTGCAGGACACTAAAAATGTAAAGCTGTGAATCAGGTCATTGCAATTAAAAAGACAAATAATGATTATGTAGAAGTCACTAAATGTTTTGTTTTTTTACCACCTGTGCTATGTACTATCAAAGCTGTTTATTTCCAAGAATATCTATTTTGAGTACTGGTTTGCTGTCCGAGTCTGTTAAGACTGCATGTTTATAGATCCCAGCGTTTAAGCCAGCTTCCTACTTTCTGAGCAATAAAGCAAAAAGAGTTGATTTTCTTATTAACTGCCCCGCCGCTGTTGATTATAACAGTGTTTGTTTCTGTTTCATAGATGGCGCTTTCCTGGCGCGACAGAAAGCCAGAGCAGATGCAGAATTCTATGCAGCTCAGAGAACTGCTGAGGCCAATAAGGTAAGAGATAGCACAGACACACACAATATTAGCCTGGACAGAAATGGACAGTCAAGTCCACTCTGCTCTTTTGTCATTTGCATTCTCTTGTCTCTCTTGCAGCTGAAGTTAACACCAGAGTACCTGCAGCTCATGAAGTACAAGGCCATCGCAACCAACAGCAAAATCTACTTTGGGAATGACATCCCCCAGATGTTTGTGGACTCTGCAGGGAGCTCTATCAAGGCCTCTGCAGCTATGGACATTGTGGGTGAGCAGATCCTGGACCTGGATTAGCAGGGAAGGTAGCGGGACCCACAGGAACACCCAGGGGTGGAGGACTAGCTGCTGGAGGGCACAGACCCACAGGCTGGCAGGTTCTCCCTCTGGCTCGGAAGAGCTCTGCTGACCAGGACCCATATTTCTCAAACATTTCAGAATCACTGCTAGAAATCAAAGTTTGACTAGGTTGTAAACTTATCCTACCTCAGAACAGGATTCTTCTTCTCTGTTCTGATAGCGAATGAGCTCATTTAGACTCAGAACTGTAAATTGGGTGGATGAGGAAGTAGATAAAATAGCATCAACTGTGGGTGTATAATAAGCTCCTTACATGCAAGTTAATATTAAATTATCATTTAGTCAAAACAATACTTGAGGCAAGGAATTGGCCTTTCTGCTGCTCACCTCTCATGGTTGGTGCAAGTCTATGCATTAGGTGCACCATTGGTGATCCATTTAGACACAACATCAAGGATCACAAATCCATTAACACTTACAGTATGTATCGATACTGTATCATCAGTTTATGTGGAGTGTGTTCATATAGACCACGTGGAGCAGTGATATTTACAACAAACGTGTTCAGTGGTGGGTACATTATTGAATATGTATGTTGTGCAAAAAGTTGTAATCCTTAAGATTTTGGTCCTGGTTGACTGGGCGACACCAGTGGTTACTGGTGGTAACAGCAAGTATGGTTTGATACCACATGTCCCAGAATTCTGTGGGCAGGAAAAACTTGCTGAGCAGCTATTTTGTCAGAAATACAACAAAGAATCTGTTTACAGTGCAACCAAGCAAACTTGTGTTCTTTTAATAAAGAAGCCAGTCAATAATTGTCCTTTTTCCATCATCGTCATGAACGACCATGTGTTGAAGGTATGCAGCCGTTTTTTTGCAGCTCTTCATCTAACTGCTTGCTGCAGCCGCTGCCTCTTGTTCATTACTCCTTGTAATATTTAAAACTGATCCACTGTCATAAAATGCCAAAAATGAATGTAGTTTTGTTTTGTAGACACATTTTTGATGAACGATAGCGATCAGCGCTAACCACTGTGACAAATGCTTTGCATTTCCTGTTACTGCTTCACAATAAAGCTACCCCAGGCCATCTGAACACTTTTAATTTGAAGCAGCAGCAGTAGTAACTGTTTCATTTTTCATTATCAATAAATTGTTATAGCTCTGATGCAGCATTAGGAGAGTGAAAGTAAACAATGAGGCTGATTTCAATGAAGTAAAATGACAAATTGTAACACTGGATTACATGTTGCATTGTTTCCTGTGAATCCCTTGTGTTAGTCAGTTATTTGGATCCAGTGCAGGAATGGCAGATCCTGCCACTAACAATGCAAACTACTATATAAAGATGTGATTACAGACTATAAATATATTGAATATATTGGTGAAAAAAATCAAACCATGATTAGTATCAAAAACAGGCTTTGATTTCATGAAAATCTTAAGGATTAGAACTTTAATGGAGCTTTTCAGGTGCAATAAATTCAATCAAAGTTCTGAGCAACCCAAATTATGTTTATTTAATCTGTGGTAAATATTTTTAATACTATTAACTATTCCCTAAGCTTTCCACCGAATCTCACTGCCATCTTCAGCTAATAAAGCTTGCTCAGGTGTTACCATGAGACTTAAGTACAGGACCTCAGTCGCATGATAACAGGTGGTTGCATATAGGATGGAGATCAAAACCTGTGTTATATCACCTCAGCAAGTTCAGCTTGCTGAAGAAGGCTGTAGGATGTGATCGAGAGCTCTGTAAATAGTTAAGCAAGTGGACCTTGTGTTTAGAAAATTTCCCATAGATTCTGTGTGTATCCCCAATATCGAGAGGGAATCTCCATGCTGATGGCTATTTTAACGGTATCCCCCTTGTTAATTAAACACAAATACAACAACTCATTTCTTTGAAGTGGACAAAGTTTTGTGAATGAGGCAGTTGCATCCCAGACAGCATCTTTTAATCTACTGAAGGAAATATCTTTGACATTATGTGTTTCCACAAGTCCACACAGGGCAGCTCTACTAGTCTAAATCTTTGAGAGGGAAAAGTGACTCCACGTGATAAAGGCAGAGTGAATAAAATATTGATTCTCCTCTGCCTGAAAGAAAGACCAAAAATGTGTCACTCTGCAAATGGTGGGCTGTGGTTCTAACTCTGAACTGCTTGGGAAAAACCAGGCCTTGACCATAAATGTCACTGTAGACAAAACACAGGGATGATGAATGTACTGTGTGGTAGGTGCTGGCTGTCACATGAAATATCCCTCTTCTTCTTTGTTTTGTTTTTGAAAAGTTTTATTTTGAGCACAGGGGACCTATTAAAATTAATTGAATTTGTGCAATTGTATGACATTGCACAATGTTTTGCTGTGTACAGTTTGTTTGTATGTAGCACTTTGTTTCTCACACTGTATGTTTAGTGAAGCTCTGTTTGTTTCAACTGTTTGCAAAGCAGTGCCCAGGAAGGATCATGTTTGGACGTGACATGAATAGCCGCTTTTGTACTCCAGTTTTCATTTCTGCAGATATATGACATCAGCTTTTACAGTTTTCAGCTGTTTTTTTTATAACTTTGTGTAATCATTTCATGTATATCTGTTTAGAAATATATTGTATTTACAAAAATGTACAGTACACTGTAGTGAATTACCTTTGAGCCTTTGGCAACAGTCCACATGCCCTGTTGTAATGGATGCATCATTGTCCCAGATGCAAATATCATTCAGAGAGTTTGGGAAGCAGCTCTGCTCTGCCTCTAGTGCTGCAATGACTCAAATTAGGTCATTTGTTTATCAGGATTATATGTTTGGTTCGTGTTTCTATCCTAACAAGAAGGGACAGAGAGTAAGAGGTCTTAGCAATTACAATTTAAAGACTGATTTAAACCATAGAAAGCAGTTTTAAAGAGCACCTGATCTCTACTGAGGGACTCATTGTAGAAATATTACCAACATCTATGACAAATAACCAACCTACATTCTCTGTCTTCAGTGACTAAAGCAATCCTTCATTCAGTAGTTCAATGTTTTGATTGTTAATCAGCGTTTGGTAAATTCCTGTGTAATGGCCATGTAAAGTGTTTTCAAAAGAACTTCTGTTCATTACATCTTGACTCATCCTGTAAATCATGAGGCTTAAGGCGAAGGTAGTACCAAATGTACTGTGCGTCACGTTAAGGCATTAATTCAGGGATCTTGGCATGTTTTTATTTGACACAGTGCCACAGTGAAAAGAAAACAGATCTGTACCCCGATACAACTGCCATTTCTTGTCTTTCATTCAAACTATGATAACATTGTAATTGGCAGTGTTCTCTGATGTTGATCCAATTAGTTATGAAAGAGATTTAAAGTTGTCATTTTAATTAATTCCAAAGATTAATTTAGATTTACAATGACTTGAAAGGCAAATGTTTTTGCACTGATTTCAATTGTGAATGTGCAATCAGAAGTACTGTGGGTTGTTCTTTGAGAAATCAATGTCATTAAGATTTTGTATTTACAATGAAAATCGAACATGTATAGGATGTTTCTTCTTAATTAAAGTGTGTTTTAAAAAACACAATGAGGAGGTTTGCATTTCTTATCAAAATCAATTAACTTTAGCCTTGAATATGATTAATTCCTTCATCCAGGTTATAAAGGTGAGAGTTACAGTGTCACGACAAAGCACAGCAAGTACTCCAATTACACTCCAGGTATTAAAAAAAGTCCAAATAAAATATCACATTTTATTTATGTTTATCATGGCTGCATTAGCATGTTAGGGACACAAATCTGTGTCCCTAACATTTCAGGTCTGCTATTTCTGAATACTTTCTGTATAATGTCTTGAATGTCCTGTAAATAATTTTATTTTATAGTAATTAGAGGGAAAATGGAGACAAAGATTGTTCATTTAGTTAGTTTAGTTAGTTGATGTGTTTAAGTGCAATTGCTGATTTCTAGTGAAGTTTCCTTGAAGTTTCCTTGAAAGAACTGTTCCAGTTGAACAGGACCAGTACTAGTACCAGTACTTATGCTGGAAATTTAGTTTTCCATATGAGTTGAATAGTGTGCCTGGCTTTCCCAGTGATGTTTAGCTAAGCTGCTGTGACCTAACCAAAAGACTTGAACTTACAGTAGATTAGCAACTGATTAAATTGATTAATTTGAAGTTAACCAATTGAACACTCTCTCTATTTTACCTATAATCAATAACATATTGCATGGTTCATTGCCAGGAAATTATAAGGAAAATATAAGGAAATGTTAGGGTATGTTAGAGTATTACTATACACTAGTAGTACTCCAACTGGAGTACTATCAGGCCACAGATAGCGTCAGATATTTGAGGCAGTTAATTACATTTTCACACATGGCCCCTCTATACGACAGGACCACAAGATTACATAATGAAGCACAACCCACCTTAGTTGATATTATATTGTACTTTGTTGGTGTAAATTCTATCCCACACAAAAGCAGAGGTCAATTGGATGCAACCAACTGACACAACAAATTTGGGACTTCTGGGGTCTTCTTACTTTGCCTGGTTGGTAATGTAGGCTTAATTGAAACAATGGCTGTAGATATAGCCTGTAGAAATATTGGATAATTTACCTAAGAATACAGTGAATTTTGATTGCACAGTAATTCTGGAATTATTCAGTGATTATTCTGTGTTGCATTTTCTGTCTCAACAAATCTCGTTTTTATGGACACAAGTACAAAAAAATGAGAATCAATGACATAATTTTTTTCATTTATCTTTGAATCGTCATTTTGTTCATATTCTGTAGTTTTGTTCTGTCAATTCTGAAGCTGAACATTTTTTCTTTTTTAATGGAAAATACCTCAAATGAGAGACACACAATCCAAATGTGAGTCTTCTCTTGACTCTGCAGTCAGCACATAATCAGTCTCAGTGTGGGAATGATTGTCAGACATCTCCATCACTGAAAAATGCTTTTGATATGACGGTCCCATTTCCCAGAAATCCCCTCCATTTCCAGCACACAGTTTGCGGGTCAAAGTTTGTGTGCGTAAAGCTTGAAGGTATCGTCAGGGGGAGTATACAGACTATACAGTTACACAGAAAACGAAAGAAACAGCAACACTTTTACAACACTTTTAATTATTGTCATATACTCATGTACTCCTTGTCTGGGCCCCTCCTACCACAGTTTGGAGAGAAAATTCAGCAGCAGCATGATTCAGCACAAGAAGAAGCGAGCAGCAGTCAAGGAAAAAACCTAAATTACCTTTTCTAAAAACTTGTAGAGTTGACCCAGGGAAGATCTCTGTGGAGTAGGCAACATTCACAGTGGAGGCATACAACTAGAATATCATCTATTAGGGAAAACAGCTGCTGCATTTTTTATACATAGATTTTTTTAAATAGGCTATAAGGATCGGTTATAGGAGCCGTCAGGAAAACATTACAGTAGCCTACATGTGAGAAGATGTAGATGATCGTGCTAAAGAAGAAAAAGCAATGATGAATGTAACTTCCACGGAGCATGGAGACCCATGTGCGCCTGTCCTCCAGGAGCTGTGGCAGTACGTGAAAGCTGGACAGGAGGAGATCCTTGTCTCTCCTTATTTACCTGCGTCCTGCGCCTTTCTGACGCACATGCTGCTCTGCGCACCTTTCCTGGCGTTGGACGCGCTGGGCAGCGTCTGTCGGCGGGTCAGGTGGTGGAGGATCGCTGCAGGCTCGGGGCCACCGCCGTCGCTCCGCCAATGGTTTGACTGCTTATGGAGGATACTGTTCAAATACCTGACTGCCATCCTCCCCGCAACCGCGATGTTTCAGAGCCTGAGGAGCCCCATGCTGCCGGACCTGGCGCCGTCCTGCTGGCAGCTCTTTGTGGAAGTCCTCGCGTGTTCTCTGCTTTTTGACACGCTCTACTTCATATGGCACTTCTCTCTGCACAGGTGAGCAGTATGCATCTATGTGATGTTGGTCTGACGTGCATGGGCTTCGCCTTTATTCCTTTTTATCATTGGATGCTGCACTGGTATTTTGAATCTACATTTAAGAATAAAAATAATTTCACTTGTAATAGGCGACTGTAACACGGTGGTATTGTTACTTTTACTTAAAGGACAGGTTCACAATCTTTCAAGTCGGTCTTAAAACAACAGTCAGGTGTCCATATGAGCCTAAATGAACATTGAAACATGTTTTTCTTGTCATAATCATTCCTTCTGTTCATACTGACCATTAGAAGATTCCTTTATAATGCACTTACAATGTAAGTGATGGGGGACAAAATCCACAGTCCTCCTTCTGTGCAAAAATGTATTTAAAAGTTTATCTGAAGCTAATATGAAGCTTCAGTCGTCCAAATGAGTCAAATCAAGTTGACATCTTTCAACATTACAGTCTTTTTAGTGCCAAAGTCCGTCTTTTTGTAACTGTTCTTCCACCACAGCTCAACAGGGAAACACTGTCTGAGGAAACACAAAGAGGGAATTTGATGGCAAAAGGGAAAGGCTCTAGCTCAGGGAGAACAGATAATAACTGATATGATGAGCTGTTGGCTAATAACAATTCTGTTCCACCTCGTGTAGCACAGTTTTGATATTAAATGAAATGAACGTGCAGTATCTTTCAAATAAATCATAAACACATTGGATGCTTACAGCCTTTCTAGTGCATCAGGATTAACTTAATGTTTTGTCACCACATCTGACATTAATTCGTTTTTAGCTTGCATAAGAAAGACCCTTAGGGAAACTTTGACAGACTGCTAGAGCAGGTTACTTACTTGTTTGCAGTTCAAGGTGTCCTGTCAACAGTCAACAGATGTCTCTTTTATAATGGTGGTCTATGGGGAAAATGCCTCTCGAGCTGCAGGGGGATTTTTCACTGCAATAACGCAAGTAACCATTGGGAAAAATGGGCTGCAAGGCTGAGCAGCAGAGCCCTATCCAATATAATATTGGTTATACTGTCGTCAGAAATGTAGCAGTAGTAGTAGAAGTAGTAAAACTAACTTTCTAATGATAGACCATACAGTCACACTGACATTATTCCATTTTTGGAACAGCCAGTGATTTTCCATCATAGTCAGGTCTGTGATCTAAGCAGAGACAGCCGTTTGTGTGTTTCTCATCAGAGTTTCCTGGCTCTACCGCAACATCCACCAGCTGCACCACCAGCACAAGGTACCCTTTGCCCTGGCAGCCCAAGATGCCAGCTCCACTGAGCTGCTCTCTCTGCTCCTGATTGCCCTGATCAGCGCCTGGGTGGTGGGCTGCCACCCCCTGAGTGAAGCCCTCTTCCACCTCATCAACAGCTGGCTGGCGGTGGAAGATCACTGCGGCTACGATCTGCCCTGGGCTCTGCACAGACTGCTGCCCTGCCTAGGAGGAGCCCCCCACCACCAAACCCACCATAGTTTGCACAGGGGGAACTACGCCCCCTACTTCACCCACTGGGATCACCTCTTTGGCACATACTGTGCATAAGTGCAGCAGAAAGCAGAAATAACTTTCGGCAATGTAAGAATGATGTAAATATGTAAGGTGAATATTCCTCTTTGAGTCAAAACTGTATATACATATACATATATACATATATACATATACATACAATTATATACATATATATATATGTATGTATGTGTATATAAGCACACACACACATATATATATATATATATATATATATAATTGTATATATAATTTGTAAATATATTTTCTTGATGTAAAGTTTGGTCGAGAATCACCTTGATAAACATGAGATAACACATGAAAGCAGAACATAGAGTGGGAGTTTTTTCATTTGTCTCAGATTTCTGTTTTGTTGTTTTGACTTGTGTTCTCCTGCCTCTGCCTACTTTCTCTGCAAACTGGTTCCATGGGGACTCGACTAAGAAATTGAAAGCACATGCTTTTGGAGATGAGAACCGTCTCAGTCATTGTTTCTTATTATTATACTAAATTCAACTGGAACTACTCATTTCTTATCAAATGAAATAAAAGAATACTACAGTGAGATACAGGGTCTGACACTTTATGACTTATCATGGGGAGCCAAATGCAATTCTTGTAAAGGGATAATGAAAGAGTTATACAGTGTTACTTTACTTAAGCAATTAAGATAATGACTAATAATATATTTTTGAAGGGTTTCTGGTGAGTGAAGAAGAATGGCAGTTGTATGGTTCGTGTTGTCCTGACCTGCACTGAACACATTTTTCTGAAAAATCAGTCTGAGGGTAACATTACTCCGCTTGGATTAAGCATGTCAGCTTCAGTTAACATCTGTTTTTCATTACCGAGTCTTTCAATAGGCCTTTTTAGTATTTGGCAACATCAGAGTCAAATACAAATTGGTAAAAGGTGTTTGAACATTTTGAAGTACTTTTGCACATGGCCATCAAGCAATAGTTGAGCAATCTGTGGCTTGCCTGGGAAATGAAGAGACTTGAGAAAAGAACAAGAGATGAGTACTGGGTGGTGGTGTTACCAAGAGATGGAATGATAAACATGTGACCCAAAACGGAAACAATCAGGCCCTATTACAGACCCCACGTCAGAGTCAGGGCGAGTCATGCAGCTTTGGATGACACACACCAAAACACACGTTTACCCCAGGACACACGTCCATTACCATTAGCCGACGTCATGATGGCAGTTAGTGGAGCATTACAGGGTTTTGAAGCACAACGAGCCGTCTGTACATTGGGAACTGTTCAGTTTGTTTACTTGTTGTTATGCGTGCTCCTAAATTAATCATAGGGGAGAACGAGGTAATATGAGCCACTTTTTACATTTGATGATTTTACTGCAGTATGAAAGTGTATTTGTTTCAAATAATAGTAACTATATATACCTCAGGTTGTTGTGTACCCATGGAAATGAAAACAAATTATCTAATTATTATGGTTTTAGAACAATGAGCCATCAAAAAAAGTTAGTCCCATGGCACAATTTGCCCCAGGGTAGGGGTAAAATGAGCATGGGGGTGGGGTAAATAGTGCTACCAGTAAATACTGATATAAAAATCACACAAAATCAAACAAATCAATTATAAAATTAAAAATAATTTTGAACTTTATTGATGCCATCAATTTAACGAAGGCAAAAACTTGTACTTTTAAGTAAAAACATATGTTTGTGTCCTGTTGTTCAACATGTTACCTCAACATTTTCAGTAAAGATTAAACTGTGATCCTTGAGTGTGAGCTACAGAAGGAATGTGTGTGTAAATGTGCTTTTGTGTGTACAGACAGGTGACAAATTAAAGGAAAACCCGGTACAGGTCTGAATGCTTGACCCCTACAGTGAGGGGGTCTGGGGGCTCTGTTATGCTGTGGGGGGTATTTTGCTGGCATGGTTTGGGTCCACTTGTCCCCTGAGAGGGAAGAGTCACTGTAAATCAATACAAAGTGATCAGCTTTATCCTATGATGAAACATTTCTATCCTGATGGGAGTGGTCTCTTCCAGGATGACAATGCCTCCATCCACAGGGCACAGGGGTCACTGAATGATTTGATGAGTATCAAAATGATGTGAATCATATGCTATGGTCCTCACAGTCACCAGATCTCAGCTCAGCTGAACACCTATGGGAGATTTTGGATTGACATGTTAGACAGCGCTCTCCACCACCATCATCAAAACACCAAATGAGGGAATATCTTTTTGAAGAATGATGTTCATCCCTCCAGAAGAGTTCAGAGACTGTAGAATCAATGCCAAGGCACATTGAAGTTGTTCTGGTGGCACATGGTGGCCCAACACCTTACTAAGACACTTTATGTTGTTTTTTCTTTTAATTTGTCACCCATCTGTATGTACAGCATGTTTGTGTGTGGCTTAAATTTAACATTAGCCAACAATTAGGTATTTATTCATCAACATTGTAGCACTTGTAACAGGGATCATACATGAACAGTGTCTCTAGTCACTAGAATATCAGAAAATCATTTTTTGGGGGGAAATTGAGCCATTGACTCAACTTGCACCAGCATCACTGGCACGTTTTACCCCACAACCTCCATTTTGACAAAACTGTTTCATACAGTGGCTCAGATCCACAGTAATGTGAAGTTTATGACCTTGTTTTGTAGCTTACACTGACTTAAATTAACATATAATAATGTTCAAAACTTATCTATTTTAATTAAAATACAAGACTGATAACTTTAGTAACATGATGAATTCACTTGGCATGACAAAAATCTTTTTATTTTGCTCTGTTTTGTTGACCACTCTCTCCATGTGCTTGAGTCCAAGATGGATTGAGTAATGTGAACTATACTTTATTAATTTATAGTCCCATGATTACTTTCGTTTATGGTTACCTAGATAAAGGGGGTGGCTCATTTTACCCACTGGCTCTATTTACCCCGTTCTCCCCTATAGGCTAAATCCTCCACAAACTCCAGCATAACAACCAGCAATGAGACTAAAATTCTTTTGTTAGATGGAGCCATGTCAAAACAAGAGAGAGAAAAAGCACAGAGCACTCCTCAGGAGTCCTTATCATCTTAGCAAATACTAAAGATTTCCCATTTCATCATATTTCCTGAAAGTTTGCCATTCAGTGACAAAGGCCAGATTCATATTTCTTCCACCATTCTGTAAATATTCAATTAGTGAGCTTTACATAGCTCAAATCGCCTGTTGTCACAGTAACTTGCTGAGGTTCTTGCCCCTTGGTCTGTAACTATTTTTAGACCTCTACTCTCATCTTACATGAGAGGTCAGTCAATGCCTGACTTGTTTGCTTTCTGAAACATCACAGTGCACTTGTCATTAGTGTGCTGCTGCCAAAGACTTTTTTAAGGCAACTTTACCATAATGGGCTACTCAAACTGAAACCTCTGTTAGGACACATAATGTTTGACTGCATAACCATTCAGTATCTACTAATGCTATAGCATTAGTAGATACTGAATGGTGATCTCCAAAAGTAACCATTTAGTATATATTGGATGCAGAGATATTTCATAGGCTTTCAACCCAGTGATGTAAGTCTAACGGCATTAGAGTATGTTTTGACTACAACACCTCTCATCACCAACACCTCTATCCCTCCACAGAAAATTGACATGAAGATCAATACCACTTCAATATTTGTCCATTAAATATCAAGCTAGTTTAATATCAAGAGGAAACAGCTAGTCTGGCTCTTCACAAATGTAAAGAAGTCCTCCTACCAGCACCTCTAAAACTGAGTAATTCTCAGCTAGTTGTCTAACAACCTCACAGAGACAACAAGACTCAAGGAAGTCACTGCACCTCGCAAAAAATAGTCTAGTACATACCCCCCTTGTTGCTTTAAGACTTTGGTTTTTGATATGAAGTCTTAATTAGTGAGCTTTAGAGGTGCAAGTTGGCAGTTTTTTATACCTTTGGGCAGAGCCAGACTATCTGTTTTCTCCTGCTTCCAGTCCTTATGCAAAGCTAAGCTAACTGTTTCCAAGTTTTTGCTTAATGGACAGGTATGAGAGTGGTATTTATCTTCTAAACTAACTGTTGGTATGAAAGCAAATAAGTGGATTTCCCAAAATGTGTAATGCTTAAGCAGGTTGCAAAGTAGCCTGGCAAGCTCACTGTGGACATTCACTCTTTTTTTTCTTTAAAATCTGCACTTGGGCACTTTAGCACATTAGCAACATCCCTCCCAAAAAGCAGATTTCATAACTATAAATATCTCTGTCTGTACCAAAGTATTTGATTTTCACCTCAGTTCTGCTGCTGGAGCAATCTTTCACATCATCTCTCACAGATCTTTAGACAAAGAAATAACAACAAGCTTTACACGTTTCAGAGCATTAATCTGATCTGTATCCTTTATTTACATCTCCAATGTGCGTTGGTACATGGAAAGAACAACATAATGCATTTGCAGTCTGGATTCAACATTCATAAAATTCAGTGAGTACAGAAAAAGTCACCATCGCCCAGATCTTTGTGTTTTGTTCACATTTTCTCTTTCCTAACAGGTTTTCTATCACAGCTGTCAGCATCTGCTAGCTGTCAGTGTAAGCACCAGGCCATCCATTTTGTTCATTAGCGGGCCTTCCTCTCACTTTCCCATGGGCTTTTGTTTGTGTGTCATGTATGAACTATGACCTGTGAGCTGATACTGTTGGACTGAATGATCTGAATGTCAGCAATGCATTGTATCATTCGTAGCAGCTTCTTACTAAAGTAATGGAAAATGAAGCTTGACAGACTGAGATGCTTTGATTGATACTTGTAATAGAATAGATCATATACAATTAACTGTGAAAAACAGTGTCAGTTTGGCATTTTAGCTCAAAATATTTACGGTCATCTTGATATGAGATAATCCTAATGGCATTTTGAATAACATGGTGAGTTAATGCTCCGCAATGGTAAGGTTCAGTGATGAATTCATTGTAAAAGAGGCTTTTTATTTTGGATACGTTAAGGACTTGCTCTTCATTGTTTTAGAATTTGTTACAATTTCTCTTCCAAACAAAATACATTTTGAGGTGCCAACACATTGTCATGGATATCAAACCTGCTCCACACTATGTAACTTAGAAAATGTACATATATAGTTATCTACTCTGTAAAAATTAATAAATTAGAACAATAAATAGTCTTTTATTTGACACAAGCAGCAGAGGTATCAAAAGGCTTAACAAAAGAAAATAAGTATTTCCTTTGGGTATCCATAAGGGGAATGTGACAATATCCTCTTTTCTACTCTTGATTTTGGCCCATGGATGACAACCATCCCCAAAGGCTGTTTTTACCATAAAAGTGATGGATGACTCAACGGAGGAGTTAGAGATATATTAGTGGCACATGGTGCTAGGTCAGTGAGTTGAGGCAGTTAAGATTGTTTGTTGCCTAGGAATGCGGACAACCCCTGCCCCCTTGTCCTGTCCCACTCCCCCATCCCACCACCTCAAAAGCTGCCCAGAATGGCGTCCAGTTCTCCAAGTCTGAATGGTGGCATACATGTTTCTTAGCCTCCAACACCTTACTATCGCTGTAGCCTTGGGGGAGTGGAAAAGAGGCATGTGAAGTGGGAAACAGGGTTTGGGTAGATAACCCTGCCAATAGGACCCCTGCACAGCGCCTACGTATCAGGAGGCTACAGGAGGCAGGAGGTGGTCCTGGAGAGTTCATGTCTTGTCAGGTTGCCTCAGGGAGGTCATTTCACTGCAGAGGGCACATGAAGTGCTGATTAGTGTTTGCATCAAGTGAGTAGGCTAGAGATAAGTGGAGAGGAAGACAGGGGGAAGGAGAGGGAGGGGGACAACTGGCCCACCAGTTCCCACCAGGCTGCACACACTGTAGAATGTACTTGGTTGGGTCCTTTGGGAAATCTTGTGCCTTTTTAGTCTTGTCGGTATGAAGACACACCTTGGTATCACTATTGGCAACACATTGACTGTAGATCTGCTGCACATCTCCACTGTCTCTCCACTGTCTGAATGGTGGCAACTGATAATCTTGACTTTAGCCTTGTAAGATGAAGTATTCATTTCTGTCTTTCAGTACAACATACATATTTGTCCACAATCATTCATTTGGAGCACACAGATTTATAAATAGTGGTCGTGCACTTCCAGTCTCATTGAATAACCCTTCCAGAGATTCCAATAATTGTCCATTTTCTTTTTGTTGTAGACAGTCTTGGCTTATCTCCTTTTTCAGGTTATTGTTAGTTTTGTGTCTTTTCTCTTCTTGTAAGACTTCACTAAGAGTTAAGCTCTCTCAAAGCATGAACTATCTGCAGCCACATTCAGCCACCACCATGCCCTCAAACTTGTACTTGTAAGTGACCACACCTGTGTCATCCAGGTACAGGAGGGAGATGGGATCCAGCTTGGTGGGCACACAACATGCTCGTGCTGCCTTCTGAGGGCTATTGATGTTGATCAGTGTCTGGACAATGGCATGCTTGGTGGGTGTGACGTGCTTTGTCAGTGGGAAGGAACATATGCCAGTGCACTCAAAGGCATCGTAACCAGTGGGTGCCAGGATCCAACTGTCCCATCCAATATCCTTGAACTCTACATACAGAGATTGTTTCTTGCAGTGGTTTCCCTTGGCATTGCGACGAATGCGGGATGCTGTGTCGTAGATCAGGTTGGAACGCATTTGGATCAGGTCTTCTTCATCTGGCTCAGATTCTTCACCTCCTTCATCCCTGTCCCTGCCCATCTCGTCCCACAGCCCATTCAGACCCATCCCCAAGTCATTCTGAAGAACCATGTTAGAAGTTTCATGGTCAATCATCTCATTTAGCTCACGCTTGTCATCACGGTGATCACTGCTTTGGTCATCAGAGAAAACAATCAGCAGGGGTTTGTGTTTTTCCTCAGGGCTAGTGTCAATTGTCATGTCTCCTTCAGGTGGATTCCTGTCTTTGTTGTCCTCTGTCATATCTTGAACATTATCTTCATTTGCCATGCTGGCAATGTGCACTTCCAACCGATGCGTGGTGCCATGATCAGATTTGCGCCACCGTTGAGCAGCTACAGTGAGATCAAAGGCCTCCCAGCCATTATCAGTGCCATAGACCTGGCGTGAAGCCAACTCCACCAGTTCTATTTGCTCTCCTCCTCCCCCTCTAAATCCATCTCCTCTCTCTGCATTCTCATCAGTTGTGTTGTCATCCCCTTCATGCAATTCCACTTCATAGATTGTGACCTTGCGGTCAACACCAGCATAGAGGTGGCGGTCAGTCTGGACAAGGGTATAGAGGCGGAGCTCAGCTGCTGTGATGCGTTCATGATGGGGGACTGACACATTGAAGAGGAGTGGGTGGCGCCTCACTCCTCCAACCCCTACAGCACTGGGAGATGAATCTGGGGAATAGAAAAAATTGTCAAAATTAAACTTCTGCACATTCTGTCAAGTTTTGCAAAGTATCCTGAAATCCTCTATAAGGAAACATTTAACTTTTCAGAATAAGAATAGAATCTTGATGTGAATGTTGCCTGGCAAAGAGAAGTGACAAGGAATAGGTTCATTGCGATATCTTGGATTTAGTCAACTAAAATTAGGTTTGTACATACTTGGAGAGACAATCTATTTAAAAACTCTCATTCTCAGTTTCATCACTTACATTCATTCATTGGCCTTGCAGACCAAAGTGTGATGAGGAAAATATAATTAATACTTAAATGATACATTTTATGAAAATATTAAGAGAACATGACAATGACTACCAAAGAAAAAGTAGTTATCATTTTTAATCAATCAATATGATTAACAGGGACGTCATCACATGGAGCACAGGAGCCATACTGCACCTTCATTTTTGAAGCTACGGATTATGTTGGCAGTGGGCATGGCAGTGTGGTCATTAGCAAAGCGGTTGTAGAGCTCCATCATGTAATCAGGTGGCTCCTCTCGTGTGCTTCCAGGAGACAGAGCAGGAGGACCCAAGCCAGACAGGTTGAACGTCCTCAGAAACTGTTCCTTCAGGCTCTCCAGCAGGCTCTGCATGTTCATATTGCTGTCCTGCTCCAACCGTGAAGGATCCACCACTCCTCCATGCCCGTCTCCCAGCCCTGGAGCAGGTCGATGTCTCTGATGGGTGTTGGAGATGGGGCTGCTCTCTCCAGAGAAAGGCCCCTCCAGCAGCAGGATGGAAAACAGCAAGAGCAAAGTCTTGGAGCTGCAAATGGTTCCCAGTTGAGAGACCCAAATGCTCGCCATGGGAAAAACAAGCTGCAGCACTTAAGTTTATGCCCTCTGTGGATGTCTATGGATGAGCCGTTGCAACAGTAAAACAAAATGATTGTGATCGCTCAACCCCTTAATCCAAAGCGCAATTTAAATTGTGCTCAGTTCATCTGTAGGCTAAGAAAGTTCTGGTTCCCCGGCAGTAGTCAGCAGTGTTGTTGACCCTTGTTCTGACCAGTGGGAGCTTCTCTGCGCTGGTGTGTATTCCGGATGCTCCCTTGCAAATCTTACAGCATTTATTCTCATGCACACCTTTTGATGTCCTTTGCGACAGGGCTGCAGTTCCGCTCACAGGGTGGCATAGGCTTGGCTTTGTCTGTCCGAGTCATCTCTGTTGCGTCCTCTCCTGTGTCAGTCTCTCTCTGGGCTCTGCTCTCTCTTCCCAGCTCTTTCTTTCTGTTCCTTATCTATGATATGGTGGGCTCTGCATTGCTCAGTGCTTATGGTCTCTTTGCTGGTGTGTGTGCGTGCGTGCGTGCCTTCAACTTTGTGTGATGCACATGAGTGTGTGTTATCTCACAACTTCCTTAATGAGGATTTTGTAAACACTGTCCTGTAGCCTCTTCCTTGTGGAAGCGCTATTTTGTTTGGGTGGGTGCTCCAGGGTTGATATTCTTCATTTGTTTATTTGGTTTGTAAATGGTGGAGTTCTGCAGGCTGCTGTCTAGGCTCCATTGACCATTTCTTTTTGACAAAATACTCAACTGGTCTGTTGATTTTGTTGAATGTAACAGGATATATCTATTAGACAACACTTGTCCAAATGAAATTGAAATGCAATGAGGTGTGAGGCCCAATGACTGAAGATGAAAGATACTGAGCTCACATTGAGCTCATGAACAGTACAAAATAATCATTCTTGTTCATTCAACAAAATAACAATCATCCCCCTCTTATGCTTGCGCAAATGTTCTGTGTACACTTCCTCTTCTGGCAAGTGGACACTGTCTGAAATGGATTATCTGGACACAAGAGCATTCTTAAAAATGCAAGAACAACACATACGAATCTAAAAGAGAAATCACAAGGTTTCATGAGGGGCAGACGGAGTTGTTTCTCTTGAGACTGCAACAAGTCAAAGGTAGTGACCATGAAAACTGGGTAACACTTGGAGAAAGACTTCCACCATCTAATGAGTCATTACTGAATGTATGGGTATACACGGTGAAGCAGACAGACAGTGCTACCAACACAGAGTCAAGAGGCTGCTCAGATGTTTTCTGATGAGGTTGGTAATACCTTGCATTGGCTCCTCGACAGATTTGAATAACTGCCCAGCTCATCACCTGAACCCTCATCATACTACACAACTGTCTGTCATTCCACAGCTTCTTTGTGTGACCTGGAGATACACTCCTGATTGCAGTGCGTCACAGATGGGAAGGAATGAGCTCTTCCTGCCCCTGCCACTCATCTGCCTAACTGACAGTTGACAGACATGCTGTTATCTGTCGCTCTGTTAAACTGCTGCTGCAAAAGACTATCACAGCTTCCTGATGGCCGTAAGAGGGCCTGATAATGGCCATGTCCTTTTGCACACACACAGTCAGTGCTATCCATATGGTCTCTATTATGGACATCAGGATCTGACCAATGTGGATTTGTGAAGGCCAGTTTTCTTTTTTTTTTGGATTGAAACTTCCAACCGATAATGTTTTGTGCTAGTATCAAATATCCAAATGTTATCATCTCCAGCTGCCCTACCCCCACAGATTTAGGATGGAAAATGCAATGAAACCAATGTACTACTCATCAGTTTTACATAACTCTGTATTTTTAGAGCAGAATTAATTGATATTTTAGCCACTTGGGGGCAGCAGAACAACATTTACATATATTAAGTTGTTATTATGAGCGTGTAGCAAACATATGCCTATTTACAAATCCAGCACACACAGCAACATTAACATCCATTTGTCGTTTTTCACGTCGCCAGGCCACCCATGAATGTAAGTCCAATCATCACAGTCTTGGGGGGAAATGTGTCAGTAACTGGCAACTAAAGATTGCCATGAAATGTGCTGTCCCCAAAAGATGAATCTTACTGACTTTGCTTATTAGCAAATGATGCATGCTAATGTGCTAAACTAACATAGTGAACATGGCTAATATTATACCTGTCAATGTGAGCATGTTAGCATGGTGATGTCAGCATTTAGTTCAGAGCACCGCTGTATAGCTTAAAAGAGCTGGTACCATGGCTGTAGACTTTTAGTCTTATTAATAAAGGCTTGGGGCCTCATTTATAAAACAGTGCGTAGGATTCATACCAAAAGTGTAAATGCGCACAAAAGCCGAAAAAAAATCAGATTTATAAAACTGTAAAATTGTGTGCACGCACAAATGCATGCGTTTTCCCTTTATAAATTACAATCAACTTGAAAATGTGCGCACATGGACAAACCTCATATCCCACCCACTACACTGCCACAATTAACCATAAATGGTCAATGCAAAAGCCTTCATGAACATTGATGCACATGTTGTTCTGTGCAGAGTGGCAGCAGTAACAGAAAGTTTGAGAGGCAAAGTGGAACAAAGTGGTCAGACGCGGAGGTAGATGCCAAGAAGCGCATTGCTGCTCACTGTCAGTGTGGACTAGTGGGGGCATGAAGACACCGGAGCTCACCGCTTAGTATTTGTTAAACATCTACTGTGTAAAGACACATGACGGATGAGGCCACACACTTAGTAGCCTATGTAAAATACAGTTAAGACTGTATTTATTTATATTTACTCCAAAACCCAGCATACAGGTTTTTCTCTAATTTACACAGTCCATATATGAGTGCAGGTGGTGAAGATGTGGCGGTGAGGTGAGAAGACAGAGTGTGTATGGCAGCCACCGCGGTGACAGTCATGTGTTCACTGCAGCGATTTTACACACAAAAACAATATGAAAACTAAAATCGTACTCGGTGATATATAGGCCTATACAGTAATAGATTATATTATAAATCTATTAGCGCTCCGTTCTGCAATTCTTTGAAGTTATTTGATGTCATCTTGGATTTCTACAACGGATTATGATAATTTCATCACTTAGTTAACGTGGTTGAGGTGAAAAGGAATCACTATCTTCACGCTTAATATTGGGGAAATGCAGGCCAGACTTTCCAAAACCCTGCAATCATCCGGCCACATCCTGACATCACTCCTGGCATTTCAGCAGTTGCTCCACAGCTGTGTGACCACCATACAGCCTGGCCTTCTCTCTGGAGATTGGGAATGTGATGGTGAATCAGCCCAGTGAGCTCAATATTTCAATAATAATTCAATAATAAATCCCAGATGTCATTGGGTTGGCTTAAATATCTTTTAAAATTGAAAGGTGCTTATGGAACAGATATGTCTCACAATCATTGCTATTATCATTACTAATCATGTCTGTATTGTTATTATCGTTGTTATTGTTATTATTGTTGTTATTATGCTTCTCTGTGTCCCTCTCTCTCCACTCTCCCCCTCCCTCCTTCTTTCTCTCTCAACCCAACCAGTCAAGGCAGATGGTGGCCCATCTACAGTCTGGTTCTGCTCCAAGTTTCTTCCCGTAAAAGGGGAGTTTTTCCTTACTGCTGTCGCCAAGTTCTGCCCATGGATGAATTGTTGGGTCTCTACAAAAAGAAATACAGTCTTAGCCTCCTCTATGTGAAAAGTGCTTTGAGATAACTTTTGTTATGATTTGGCGCTATATAAATACAAGTGAAAATTCAAAATTGAAATTGAAATTGAAATCACAAGTGACACTGCTGGCTTGAATGTTTATGGATAAATAATTAACATCTGATATTGAGTGAAATTAAATGTGTGAGATGAATCGTTATACAATCTGGCTTCAGTTCACCATCTGGTTCACCAATCTCCCCTGTGTCCAAAATGTTTGTACCTGGGTCAGAGTTTCCATACAGGTGCGCACATTCTCCCGTTTTATAGATCAAAACTTTGTTGCGGGACGTGATGTATGAATCTTTCAAGCAACGGTTATAAATGAGGCCCTTGATGTTTAACTCTGCCTGCTGTTTCTACCGTCATGCACTATGTTCACTTTGTCTTTTTAAGCCTGTATCGGGAATTGTTTTCCATTTGTCTCCTATTATTTAAGTATTTTGCTTCATACTTTAGATCAGCTTCACTGGCTCCTTGTTCATCAATTGATTTATTCTACTGCTTACCTTCAAAACCCTCCATAATCCCCCCCACCCTCCCTCAGCATACCTTTCAGGCCTTCTCCATCCTCAGATGCTCTGTTGACTGTCTGACTCACTACCGCTACACATCTGTCAGCTGAACTCTATTATACAGTTCAAATCACAGCTCAAAACACATTTGTTTAAGTTAGCATACTCATTATAATTCAACTTTAATTATGATATTCTATTCATTCCATATTCACTTCAATATTAACTTTTGCTGTTTAATAATCTGATGTATTCACTTTACACTGCTCTGGTTCTTTTGCTGCATCATTCACCACTGAAATAACATCAAATGAGAGACTATTAACTCCATATATAACACACATTATTTGTATTGTCCACTGTTTATCATACTGTCCAGATTGTCCTTCGAAGGGGTCAATCAAAGCTGATGTGGTCCAGCCTTGCATTTCTGTAGGAATTCATATATTGCATTTTCAAGCTGCAAAATGATCATAACCATTTTGCAAATAATTCACTTTTCATTTGAGATGTTCTCTTCCTGCATGTCCTGTATAACAACTAAACCAAATCAAGGCAGTTCATATACAGTGACATCACTCCTACAGTGGGCAGGAATAAACCTGTGTTGTTTTAAAAGTCTTTAATGTGAACAGTGATATAAAAAAGTCTACTTTGATCTCTTCTTAACAGACTGTCCTCAAAGGCGCAAACAAACGAGCCAATAACTTATCTTCAAGACCCAACTGGGCTAACATGGGAACACCACACTGTGTAGGATGACAGTATTTTCCATAAGCAGTTCCTGTGAAATTAGCTCTGTTGAGTTTAATGGGGTCATAAATCCATATTCTATCAGCTCTGACACAGACTTTTAGGTGGGAGCTTTTGGTTCTTTGAGGAACTGCTGAATGTCTCTTTTCAGCTCGTCGTTGCGTCTCTGGGCCTCATCCCGGCTGCGCTCTGCATTTCTCAGGCAGATCTCCAGAGCAGCCACACGGCGGTGCTCTGCTTCCAGAGCAGACTGGAGCTCAGCCACTGTGGCTTTCAGCTCCATGGTCTCCTGCTGCAGACTGCAAGAGACAGCGAGAGTCAGAGAGGGTGCAGTGATACAGGATCCAAAAAAACAACTCAATCTATTCTGATGTCCTGGTGTTAATCAGTGCAAATCACAGGAATTAAGCATTTTGTTGAGTTACACTGCAAAAAACTCCCATCACATCAACTTACTTTGACAAATATAGAGTGCTTTAATCTATTTTTCTTTAAACAAGCAAAAAGATCTTACAGTTAGGTTAGGGTGAGATTATTTCCAGTATTTCCAGTAAAAATCATCGACTTTTGAAGTGGAATTTTCTTGATTCTAATGCAGTGATTTGTCTTTTATTCTGTCTTGTACACTCCACAACTAAAAAAATAGTATTGAAGGATCAATATGAAACAAAATTGAATATAACATATTGTTGCAGTGTAGGATTTAAGTAACTTAAGGGCCTCATAAAAAGATCGAGAATATCACAATGCATTTGATTGAAAACCTTTAAAACTCTAATCCTTCATGTTTAAAACAAATGAGCATTCACCTACTCAAGTGAAATCACAAATCTTGTTACAAACTGTGGTCGTGGAGCCATTTACAAAGGAACTAATGGTGAGAGCTGCATTATGGGAGATGTAGGATCCAATGTTTTTTGAGTTTGACCCATATTAGGGACCAAAAGTCAGAACATCTCAGCCTCTGCTGCATCAATTTCGACCATTCCTTTTTAATTTGTCATCTTTAAATTGATGGAGTGCATGTTTGGGTCGAAAGCTTTCTAAAGTACTTGTATTTACAAAAAACCTTTAAAGACCCTTAGGTTAAGCTGTAGTTTTGAAGATAGTAGGTTTCCATCACAAAACTGACACATTTATTTAATGAAGGTATTACTCAAGTGGGTGAGGGCACACTTTGGGTGTGTAGTGAGTTAGAAGTGAAGTCAACAATGCGACTCCTCAGCTGAACTTACCTGTCAACAAGCTGCTGGTTGTCTGTCTTCTGTTCAGATCTGCTGTTGACCTGCTGACCTGAACTTCTCACTGGCAGGGTCTCTACACTCTTTTGATGAGACAGGACCTGATCAGGCTGGGAATAACTGTCAGGTTTTTGGGAGACAGCAGTGGAGGATCCTGTGTTGTCGCTTCCTCTTCTTGTTGTGAACCTATCTTCCCCCTTCTTGGCGCCCATCTGAGACCCTCCGAACAATGATCCTGAGCTCCGCAGGTCCAGGATCTTAAAAATGTCCTCTGACAACGTCCCACTCTTCTCCTCCACACTCTCCTGCATGCAACTCCGCCGGCTAAGGGCGTCAGCCTTCGCCGCCATCCCGGTGAGGGGGCAGTTGAAGCTGGGCAGGGTCTGGGTGCGTTTGCGGGGACTTCCGAGCCAGTCGTCTGTAGAAGGTGAGCGAGGCTCCAGAGGGATGTTTGGGGTACCACAGTTTCCTCTCTCTGGACCTGGACTATCATTGTCTTCCTCCTCTTCTGGAGACTCAGACAGAGAGGCATCACCCATCTGGAACAAACAGATAACTGAAGATTAATTACAGATATAGAAGTCTTTCATGTGCAAATGTAGTTTTAGAGCCAGATGAAAGACACTTAGGCAGAAATACTTTTCAGTAAAAGAACAACTAAACAGGCTAAAAAGCATATTATATTCAAATTAAAAATGGGAGATGTTTTACTAAATCATAAACAATCAGCAGAATTTGGGACACGACTTTCCTTTGGTTTGAAATACATTTTTCATAGACATTTTCTGCTTAATGTTTTTCAATATGTGGACTAATTTAATCAACACACTGTTGGTGAGCTACGATGCTGCTGTTTTTCAGTGGGTTATGTGCTGAACTTTTTCTTGGCCACAAGCATTTGCCAAGCAACCAGCGAGACTCTGTGAAGTCACTCCTCCTGGCCAATACACAGTCTAGAACATAAGCCCTCGTAAAATGGCAAACTGTCGGCTTTACTCTTCATTTTTTTCTGAATTAAACAAATGAGATATACTGTGACATGTTAGTAAGTGAGCTTTAGAGGTGCTGGCAGGTGGAATGTGTTACCTTCAGACAGAGCCAGGCTAGCTGTTTACTGCTGTTTCCAGTCTTTTAACAGGTTGCTGGTTGCCAGTTAGCTTCATATTTACTATACAAACATAAGTGTGGTATTGATCTTCTTATCTAACTCTCGGCAAGAAAGCAAACAGTGTTTTTCCCAAAATGTTGTACTGTGTCAAAAACTTTTTGTAGTCACTTTTAGCAACTGCTGACACTTCAAAAACTTGGCTACTTTGTCAAAAGCAACTAACTATTTCTGACTGTGGGGTGTTAATTTGGAAAATTTTGTCAGCACTGTTTGCCATATAGCTAACTCTCATACTGGATACATGGCAACTTTGTCCTACTAAACCTAATTGTTTGGTGTGTGTTCTTTTCCCCACTGACTTGTCCTGTTTTTAGGATATGTTCTGGTGCTATGCCTGTGTAACACCACAACATGTATGTCCTAAAATGGTATTAATGTTGTCAGCTGCTCGTACCTCTGCAGATTCCCAGCCCACAAAGCTTCGAGGAGCGTTCTTCTGGCTTTCAGCCTTCTTTGAGGGAGGGGAGGGAATCACATCTTTGGAGAGAGGAAACAGAGTCTCATGCTGTCTGATCATCTCTGTCATCAGCTTCTGGATCTGAGGAGTCGCTGCAAAGACAAAACAAACACAAAATGCCTTACATTTGTGTTCTTATTCTTATTTTTGATTAGATCATTAAACTTGTTTTACAACGTTCTTTTTTCTTCTTTTTCAGTCATTTTGTACAGTTCACATATATGGGCTTAGACGTGTCAGCTGCGATGTAAAAAGGAGTGGCAGCAGCATTACTAAGCTGGTTGGTAAAGTTTATAGGACACATAGCACAACATGTTTTTATTAGTTTTATTAGTACCTCATATTACAAGGGTACCTAAAAGAGACATACCATAACTTCTGAGGTTGTTTTCTGTAACTATAAGTTTGTTTGACTGCACTAAAAAAAGTCCCTAAAAATGAGGATGTAGTAATGTCACAGTATTGCCAAATGTCATTACTCAATAAGATTAGTAATCACACACTGTTGGCTTCAGGGTAATTCCTACATACAATGAACAATGGAGAAACAAAAAAACAACCAGATGTCTGTTTGCTAGCCCTCTACAAGATACACATTAGTTGTTTCTGAATACATTAGTGACATGTTCTCACCCTTCATGACAGTGATGGGGTCTTCTATCTGAGGTTTGAGCAGGTTTATCCCCATCACTGTAGCCAGGTTCTCCACATTCATTTTATTGACTTTGGAGTTCAGTTGCACCTCAAACAAGAACCTGCAGAACAAAAAGACATGATTAGCACAGTTAACAGACACAAGACAGTCTGTGTCAGGACTGAGAGCTGATCTGACAGTGTTTTGCTCATTTTACATATTGGGCATATAAGGCAAATCGGAATCTTATCTGGCATATAGAGTAAGGAGTTTTGCTCTAGGACATCATCTTTCCAGTTATGGGAAGTCCTCTCAAAGCACTAAGGCACCATTTTTTTCCCTCTGGAATATCCCATAATGCTTTGTGCTCACCGGCAGACATAACTGAGAAGGTTGTAGTTGACTCTGGGGAGAAGGGCGATCTGTTTCTCCAACAGCTCTCTACCCTGAGAGGACACAAGACATGAGCAAGAGATTAAAGGTCACACAAAATGTCACAGGACTTCTGCATGTGCACATACACAAACACACTGTTAATACGATGTGCATGCATACATGTGGATGATCACACATGTTTTAGGCTCAGAGAAGAATTGTACCTCTGAACTGGTGTCGTCCAGCAGGTTGGTGCAGTCCAGGAAGTCTTGGTACTGAGTCCAGGGCACCACTGGCTCTGGCAGCTCCCGCAGGTACAGCTTGAGCAGTGACGCCACTGTGTGGACATCTGTGTCACTGCAGGTGATGACACAATAACCAACGAACATCCATTTACTGTACAACTGTCATTTAAACCTTCAACACACAATGTTAGACCAGTGTTTCAGGTCATCAGTGCATGAAGCCAGTTTTGGTTCTGTGTGTTTATATACAGACATGTCTTGTGTTTTTTATTTAAAACTGTTTACTTTGAGTGTCCATGTGTGAGGAGGTTTCTCAAAGGCTTTCCATCAAGCAAAGAGCTGTGTAAATATTTTATTGGACTCTTAAAAAGCATTCAGATGATGGAATGTACAGTAGTGAGAATTATTCTAGTATCCACAAATGGAGACAGTATCCTCTTGAATTTCACTGATCTTGGACTTTTTGGGTCTGTGGGCTAGTTTGTATGTTCAGCTGTTAAAGCAGGCACAGATTCAAGTTTTGCTGTTGGTCCCTGCCAAGAATACAACTTTGGGAAAAGACACTAAATCCTCCTTGTGTTTTTTTAACCTCTGTTTTGAAAATTGACATAAGGCATCTTTGAGTAGCCTTTATTGTCTGAACCATGTGCCCCTTGACTTTGGTTCACATTAGATTACAAACAAGTCAGGTTTAATGAATGTTTTAAACAACAGTGCACAGTCAGAAGAGCTTGTGATGTTGAGTAATACAGACATCCTTCTGTGTGCCTGCCAGAACAGGATGTGGTATCGCCTTCAGCTCTGAGAGAAATCTATCAGCCTTTCCGCATCTCTCTCATCTCTCCTTGCTTTCTCAGAGAGAAAAAAGCTGATGCTGCTGATTGATTGAGGTTAGGGCTATTCTCTCCTTATATAGCAATGACCGTCTTAAGTTTATGAATTTACCAATAAAGAAGTGTAAAATTATTTTAAGGGTATTTTTGGTCTTTTCAAGTGTTTATGAGATGTGTGACTGTCTTTATGTGCTGAATAAACCACTCTATAACTACTTTATACTAAGTATTGCCCTTTTATTTAAATAACCCATATATGCCATGTACTGTACATACATAAAATGCTACTACTACTGCTGCTAAAATGTGAAACAACTGCCTTCATGACTAATTTCTATTAAAAGTTTCATACTGTACAGCTCCAGTCTGTACAGAAGTTGTGTGTTAATGTGTTACCTGGGGAAGGAGGGCCTCTCTCCTGCATCAAAGGCGTCTCTGAACTGTTTGACAGCATTGTCCTGACCAGGGAGGCGGAAGATGCCCTCCTCATCCAGCCCATGTTCTTTTATGTATTCTACACACTTCTGCACCAGGGTTGGCACCATGTGAGGCCCGAAGCGTTGCTCATATGTCACTGTGTCCATGAGACTCTTTCCAAACACTGCAGGGACACAGAGAAATAAGTCCTAACATGTTGGAGCAGCAATGTCCAT
The DNA here is from genome assembly GCF_910596095.1 of Thunnus maccoyii. NCBI lineage: Eukaryota > Metazoa > Chordata > Actinopteri > Scombriformes > Scombridae > Thunnus > Thunnus maccoyii. The sequence goes on along the minus strand of NC_056541.1, from coordinate 29,658,453 downwards.
ACAGTATAACAGGAAGACATTTTACACTATCAAAGCAGCACCATTTTTATATCTTTTACATATTACATTACATATTCTTTATTCTGACTGGTGGTGACCAGACTTAAACACTTGTTGGCAGGAAGATATTTTTACTTTTTTACTTTTTAAGATACTGTTGTCATGCTAACATCATGTACTGCACTATGTGATGATGTATGAGGTATAGATACAATTAAGATGCACTTTCCTGATGGTGCACTTCATGTATTGACATTTTGGGGGGAAAAGCTCCTATCTACAGTAGCAGTCAAAAGTTTGAACACACTTGAAGGTGTGTCCAAACTTTTACTGGTACTGTTCTATAGATCTTCACTGAGCTTTAATTTTTAATTAGATAGTTGCAGTGTCATGCATATTTTAAGTTTCTAATAAATTATTTCTGTTTTGGGGGTCGGATGGGCATAGAAGCATTTCATGTGCCAAATTTCAAAAAGTGGGAATAAAACAAACCAATAACTTTTGTAACAGTTTAAGATTTTACTGAACCTCCACTTGTCGGCACTCCGATGACTCTGCGCAGAGTGCGGACCCACTCCTCCATGTCACTCTGGGAGTTTGCCATGAACACATAGGGACATCGCTCTCTGTCTCCAGTTGTACCTGCAAAGTTATGTGTTTTGTTGTAGAAATGGTGTCTTAGTACAAAAAACGTTTTTAGTAAGACAGTCATATGTACCTGGCACAAACATTTGCAGAGAAGTTTGTGATTTCTATCAGTACTTGGTATTTTCTACCCACCACTGAGCAGATATGCATAGTTTCGCACATGCTACCACAAGAAAGGGCCATGCAATCAATTTTTGGAACAGACCCATCATTTTAAAAGACTGGCATACTGTAGCATATGAAGAAGAAAGAATAAGACACAAGGCAATGAAAGGAGGCAGCAAGAGAGATGGAAAACTGTGCAGAAAGACAAGAAAAGAAATATCACACACTCAAAAGAATTTACATTCATATAATTGTAATGAAAATGGAGAGTCTAATTAGTATGTGGCTTGACTGGGTTGGCCGGTGTGACTGGAGTGGTTAAAGCCCTGACTTGCTCCTGTCCACATGTTGAAGTGTCTTTCAGTAAGACACTGAATCCAAAATTGCACCCAATTTACGTGCATGCCAAAAAAAAAACAAAAAACGGAAGCTTCTTTGAGCGAAAGCATCTGCTGTATGTAAAGTATTTGTGGTTATCATTGCTAGACAAGAGGGGACTACAGCTTTGTGCCCAACATACACAGTACTGATGTATCACTACACATCAAACCATCTGAAGCTAAAGAACAGCTCTGCTTGCAAAGCCCAGAGTCAGCATTGTTGGATTAAGCTTACGTGGTATGATCTCAAAGAGGTACTTCCCAGGGTCATCTGAGTTCTGGGGGAGTTCATTGACCTTACTGAACCGCAGCTGGATGACTCCCTGGAGCACAAACACACATAGAAGGCACATTAGTATGCTGTCACTGGAGGTCCTTCATCTTACAAACCAACCACTAATATTTACAGTCAATCACAAACCACCATACATCACTGTTGTCTCTGAGTTACCAGAGAATCCACAGCGTCTGTGCTTTGTCAGGTCAGTAAAGGCCTCTGCAGGTAAAGTATCTTCATAGGAAAATCAGCTAACTCACAGTTAGCAGTTTTCTTTATTGTGGCAATTACTGGGGCTATTGCAGATGTACAACACACAGGAAGAGGCAAGAAAAAGCTCACTGCTGATCTTTTATCACTTTGGTTTATGGACTACTCATGTTCTACAAGTGCACTGTTTACATTACAGCATGTACAGTCCTGTGTATTTTCCTGTTCACCATATGTGCCGCCCACTTCCTCTCCCTCCCATTCTCCCCCCTCTCCTCCATTTCTGTTTTTAAACCAGGGTCAAAAGTGGAAATGACTCTTGGAGTATTTCTGTGCACTGTGTACTACTGTATCCATAAACCAGAGGATGTTGAGTGTTTTAATGGGATTATGGTTATCTAATGACATTTTCATCAATGCTCCTCTCCCTTCCTGTTTCACTACCACTCATTCTTAAAGGGAAGTAAATGGTAAGAAAGGAAGAAAAATGAACACACATGGGAGTATGAGGTGGCCTTAATAAACTCAGTTCATGATACAAATCATGAGCAGCGTACTGAGCAGACTGTTCATTGTCATGCTGAGGAGGAATATAGTACATTATAACATATATACGCACATACAGTATATATTTACATTTGATAAACTTAAAGAAATAAAATGACCAAAAAATCAAGATCAGAGGCAAAATAACCATTTATACATATGCATTGATAGTTATACTAACATTGACAGGACAGAAGTTTGTGAGGCTTCAGGCATCATTCATTTTGTTTTGTTTACAGGAAGTGTGCAAAGTTAGCCACACAGCTAGAGTGTTTGTGGTATTGATTGGAAGAGATAAATGACACATTTCTTATTAACCTATGAATTAATGTATAAGTACTCTTGCCATTTAAATACAAAAAATACTAACTTTTCTTTTTCTAAATGTTGCAATTTAGATAGCAACAGTTTCCTTTAATTACTTCACATAACTATGTCAAAGAAGAACATCGACATCTGATAGAGACGCAGCAGTTATTTTGATAACAGTCATTTTCTCACATCAAAAAATTAACAAGTTGTTCTTGCCTGTTTTACTTTTAAATATATTTGTGTTAGTGTATGAATTGCTTTGGATACAGAATAATGTGCACAAGGATTTTTCTATTGACAAAATATACATAATAAATATAATTACATTAATAAGGGGAAGAATAAACCATAATCCCAGTGTCCTACCTGGACAGTGGTCTCCTTGTCATCCTTGTGGTAGGTCAGAGTGCTTCCTCTCAACACAAAGTAGCGATGCTGCCAATTCTTGACTAAAGACCTCTGCTGTTTCTTCAGCCAGCCAGCCTTCAGCGGCCTCTCCATGGACCTGGAGGAGCGCGGTGAGCCCTGGCCTGAGCCTCCCTCTCCAGGTATCACACTCTTGGATCGCGCTGCCCAACACCACAAGAGGTTGGAGAAAGAGGTTGGTACAAATGTAGAACAATCCCCACAGTGCTGTGTCACAGCCGGAGCTGTGAAACATTGCCAAAACATCGGCACTACTCAACTGCAGCAGTGCACTTCCTCTTTTTATTATGAATATGCATCAGCCTCTCAAAGTTGAGAGACCTATTTTTTCCCCACCTATAACGTTTCAGGGTGAAAGGAAACTGCTGGTCTGACCAGACCAGTTTCCTGTTGAGGGTGCGTGATTGTTCTACAGAAATATCACAGTGGTCTGCAAGAGACTGAAAATTAGACAATCCCCTAGAAAGTTCAGAGATTAAGTTTTGTGTAGTCTCATCTTGAATTGCAACTAACACAAAAAAGACATCCTACTCTGAAGTTTTTGTAAGAATGTCATAATTTACTGATACTTTTCTTCTAAAGCAGTTCTATGACTGTAAGAGGCCATGATGGGGAGGTTTAAGAGAGTGATGGAAGAACAGAGGCAGAGCTGTACGTGGCCCAGCAGGGACACAATCAGAGCAACACGCAGGGTGGTAGGACTGCAGAGATAGCTGGATTGAAATTGAGCCCAGTCGCTCAGTTGTTCTTTAATTCACCATGTCTTGTTAAGCAAGATGATAGAGGAGAAGAGAAGAAGAAGGGCCACACTGAAGTAAACAGGAAGCTGCCACATCATTACTAGAGGGCTGGCAACACTTTGAAGGTCCCCACCTAGAAGCTTTGGTCTAATTTTAATAGCATCATCCTCCCTTGATTAGTGGAAAATTAAAGTGCTGTTGAGATACCCTGAGCCCACACACAGAGGCTGATGTCACACCACACCCTCAGCTGACAAACACTCAGCTCTTTTAAACTGGCCTCAATTTGTGATGAGCCAAGAGTCCCATGAATGCATGAAATGCAGTAGTTTTATTGGAGATTATATGCCAGACTACATTCTAAAATGTGTTCATTAGTGAGCTTTAGAGGTGCTACTAGGTTTTCAACTTTTGGACAGAGCCAGGCTAGCTGTTTTCCTGTTTCCAGTATGCCAAGCTAACTGATGGCTTCACGTTTAATGGACAAAAATGAGACCTCTAACGCTTGCTATATTAACATGTTATAAGAAATAGTCAAGCACATATCCACCTGCAAAACAAACACAACTTTCCATTTATACACTTCCTCTTATAGGCTGTTTTTGTACCAATAACAAAAGACAAATGTTATGAGCTTTAGAGGTGCTGGTTTGTAGCCTCTGGACAGAGCCAGACCAGCTGTTTCCCCTCTCTTTCCAGTCTTTATGTCATGCTAACTGGTTACTGTAGCTTCATATTTAATTGACAAATATGAAACCTCTAAATCCAGCTAATTAATGCATTATAGAAATAGTCTAGCATATATCCACCCAATGAAAAAAAACAACTTGTCATTTTTACACTTCGGTTTTTGTACTGATCAAACAAACAAGATAACAAATGTTAGTGAGCTTTAGAGTCGTGGTGGGATTTTTTTTTTAACCTTTGGACAGAGCCAGGCTAGCTGATTCCAGTATTTATATTAGGCTGCAGGCTATATATTCATATTTCCAAGACAGGCATGAAAGTGAAATCAATTTTCTGATCTAACTCTTGGCAAGACAGCGAATAAGCATATCTCCCAAAATGTCAAACTATTCCTTAATCCTGTAAGAAGCAACAGTTGAATTGTGTTTGTATCAGAAGCAGTCAGTGTTATATCTAAATTAACATTCACTCTTGTACACTGTTTGTGTTTCAAATATTTATGATGGGTCAAACGCTCCATACACACACACACACACTCACATACCACACACACACTAACATGCGTTGAAACATTTACACATACAGCTAATAAAGCCAGAGCTCTGCAGAAACTGAGGTCTTGCATCAGTTTCCTGCTGAAAGCCTGCGTCACTCCAGTTCCAGGATATAAAACTTTCGTAGTCCACAAACATCTCAAGGTAAAAGAATAATGAGGGGGTTACCAGCTGTCAGGAAGAGATGCTGTCATACTTCCATGGTCATACTGAAGCAAGAACATGATAAGAAATAGTGGCTTACAGATACTCACTAAACATGAAGCAGATAAAATAAATGCACTGCAGGCAGCTACTTCCTTCGACTGTGTTCAACACTTCACTACCACTGATTGTAAAAATGATTAGCTCTGCACGATGTGAACAACAGCAGGATTGCTGTAAATGCACATGTGCAAACCTCATTTATCAGAATGTTGCAACTGTTGGGCCATCCAAGCCTGAGAGGAAACAAGGCATGTTATTGCACTGATTCCACCCTATGCAAACATTGTTAAGTAGCCTTGACAGCTATACTTTAAGTAAATGAAAATGATAAAATAGATGGTTGCACATACACACACACACACACAGCGAGGATGGTCTATCTCTCATTGTAGCCACCGGGGATAACTTTAGTGTTTAAAGAGTCAAGCTGAATCTTAATATAGTAAGTTCATTATATATTGGATAACAGTGATTTGGTGTCAAACAAAAAAACATGATCTAAAAACTACTCTGGTCACCGTCACCACGCAGCCAGCAACCACCATCATGATAAAAAAAAACCCAAGGAGGAAAAAGGTGCAGTATGTCTCATGTCACTAATTATCACAAGATGTACTTTCTCATAGTAAAACCATTTTAATTAGACTAATATGATGGTACTTCAATGATATAAACAAATATATATCCAAAACAACAATATTTTGAAATCTTTGAATTCTTTACAAACCCTGGTTTCATAGCAAATGAGGAATTGTAGTTGATTTTACATCCCTTTGGATGTCAACATCAGCTAAATGTCCAAACTATAAAGTATCTAAAATGTGAAGTGTCAAAGCTCTGCATCCATGCTGCTGTCAGTGAACGCAGCACGGCCATCAGCTTACCTATCCGAGCTGTCTCAGCCTTTAAGGTGCTGAAGTCCCAGTTGCGAGGTAGTTTCAGAGACATTGTCCTTAATTTATACCACAGGTCAGTGTATCATTTTACACACACTCCACCGGAGCACATACACACACACACACACACACACACAATGTTACACACTCACACACATACACACACTGGAGGTATCGCAGATCACACTTCCTACTTCCTGTGTGTTAATCTTTCTTCTTCTTTTTTTCAGCCCTTCAGAACACGTCCTCTCATGTTGCCTTTACTTCCATGTTCAAACTTGTTCTTTTTGTATAAATGGCTTCCAGGCTGATTCACTGAGGGTGCTCCGAGGCTTGGTATTATAGGGAGTTTTCAAGTGACTAATGATGCCTGGTGTCTCAAGAAAAAAAAAAAAACGCTGCGGGTGTCTTCTCAAAGGAAATGGTTTTCACCTCTTGGTTTGACTCCTTCAGTGAGTATGTTGCTTCAGAACTAAGGCAGCAACGACACATCAGACTGCAGCAGAAAGTCAGTGATAGATGCAGAGGTGTACTGTGAGGTGAAGGGTGTCAGCAACTGACCCTAGAATACATTGGCTGCAATTGTTCATCATCCTTAAAAGCAATGAGCCACAGTTATTAAATGGGCCAGTAGGTGTATCTATTTCAAAATGGGGAAGAACATGAGGGAAGAAACCAGTCACACACAGCAAACCACATGATCTTGTTTTTTTACCCTTTTATTTTCTTTAAACCAAGGCAAAGCACATTTTAGCATCAAGGAGAACAACGTATCTCTAGACAAATGTACAACTCAACACAAACCATTGCACAGTTTAAGAAGAATATACTGAACTCATACATCTTCATAAGAGAATCTATAACCACAAAATAAAATGTGCACAAAGGGGAGCCTACAATATGTGGGGCAGTCACGTTGCACAACTCCCATACATTCCTTCAGAGGTCCTGGCTGGGCAGGATTCACAACAGCTAAGTGGCACCATGTTGATTAAAAATGGCACAGAGGTGTTTCCTGAGTGCCAAGAAACAAAAAAATCATCAGGGTTCTTTTTTAGTATTCTCAAGGTGGTTTTTGTGTCTTTTTCTCAGCCTCTCTGAGAGCACATCTCAACTTTTTCAGGAATGGAATGTATCAAACAGCAGTGATGCAGCATCAGTGTCACACCTTCAGCAGACCACAGGAGCTCCAGCTCTCTCTAGTGGCCATCAGTAACAGCAGACAGAGAAGTGGCAGTATGGAGCCAAACCAAACCATGACTGGCTAGGGTGGTGAAGTCGGAGAAATACAAGATATCTACAAAACTTCCTGTCGACTCAAAAGGAGGTGATGCAACACAGCGCTACAAGTATCTGCGTCGCTTCAACTTGCACTGTGACAGAGCACAGAAGTTGACAAACAACAGCTACCAGGGAAGAGCCTAGAAAACACCCAACTGCACTACAGTCACAGCAAGAAAAGACAGACAGAAAACACTTTTCTGCTATCTCAATACTCTTTCCTATATAGTAATGATAATACTTTAAATATTCCTCTAACCAAAAATACTTAAGAACACTCAACATATTTCTAAATATCTTCTTAAAGGACCAGTGTGTAGGATTTAGTGGCATCTAGTGACGTTGCCAATTGCAACAAACTGAATAACCCTCACCCTCCCCTTCCAAGCATGTAGGAGAACCTACGGTGGCCGCAAAACTCGCAAAAAATGCTAAGGCTTTCTCTAGAGCCAGTGTTTGGTTTGTCCATTCTGGGCTACTGTAGAAACATGGTGGTGCAACATGGGGGGCTCTGTGGAAGAAGACCCGCTTCATATGTAGATATAAAGGGCTCAGTCTAAGGTAGTGAAAACACAATTCTTATTTCCAGGTAATTATACACTAATTAAACCATACTTATGAATATTATATTCCATTTCTGCCAAGTCCATTCTGCTAGATGCCACTAAATTCTACACGCTGCACCGTTACATGTAGCCTACATTATAGCAACTTTGAAAAGATTTCATTTGCTTACAGTAAATAAATACTTTAAGAAAGTTAAAGTTAAGTGTAAGACTGGTTGGATGTCACACAAGTGAAACCAACGACATGAATGAAATGAATGACATCATAATATATGTGGACAATCGAGTCACATTCAAATGAGAAAAAAACAAACATGGAAAGCCACGCTTGGTTTGCTGTGTAAGAGTTCTTCCATTTTACAATATATTGAAGCCGACTCATATAAACGGACTGCTTGCATGGAGAAAAACCACCTTCTAGGTTACAAAAGATATGAGTCCATTTCTTAAAAATATATATAAATGTTTGAGGACAGAATCTGAAGAGAGGAATTTGAGGTGACAAATTATTTCCAGAATGACACTGATTAAGTCGAGCAGTCATTTACTGTACTGTATGAGTGTACGTTTACAAGCTGTTTCATAGATTTCTATACAGAGACAGAATACTGACCTCCACATCCCTGCTACACTGACTACTGCATGTGTGTTCATATTGCTGTTTTCTCTGATAATACAAGTACACAAACAGTCCTGACTGGTTTACATGAACATCTACATCTCCAAAACTTCAGAGTTCATTTGGTTTTCATTGACAATACAAATTATGAATTAATTTTTTTGTCTGACTGGATAGACCAAAATAATGACCGTTCACAAACATGATGGACAGTCTGATGTGATTGGTTGATAAATGAATGTAACATGTTGAGAGCTTCATCTATATCCAACCAGAGGTGGATATACACACTGAATATGCTTTAGTGTTTTGCTCTGCCTGAGCCCCTCTCTTCTCCAAATCGACAAGATGTCATCATTTCAGACGATATTCAGAACTAACCTGGCTGCATAAGTTTTAACCTCATTTCCTTTACTTTTCCTAAACAATACCAACATAATAAATATTCCTACAGTCTTAATGAAGCATTCCACTGACTTTCACACATGGAGATTAGTTTTACTTGTACAGTGTAATGTTTTCTGGGGCTCTGCTGGAGCTTCCTTAAGTCGAGAAAATAAGCCTGATGATGTCATCAAGGTTATATCAGCTTGGGTAGAACTGTTACAAACTGAGGGGGCAGAATTTCAAAAACTTGACATTTACCAGTCAAGAAGGGTCTAAAGAAAGGTGCAACTGAGTTGCATTATGGGAAATGTAGGATGCAGTGTTTTGGAAGTTTGAGCCATACTATGGACTAAAAGTCAGGGTATCTCAGCCTTGCTTGCTAGTCCCCCAACTTTGTGCAACCAAATAGCTGGAATGCACCTTTAAAATGCATGTGAATTTATGGTCCACCTGTTGCAAACTATAAACTATCAATAGCTTCATCAGTGTGAGTTTAAAGATCCCCTCCAGACATATACTAAGATGTATATAAAACCCTCTACTTTGAATAATAATTTGTGTTGATACAGTTTTTCCACAAAAAAAGTTCAATTGTCTTGTTAAAATCCTTAAAATGGCTTCTCCTCGGCCATCATTAAAAATTCCAGAATCTATAAATATGCAAATATTTCTCATTTCAGAAGTTTAACAGCAGGACACAAGATGTCTTCTACTTCACTGTAAAGTTCATTCTCAATGTTTATGCACTGGAGGCTTCAAGTTTCCACATCACACTTGTGTAAGTTGAATATTAGACCAGAAAATTCTTCAAACTAGTTGTGATTACACAAATCCTGCTCGTGGGCAACAGCCCTTAAAATCTGATTTTCAGTGAGCACAGAGAAACTTTGTGAAAACTATGTGAAACCAAACTCTGCACATACATCATTCTGCAGAGTGAAGCTCAAATATTTAACTGTAGGGACAAGAAGAAAAACACATTTTTGAGTAGAGAGGGACTTTAAATAGAGTCAATGGCTCAGATTCTCAATTTTAAAAAAAATTAATCTAACCAATAAAAAATAACAAAAAAGCTTGAGTTGACAGATTTAAATTACAACATACTGCAACTGCAGACTGTAGGTGAAATTAATTCTCAAAACTTAAAACAGCAGAAATGAACCCAATAGGAAAGAAGCTTTTATATTTTACCACCAACTAAAACACATTTGCTAGTGGCATATATATATATAGAATATATCTGTATAACAGAACTCTGTACTGTAAAAACACTACGGAATGAACACTGACTGCTGTGTGTACAGTAGCTGATTGTATTGGCAAACTCCAACTTGAACATAAGATGCATGAGATCAAGTTTCACTCAAATAGGTCAAGTTTACCCATGATAGTCATATATTCTGCTCTGATGTTGTGATCATGGTGAGATTTCAACAGACAGAAGCAGACAACGGCAGTGTAGAGACCATCATCAAAACGTGCCTCACTTGTACGGTTACAGATAGTCCCATCCTAACATTATAACAAATAGAAGCCCTAATGCAACAACCCCACCACTTCACTGAACTCCTGTAAAACCTCTAACAGCTCCTGACTTGTTACAGATAAAAAGTGTCGATTAAACCAAAAAAACTAAAACAAGATTGTGTTCTATCTGTGAGTGTGCCTCCTGCTTTTCCTGTAAATGGCAACCAGGTGAGAGGAGATAAGAGTGTTTTATGCTAAATGGGGTGCTGGTGTCCATCGCACTGGCCTTCAGAGATTTCCTTTGACTCATAATAAAGACACAATTTTGCATGGAGTACTGCTAAACTGCTTCTTCACGCACAAAACCACCAAACAGACTGGATTGGGGATTTGTAAAATGCACTGATCCTGTCAAATACTTCAGGGTAACTTAGTCCTCCATCTTATATTTCTGCATGATAATATAATATCAGTGATTTGGCAAAGTATGAGGGACCTTGAAGTGATGAATGGCAATGGAAACATAGGAAAAACACACACACACACATGAATGCACGTGGCAGATGGTAAAGATAAACTCTGTCTTAATAAAACAGATACGGACACGACATTAAGATAACAGAACATACCAAATATAAAAACCATCTATGTATAAATAGAAACAATCACAACCAAGGAAATTAAAACAAAGGGGGGAGGGGGTGCAGCAGGGTAACAATACAGTGAGTAACGATGTTGAGAGCAGTGCATTAAAACAAAAACAAAAAAAGTACAATAAAATATTAACACACATTAATAGGTATATAGAGGATATCCTGTATACAGGTAGAAATGTACAGCTGACCAACATATTGTTCAACAGTGTGGATAGATACACGCTGGCTATAATGGAAATGTGTAACAGTAATTCACTAACTCAACCTGAAAACACTGATGTCAGAAACATGACTCACGCACTGTATGAACGCACACAACTCTCATACCCAAATGACATGGAATGACCCAAGGCTGTAGTTTTTTGTAGTTTTCTTTTTTTTCTTGGATGTGTTCTCGCTCACGCGAAGCACTGCAAGTCTCCCAGAGCTCCGGGGCTGCACAGAGCCCCCGGGTGGTTCCCTCCTCCTTTCCTGCCTTCGGGGCGAGCCAGTGTGGCTGCGGCTGGCTCTAGGCGGCAGCCTCCTCCAGTGCTGGTAGCAGGCCCTTCTCTATCAGGTGAGCCTTCAGGGAGTTGAAGATGTGGAGCTGCTGATCAGCACGGAGGGCAAGGAGCTGCTGGATCACCTTGCTGGGGTTGGGGCCCCTGGGAGGAATCAGACAGACAATCAAACATACATCCTCTATCCAAAATGAACTAAGGAGAACTGACTGTTCATTAAACCCCTCCTCCGACCAGTGTTTGTCCAATCATAGTTAAGCAACAAAGGCACAGCAGGTCTGCCGAGCTTTGGATTTCTCCACATGATGAAGCCATGTGCATACAGCTAATAATGGTAACAATGTTCAAAGCTAAGAGTTAGCAAATAATTCACTACTTACATTGTTTTGAGGGTTTACTGGTTATGTTAGAATAAGCCCTGTTCACGACCTACACATCCACTATGGAGTTGTACCACTTTATGGAAGCCACATCAACTGCTGAAAGTAGAAAGTTTCTCTGCTCACCTTAAATCTGAGTTTAAGACGTGTAACTATGAGCATGATCTGTGACATTACAAATAGTTTGGAAGCTAATCATGGTCCAGTATGCAACTTATACACATGCCATGTGGAAGCCTGCAGTGCACAAACACTGAGAATGGACTTAAGAGTGAAGAAGGAGACATCTTGTGTCGAGCAGCTTAACTTTTGAAATGAAAAATATGTACATATTAATAGATTTTGGATTTTTCAATGAGAGAGAAGGAGTAGATGTCATTTTAAGGATTTTTAACCAGTTAATTTCTGTGGAAAATCCATATCAGACACACATTATGACTCAAAGCAGAATACTGGTATATGTCTTAAAACATGTCTGGAGGGGATCTATCATTAGAGTCATTACAATCCTGTCTCTTTATTCAGTCAAAACAACTATTGTGTAGAGCATTACAGTGCACGCATGGTTGTTAAAATCTGACAATAGGGCAAATACTATACATGTAACATATTCAAGAGTAATGATTTCATACAGATGTTATGTTTACCTGATGAAGCTAGCAATGTAGACATTAACAAATGTGGCCATGAGGTACTGGCAGTCGAATCTGTCCATAATGCCACCGTGACCTGGGATAGTGTTGGCAAAATCCTGAAAAGACAAAGCAAAGAGTTGGACTATGCCTCTAAACATAATACACAGTAGACAGCATTATTAATGACATTAACAGATGTAAAATAAGACATGAAATATGATGTATGCAATTAAGCACAATACCATTTTTTACCGCACCGCCGCTGCAAAATTATGAGCGCCGCTGCTAAAATTTCAGACGATCATTAATGATTTTCTCTTGCACACTGTGCAACACCCTACGTCATTGTGGATTTTTTAGTCATCCTCACTCCTCTAATAAGGCAGTGCGCGTGTCGGTGTATGTGTGTGTAAATGTGCGTGTGTAGTTGTGCGAGCGCAGAGGGCAGGCAGAGCAGAGGAAAAGTTTAGCAGTAAGTTGTCAATCTGGCAGTAAATGCGTGTCAGTTAGTAAATGCTGCAGCTCCTCAAGAAAATACTCATCTATCGAAGGGGGTAAGCCCCGAAGTTAGCAACAGCGCGTTAGCTTAACTTGACCAGGCTCACTTAAGGTGGACAGACTTTTAAGGTGGACCAGCAATTCTCATTTCAGTGTCAATCTCAGCCGCTATTTAACAGAGAACGGAGAAGTGTGTGGCTGATGAGTCTGTCATATGCCCCCACATATGACAACAAACCCCCCCCCCCCCCCCCCCCCCACACTCTGACAGACTGACAGTGCAGATACAGATAGTCAAGACATGGTTGGTTACTGAGGTACTGAGGGCCTCCTCAAGGTCAACATTAAGGTGTGCTTCATCCCTACCTTGATCTTGAAGGCTCTCTTGAAGCCGCTGGCAAAGAAGCCACCGAAGGGTCCCACAATGGAGGCAAATGAGGACAGAGCAATGCTGTGGATCTGGAACGGATAGAGACGCACTGTGGTCTGTGGAGAGGAGAAGGAAGCGTTAGATGAGTCATATTCAGACCAGCATTAGACAGTGGGACTGCCTGACAAATGGTTCCTCCACATTTTTATCTATTTCAAAATTTTATACTTTATATACTGAAAGTACCAACTACATCCTGACATGTATGAAAATAATTATTTGCAACATAAATATTTGCATCTTACCCATCCAGTGACAGACTCCAGGACGCTGGGCAGGGCGTAGTCCTGGAGCTGGAAAAGCTCTGATGGCTCACAGTCCACCTGGAAACTGTTGGAGTCATTGTTGAACTCCACTGGACAAACAAAGTAGCGCCAGCCTGCCATCACATAGGAGAGCTGGGAGGAGAGCAAAGTTCAGTTATTCTGAAGTGTCATCACTTACAGCTGCATCCCTCACCTGCTGGACAGTGCAGACTCCATCGACTGGGAACTCACAAGTGAGACACATTCAAAGTAGCTCAATGGTGGCTGACAATGCTGTTTGTATGTTTGCCAGATGTGTCTATGAACTATGTGTTTGAATATGATAATGAATATTTTACCCAAATTTTTCAATCTTTTATACAAATATAGTGTTTAGCAACTAGCAAGATAACTTGGAAAGCTTTTCATTTACTAAATAAAGTTTATTAGTTAGTTAGTTATGCTATTAGCATAAGACATTAAAAGTGGCTGCTATGACAGAAAATGAGATAAGGAACTAATCAAGATGTTACACGTGGTTCTGTTGAACGTATTTTCAAAGATTAAAAGATATTTTAGAAACTTGTGTGAAAATGTCAGCATTGTGGTATGAGGATCAGACCAGGAGAAGTTGAATTTTCTATCAGGGAGCAAGGTAAAACCACATCTTACCATGATCCCAAACACAATGGTGGAGAAGAATCCACCGATGAATCCCTCCCATGTCTTTTTAGGCGACAGCTGTAGAGGACACAATCAAGGTGTTAAAGAAAAGTTTATGATATCACCATGTACCACAAGATACTTAAGGCCCAGACGCACTGAAATCGATAATTGATGCGTCTCATTTGGTGCTCCTATGGTGCACTGCAGGCATCAGATTTGATTGATGCCTAGATGGATTGAGCCAGATTCTCTTTGCTCAACCACCGCAGCGCTGTTTCTCTCTCTCTCTTTCTCAATTGTGCTTTCAGCTCGCTCATGCTATCTCTCTTCTTCAGCTGCAGAAAAAACAGCTTTGGTCACTGGGTCCTCATTTGAGGTTCCAAAATTGAAACAATGTTGGAGATACAGACGTCAAGGCAGTTTGACGCGCTTCATAATGCTTTTGGTGCTCATTTGGCAGTTTAAAACAATAGGTGTACTTCAAAACACTCCTGAGACGCTTTCCGTGCACTTGAGCCTTAAATGTGTCCTGTCAATAACCAAACCTCTTGGATTATGTTTGTCACTCTCTACTGATTTGCTCTGGCATTACGAACAGAAGCTTCAAGTATTGGGCAGTAATGTGTGTTCTACTGGAGAAAAATAACGTAGACATCTGGTGTTTGAGTTGAATGTTTATGCAGCTACTGTGAATGATTATGACCAACCTTGATGAGAGGCGTGCGGCCGAAGAAGAAACCAAACATGTAGGCCATAATGTCATTACAGATCACACAGGAAATGGGCACGATGAACCTATTCAGACAAAGACGAGTTTTCATCAGTCATACATATATATGAGAATAAATAAAAATATGCTTTATGAAGCAAATTTGAAAAGTTATCAATTTGACTGGATAATTATGTATAGATGCAGCATTTAGGTACAAGACCTACAAATTGATTACAAATTTGTAGGTACAAATTTCCACATAATGACATTTTACGTCACAAGTAGACATTACTAGAGAGAAGAAGCCATTATTCTGCAGGCCAAGCTAAGCTGTACAGTATAAGAGGAGATGAAGGGACTGTTTACTCACCAGATCATGCCCTCAAACAGATTGTGAATGATAAGATGAGACTGAGTCACTACAATCAGCAGAGTCACATGGGTCCAACCAAACTGTGGAAAAAATGAGATTAACCAGGTATGTTTACACAATGATTAGTTTAGATTTGCTTTCTATTCAAAATGTACTACTCATGATTGAGACAGCGCCTTCATTCTTAATATTTCTCTATAGACTGGACATACAGCAGCAACGTTTTCTGAGACAAATTATTTCCTGATGATGAATCTCTTTAGGAAATTGACTTTAAAAAGGACTGTTCCAGTGTTGCACCATCGGTCGAGTAAAATGAAGTGCATACAATTTACATTACTGGAGGTCATTTCCCAATTTATGCAAGTGGCAGTGAGTTTTTCCTTCCTTCCAGGGGTCAGTTGGCTTCAATTCATTTCAGTACGCAATCAAAATCAACTTGCAGAGACTTGAAACTCGTTTAGCATAGCTAATGCATCATAATGAAACACATCCGCACTGGTTTCCGTTACAGTTACTTCAGTTTTGAGTTTTGACTGTGTTAAAATTGCAGAGAGATCTGTGAATCCTTCCTGATGGTGTGTTCACATGCTGAAGTGAAGGTCAGAGAACAGAGTTTCTCCACTCAGCTGCCACATAGCGCTGCATTCATGAGCTGTGATGTTCAGAAACTCAGCAGAGAATATGAATAATCATCATACATGAACTTTGTAAAAACTTCATAATTTTGACATTTGAATAGTGTATGAAAATTATTTTGCTGACGTCAGAGTGGAAAATAGCATGACGGCTTATAAATGCACCGTTCCTCTACATCGAACTCAGATGTGTGCTCTCATTGGAGGAAATTTAGTTAATTCAGTTCAAAAAGTAATTCAAGAGTAATTTTGAAAATTTAGAGAATTCAACTAAATATTACAAATGCTCAAATATGGCTGCATTTTTGGAAAGGCATAAGCAGATAGAAGTTATTTGGCTTAAACATGCAAAACCACTGGTCCTTTAGGCTGATGTGATCAGACCCATGAGGATTGTACAATGATGGGTTTGTCAGGACAAATTTAGGGTGATAGCATCAAATAAAACATGACCAGATAACAGCTTTATCACATCCAATGACGTGGTCAGAAAATCTGTGAGACAGAAGTGAACAAACTCAATTGACAAGTCCACTGTTATTTTTAATTTTGTCCATCTGTGAGTAGCTCCCCCATTCCCTTTATGCATTGTATTGTGGGAGAGTAGTGTCCATCAACAGCACACTCAAAATCAAAGGCTTTTAGTCTGCAAACCAACAGTTTTGAGTATACTTAGTTTTCTGATTAACATAAACTAAACACAGTTAGGATGACTTTGTGCCAGACATTTCTGGTGCAATCTCTCTCTGGCCCCACTTCTCCAATAACCTGAAGGCCTGTATTCAGCTAGCCTCATCAATAACCTAGTGTCTTCGAGGCTGGAGGCCAAGGGGAGGCAGGGTGCTGCTTACCATGTAGAACTGAAGGCGATAGTGCTTCTTCACCAAACTCAGCACAAACATGCAGAAACCTGCAACAACAGGATGAGTAATGTATGAAACATTTGGGACATAATCAGAAATGTAATGTCTAATTAAGTCAGAATCCAGGTCATCTTTGGTCAAACTGATTAAATTTAGCTTGACCTATTTCAGACAAAGCCTGGTGTTAATGTGCAGTGAGCAGCTCAGATTGCTGGAGCCGTTCTATTTATACTGCAGTAATGACTGAGGTGAGGATGTGCTTTTTACTTCATGAAATAGAAAAGGTAGCTGGTTTAGACCACATTTTCGGGCACTTCAAGATATGATACCATTATCTCCGAAGCCCCTCTACATGAAGAGATGATAGTGCTGCGAGAAAGCCTTTCAGATTCACCTCGAAATCTAGTAAGCAAGAAGACGAAAAAGTCAGGGTGC
The DNA here is from genome assembly GCF_910596095.1 of Thunnus maccoyii. Lineage (NCBI taxonomy): Eukaryota > Metazoa > Chordata > Actinopteri > Scombriformes > Scombridae > Thunnus > Thunnus maccoyii. The sequence goes on along the minus strand of NC_056541.1, from coordinate 29,641,114 downwards.
TTCCTTCCTCACCACATCCTGTCATCAGCCAGCAGCACTGAATCACAAACTGACAAAGTGCACTACAGGAAATGGGACCTCTCAAGTTTAGCGCGATGACTGACTGGCACAATTACAGTTTCATATTCTGAATTTTAATATTTAACTTCTATCAGCTTTTTTCCACAGTATTGTTGTTTGAACTTTTGTTTATATTTCCATAGTGGAAATGCCTGATTAATTGATCACTGTCATCAACAGATCTTGATGCCATGTTGGTCTTTTGTTACCAATTTGACAGTCTAAACAGTAGCACTCATGACTTTTGCTGTGTGAAACGACACCCTTTGCTCTGTTCCCCTGAGGTTTAATGGTGTCACTGAATAAAATGTAAATGTATTCATTTCTTCAGCCACTGTAGAACTAACAGGAACTTTCTAGTAAAGAGCAGTCAATAGAAAACCTCTGTATGGCTGGTGTTGAGTAACTGTGTCAGTGTTACAGTTTTGTGGTATGACATCTTTTCCACTTGGCCCATAAAACTGTCTGTGCAGTTGAATGTATTGATTACTTTAAGCATACAGGGACAAAATGGAGTCCCAGTTTACCTAACAGATGAGTCAGTACTGATTTCAGTGTTTGTACCTGTGAGGTAGAGGGCAAAGGAGATAAAGCGGTGGTATTTGCTGAGGATGCGAAGCGGCTCCTCCCGCTGCACCAGCGTGAAAAAGTAATCCGTCACAGTCTCACCGTAGAAGAAGTAGTTCACACACAGAAGGAAGTACCTGTGGGGGCGGAGGGTTGGAGCAAATGTACACATCTCACAGCTTTATGACGGCAGCTTATGAGACTCCGCATTCAGTATGCCTGCAGAAAAACCAGTAATGCCCTGATGTCTGATGGAGAGACATGTTGAATTTTAAGCATCTGGCTAAATGGATCAACCGTACTGCAAAATCACTTCCTTGCAAGAAAAATTTAGAAGGTCACATACTAATTTCTGACTGTACTTGACATCTAGTTTTGATTTTTCATTAGGTTTTTCAGGCTCATGGCATAGTGAATGTTGAAAATCTGTTGTCTGTCACTCTATACTGAACACCACTATTGCTAAAAATCAAACTCACTATACAACAGCACTGATGATTCACGATATTTTTGCTATTATTTGTTGATTGATTTAATACTGTAATCTACATCTACTCAGGATTTAAACAGTTCAGAAAACAAACCTCAGGAAGTCTGCAACAAAATAAAACATGAGACGACATAATAAGAGAGAAGCAAAAAAGGATATTTGCTCTGTTCATGACACCTCTATAAAATGTATAACTCTGTGTGTGTGTGTGTGTGTGTGTGTGTGTGCGTGTGTGTGTGCACCCTCACCAGCTCAACGTCCTGAACCAGGGCAGGTGGTATGAGTGGTAAACGCTGTAGCCAATCATGATGATTTCATGGAAGCACTTGATCTGAACACAGAGAACCTGCACAGAGAAACATTGCGTCACCAAAATGCAAAAGGAGTTTTGTCCCCTCTGCCACAGCACTGCTAAACAAAATACCCCGATGACTGTAACTTGTGTATACGTGCTACGTATGTGTGTATGAATGTGGATGTATCCCATATGGATGTCTTTCATGTAGTTATGTTGTGGATGTGTACTGTATTTATGTATCTACGTATTTATGTGAGGCTCTGTACAGACTGTGGCACAAATTTCCTTGAAGGACAATAAAGAATCTATCCATCCATCCATCCATCTATCTATCAATCTATCACCAGGGACAAAGCTACTCAAGCATCAGGACTCTGTGTGTGTGTGTGTGTGTGTGTGTGTGTGTGGTTTTCCTTGTTGAGCCAAAGTTCAACTGTTTTGAACATGCTGTGTGAACCTCAATACTTTGTACAAGTCACTGTCAGACTAGTGCAGTGCCCGTTCGAAACGGGCCTGTTCGGAACGGGCCAATTGCTTGGCCTCCAGCTGCTGCTTCAATGCATAGAAAAATGAATACAGTTGATGTGAGGTGTGAATGAGTATGTACACGAACAATATGAAAGAAGCTAACATTCTCTTACACACAGATGTTATAAATAATAAGTACTCTAATAGTAAATACGTGTTCTTTTCTGATTTCAAGTAAAACAAGGGCTGCATTTAAAAATAAAATACATAACAGAGTGCTTTTGAAAAAATGTGCATAAAGAAAAGTGGATTGATCCTATTGGGCTCTTAGATCGTTTATTTTCTGTGCCTTCAGTTTGAGTGGGTATGTTTGCTCAAAAGATTTGTGCTTTGTCACATAGTGGCGCTTCATAATCGCCACGGAGCATATGAGACATAGTGGTTCTGAGCTGACCGTGGGAAGAATGAACATGGAAGAGTCTGTCCATTCTTGATTAACTTTGCTCTTTTTAAAGCACGCCGTGTGATTTCTCCAACTGTATTTCTCTTGTATTATCAACCCTAAAGCCCCACCCCCACTGCTGCACAGAGCGCTGGTCGCTTGTTTATTCAAAATGTATTAATACTGAAAATGTCACGTGTCCGAATTGCACCAAATTCAACACTGCATGTCCTTGTGTCCCCAGCTATACAGCCAGCAAGCGTGAAGTAAATCGGATGAATGGTTCAGGACAGACAGACAGACAGACAGACAGACAGACAGACAGACAGACAGACAGACAGACAGACAGACAGACAGACAGACAGACAGACAGAGGGTCCTTGCTTTATAGTTAGATGAGATGTGGTACTTTAAAATAACAGTTGTAAATATATGAGACCATGGCTGAAACATTACATTTAAATTTAAATGAAGACTTTTTAGAACTCAGACTTGAGATTCTTAGGGACACCATTTTTCTAACAAAAAAATATTTATTGCAATTACAAATGATACAAATATACACATTTCCTGTGTTACTTTTTGTGTTACTTTTAGTTGCAAAGTAACCGTCACCATTACCTTTAAATCTGGTTCCATACAGACTGAACAACTTTTTTACAGTAAAAGCACAGCAGTTTGTCAGAACCTGGATGGACACTTTTCTTTCTCACTATCACAAGATTTTGGCGACTGACACATTTTTTAAATCTTTTCAGCACATTTTACTCTGCAGTCTCTCACACACACATATATATTTCAGTGTTTCCCCTATAACTGTTAAGGCCTGGCGTTTGGGGAGCCTCTGTGCAGCACTGTACCAAAACATGACTCAACCTGTGTGTCGTTTCCTGGGAAACTCTTGGTAGTGTAGCTCCTTTTAAGGAATAGGGCAGAGAGTAATGTGTGTGCGTAGCCAGTGAGTGGTGACAGAATCATTGTCACATTAAAATGAAATCGCACAGAGGTCTGATTTGAGATCATGACCTTATTTAGATGAATCATTATTAGAAGTTTATTTTTTTATTTTTTGTTTCCATTTGAATTTCACTGGATTGCAGCTACCAAAGTTCACTTGTTCTGTAGGGCAATGTCACGCAGCACCATCAGTGTTGTTTGTACTCACAATCATCATAAGCACCATTGGGCCCAGGTAGATGATGAAGAAGAAGAAGGAGATCATGGCTAGTGTGAGGATCCCTCGAACCCACCAGTTCTTCCATCTGAGGGAAACACACACACACACACACACACACACACACACACACACTTCTATTTAATGTACGTTCTAAGTTGAAAAGAACACAGAGGCTAAAAACATAACCAACCGTTTGGCTGAATGAAATGAATCAGAAGTAGTGTAAAAAGATGAAATATGAAAAATTAGTCAACACTTCATATTACCACTCTTCTAAAGCAGAGAAGGGAAAAGGTTACAGTGTGATGAAACACTATGATGATATTACTCCAAAAAATGGATAAGACCAAGTCCGTTATTTCTGTCGAGACACCTCGATGTATATTATTGCTTAATATGGTTTGATATTTATGATCTTCCTGCCAGGAAAACAGATCCTTAAGTTCAATGATTCATATCTGCCTGCTGTTAAAACAAAAATGTTTGTGTGGAGGGATTCCTCTGTATAAATCATGAGACCTCCATATGTGTGGCAGTGCTGAGATAAAGAAAAACATGGGTCTCTTGTTCAGGTTAATTGCTCTATATGGACCATCTGGCCATCACATCACTAGTGAGCGTACCTTGAGGAGAGTCCAGACAGGGCCTTGTTTAGAACCTCTGGGGTGTCATCAGGAGGGACTGGCACCTCTGGGACCCCTGAGTCCACCTTGGAATCACTGTCTGACACCCCATCTTTTTCCACCTTCAGCTCACTGTCTGAGCCCTGACAAACAGACAGATGGAGGAGAAATTAGACACTGACATTTAGTAAAGACATGTTGAAACCACAGAATCACCAGAGACACAAAAGTCAGTATTTTGGTGTATTTAAGAAACATTTACATTTTAGTTTGTTCCTGGTTCCTTCTCAGTATCAGTATGAGCAGTGTAGTGTGTACAGTAGTATGATGAGATTCAGTGACCTTTTTTCATTTTGCAACCATCGAAGAACATGAACTATGACTGTATTTACATTTTTTCAAACACCACAGGGCTGGTGAAACTAAAGCAAATGAAAATGCTGAAGTAAATACTATTAACATGAAGACTGCCAGAAGGCTTCAAACTATATCACATGATACTGTGTCTGGGTAAGATGGCTCATGGTATTTTGTGAATTTTATAGCACAAACAGCCTCCACATCTTGCACCATTTACAAGAGCACAAAAATGGCTCCCGACTTATTTCACACAAGAGTTTACCCCTACATCTTTGATTCAAACAGCGTAACTAAGGAAGTAAAGTATTAGAGAATGCAGCTGACACACAAACCTACATTGTTCCTGTAAACATTTTAAATGCAATGTCAGATAGAACACATCAATTTATTATTGTGTTACTATGTGAGCATTAATAAGTTCCAACCTCGGTCTACAATCAAGTTGTAATGGTTAGCTAGGCATATATCAAAACATATTAAACAAGATCTGCCAATTAAATGAACCAATCAAAAGTTGAAATACAATTAAATGATATTAATTTTATATAATATATCATTTACATTTTAATTCCCTTCCACTTGTATTAATATACTCATCTAGGTGTAGATTGTAGTAGACTGCACTCAAAATTATACCAAACACACCTTAAAATAATAGCTTACAAAGCTCAGGGTAAAAAAACGGAACATGCAGTAAACATGTCAAACACACATGTTAAACATGTCAAAAGTCTGCGTACATGTGCACAGACTGTGTGCAAGCTTGCAGCACAGCATTTACACTTACAAACATAAATGTACAAGTTTACAAAACTAAGGTTACAGGTACAAAACCCTGTTTTCAAGCACACCTTTTTCAATGATATAATATTCCATATTTTGACATGTAGAGAAACCCAAAGCTTGACAGACACACTGTGCCTACAGTGGTTACTGTTGCTATGACTGAATAATTGCTGTGCAAAATGAGTGAAAACATCTGTAGACAAAAACCCCTGCTGGCAGAAACGGTTCTGTACTTAAATAATATGTACACCACTTGATTCACAATACATATATAGAGTGAACTGATATGTACTCAAACAAATATTGATAAGTCATTGAACAAAGAGATACATCATATCAGAAGTGGATATAAAAAGCAAACACTAGCAGGGCTGCCAGTTCTAGGTTGTGTGTGGGCGGCTAAACACTGCACAAAAATCATCTCCATCCATATTGTTGATCTCTCAGAACCATCTGCTCACTGATGGAGCCTGTTTAAAACACACTGATCTCTGCCTCTACATGGTGACAATAATCAAAGGATGGACGTCATCAGTTGTAGCTCATCAGGAAAAAACAGAGAAGTTTCACTTTTCACCACCCTCTGACCTCTGTGCTGCTGATGACCAAATTAGGCTCGAAGTTCTCACCTCACAGCGATGCAGCAGATGGTCGGCTTGCTGTTCTGTGACGCCCACTCAGTCTCACACTAGGGCTATACAATTATTGCACTACTACACTACTGCAGCTGGATTTTAATAATATGCCTGTGTTGCTTTTCATCCTGTTACTTTATCGTATCACTTCTATCTTCTGTTATTTTTCACTATTTGCCACACATCCACCCTCACAATAATGACAGCAAACTTACTGCACGCGCCATGTTGGGAACATTTCTGCAATTATCACCTTTTGAGACTTGATATCATTTTTCTTAGATAGGTTAAACAGGCATTATATAACACACCTCACAATTATGTTGAATATGCATGTATATCTATGGTATGACAAATTCATAAAATAAGAACCATGACACTAATTGCATCCACGTTTATAATTGTTTAGTTCCAGGAATTTCAGGGTATGAAGGTACTTTTTAATGTTTCACACACAACATATTTTACATATTCTATGTTAAAATGTGCATGAAAATACACACTTCCTACTCAGTTTTAGAGTATGATGGTGCAGTGACATTGTCCTCCTCTTTAGAAGAGTTAGCCTACATAATCTGCACTGTGTACATTGAACAGGAGACTCAGTCAAATCCACAGTGAAAACAACATTCTGCACCCAAAGATCCTAACACTTTATGTTTGTGTAAGGCCAATTAAATACAACTGTGGATTAATTCGACAATAATATATATTGTTTCTACTGAAGTGAGTTGTTCTCATGATTGATCACAGGTGCCCAGTTCTTGTCATGATTATCCTTTAAACATTAAAACCAGATATGACATGTTTTTATTTCTTTTTTTTACCAAATTATTGTGTTTTAATGAGAAACTCTACTTGTTACATCACTAAACCTTCCGGTATTACACAAAATCAACGCATTTATTTTTTAAAAAGTTATTATAACATGAAAAATATGTTCTTTTGAAAGATTTAATATTTCACATTTTTACAGCTGCAACAGTTAGGGGGTGTCCTTAAGCAAAACACTGTTTCCCTGATGGGCCACTCAGTTAAGTTTCTCTGGATAAAAAAACATGACTATTCATTGTCCACGGTTTGCAAAATTTCACTGAATGTCTTTCAAATTATACGGAACCCTCTTACAAAATAGTATACGCTGTCAAATAGTTGCAGAGGCGTGCACCACAACACACACACACAGCCCTGACGCACACACGCAGACCCATTCTCCGCCTGGTGGTTTCTATGGAGACAATATCCGTCATTCAGGATGCTTGAGTTAAAAATAGGCGCTCGTGTCACATAAACACTCCCCCTCTCCTCCCCTTTCTTTCTTCCTTGTAGACCAGAGGCAACACGGAGTGTCTCTGTTTTGTTTAACACATTCTCATTAGAAAAAGCTTGATCAGTCAGCATCTCTACCGGGATTTCAGAGCATTAGACCAAGACAAGACCATTAGACACCGACACCCAGAGGAGTAGGGGTGCTTCAGAGATAAAGCAAAAAAGAAATGAGGAAGTTTGTGATCCAGGTTTTCAGCTGTGTCATGCTGTGAGTTCATCAGCTGCAAATATTTTGGACCAACTGTTGTGAAATGTTTTGAATAGCAAGAGACTACACAGGCTCAGAAGGTCATTTGGAACGAGACATCCCCTGAAATAAAAAGTACCTTACATGAACTCACGTCATCCTCATTTCATTATCCAATGTCATTTTCTTTAGAGCTGTCTTTATGAAGCTGACCCAGATAAAAAGGTCATAGCAGGACCAGAGTAGATCTTATAATGATGATTTTCACAGCTTTTTTTTCACAGCATTATATCCTGCTATGCAACTGCTTTTGGCCAATCTTACTCCACACCAAATAAATCCTGGTTCTGCTCTGGTATCTGTACAAGGTGGCGGGTGTATGGTCAGGCGAACCTGGTAGTCTTTTAACTGGAATGTTGTTTTTACACAGGCGTTACCTGGTTAGATTATGCTTTATCCTGGCACTAAAACAGATTTATATTATCACTGATTTGTAATATTCATTCTAGACATTTCCCTGCATGAGCTTCACTTCACAAATCATTGATAAAATAAGAGTCAAATACAAAGGATCAGTAATGATATTCTGTAACCAGATCTTATTGAAGACAAATAAAGAAAGAATGACTTACTGATACTGTCGGTATCTGTTGTTTTAATCAAAATAATTTCATTTGGTTGTTCTCATTGGGACACATTTTTTTAAAAACACTTCGCACTTAACACTGAGTGAGTTTCACTGGTAGATTCAAGGCATGTCAGGGGACTGTGTTTGTTGTGGAGATAAAGCTAATGCATTGACCACTTTTCCATCTGCTGTTGACATGATTACAATTTCCTGTAATCATGTCCTCTCGTCATACATAGATCCCGACATTCAACACCACGCCCCTTTCTTGGCTCCGACTATTCACTGGAACGCAACTTTAACATTCATGTTGACAACACAGATAACTCATATATTTCCCTCCTATGTAAATACAACACGAGATTAACTATAATGTCTTGCTTGAGAGTGCTTGAAGCGTTTGTTGTTGTTGTTGTTGTTGCAGTCAGACCAGCCAAGCTAAGCTAATGTTGTTACTGTCAGCAGGGACGGTGCCTGTGAGACCAGGCCGTTAGCAGTCGTTCAGTAAACAAGCTGAAGTACACTATTGTCATAAGCTAACGTTGTTGTTAAAAACTAAAAGTCAGCAGCAAAGACAGTCTTCACCAATTACTATAGAGGAGGCAACACTTGATGCTAATTCGACCCTTATGAAGGACCTGCTGCAAAACGTCTCGCCAAACACCAAGCAGACAGTTTTCAATTTACTGTTGTTTAGCTGATCTCAAATAAAAACGCTAGTTGAAATGTAATGTAAGGTTTTTTTTCCTACACAAGCAGAGCCATTTTATACTTCGGCATATAACTGATACAGAAAGCAGAGCCAACTTCGATCAAATATGAACTTATGCATATTGTTTTCACGAGGAGAGCACACCCAGGAAGACCGTAACAAGCTGCAGCCAATCAAGGCTAAATTACGAGTAGTTTGGCGGATGATTTGTAACGTTACAGCAATGTCTGGCAACAATTTATAAGTTGTGACTGTTATTCTGTTAAATAAGCAACCATGCTCAAAGAAAAAACTCCCCTACAATGCCAGGTTTATATTCTGACATGAGTTTTCCTCTATAGCTACACGAGACACAGGGTAATGCATTAGGACTATCAAACAGCTAGCTGGCTAACTAGCCTTAGCCTCGCTTCCAAACGATCCGGGCTTACCCTGTCCTCTGACGGCTGTTGTTGTAACGTGGGGTCGGTGTCTCTGGCTCCACGGTGCCTCAGCTCTGTCATCTTAGCAGATCGCAGCCTAACGACAACAGCGAAGGTGCTGTGGCTCCGAGAAACAAACTCGCCTTTGGGACTGACGGACCTCCTGCTAAGCTCCGAGCTAGATTTCGCACAGCTACACTTTCCACTCGAAGAACAAACTCGTTGTCATGCCAATGTCCGGTTTTCAAAATAAAGTCACTGTGCATAATCCTAGCAGCATAATCCAAAATTCAGTGAAAAGAAAGAATAGTTATATTACAGAACAGTCTGAATGGAAATATCTTTAAAGCTACGAGCAGATTACACTCATCTATCTACCAGTATCAGACAATGCCTTACATTCACTAGTTTTAAATCACAGTCAATAGCTGATACAGAGCCAATCATTTGATCATTAACCACATAGATAATGAAGAATGGGGTTGGTAGTCACACTTTTTACTTTCAGTCGAATCCCTCAAAAACCGTATCCTTAATAGATTCCCTTTCAATGTCTAATGGAAGCCTAGAGTGTCTTATTCTACTCAAAAGATGTGCACTGGCAAATACGTCTTGTGCACTTGTGACAACCATCCACATCATGGGGTTGATAGTCACACTCTATGGGGCTGGTTGTCTCTGTTATTTTAATGGGGGGAAATAAAAAATTGAGGTCATTTTAAAAGTTGATTAAAAAGTTTAATTTCATGTTGAATGTTCATGTGAGAAACAAGCATCCCCAATAGCTCTCCCCTCATAGATTTTAATGGTTATCATTTTTTTTTATTACAAACCCATTGTGTAAAAGCCTAGAAGAGAAACACCAAAAAGCTGGATATTTACATTTTGACATGAAAAACACTAAACATCCTCTCACTCCAATGTCAAGTGTCTTACTTCTAAAAATGATCTTGTAGGTGACCTCTGACCCCAATTATGAAAATTTCAGTACCAACATTTTTTAACAGTGCCCTGTAGGGAGCGAAGTCTAATGAATGTGACAAGCGACCCTGTTCTCCCCTACTAAACAGAGTGTTTTATTTTTGGTATGATGTAATGCTTTAATGGATAGTGCTTTTAGTTTTGTATGATGTAATTGTTATACTCCTGTATGAATTGTAACATCTGATACTGTAATTCTTTTGTAAACTCTATCTAACCCTTGGATAGTCAATGACTGTATACAGTATTTTCATCTTTATCGCTGCAATGTCGTTTTCCTTGTCTTGGGAGTTTGGGTGTGATGTACTTTTGAATAAACATGAGCCATATATAACATTTATAATATACTCATAGTTGTACAAGTTTGCCAAAAGTAGTTAAATTTGTGCTTTTATTATTAAGGCACAATTGCCTAACTTCTGGTTGTTTTCTGGCTAACTTGATGATACTAGCAGAGTCTGATTTCATGAGAAGTGAGGGCTGTATTCAAGACAAACACTGTGTGATGTGTTTGGAGTGCTGAGCAACTATAGGTAATCAAAACAAATACAGCATTGGTAATAACTATGTGTATTTCTTTTATATTCTGTAATCGATAACTTAATACTTATAATGTGTAAGTGTGCCCCCCGTGGTGATGTTCAGGCCACCCAGTGAGCCTCTGAACTAGTCTATGAATTCTTGGACAAATGAGACCTTTTGCATCCTGTCACATATAATATTAAACACTCACACTGTCAGTTTAATGACTTTTTCATAAGCCCCACCAATTACAATACAAGTTACACAGTCTTTAAATGACAAAAATGCTCCAACCCTCTTCCTTTATAGAGAATTTCTGAGACATTTTCAATTAAAAAAGAAAATAACATATTTATTTCTTAGATGACTTATTATACAAGCATATGGCATTATGAGTTTAATGCAGGCTAATGTCAGTCAATTAAGTTCCCCTGAACAATAGATGTTGATGTCGATGCTGATTATCTGACGTGCTCCTGCTTGTGAAACTATCTGTAATTTGCACCTTTAACACCAAGTGGCAGCAAAAGCTCACTATAAGTGTGTGTGTGTGTGTGTGTGTGTGTGTGTGTGAGAGAGAGAGAGAGAGAGAGAGAGAGAGAGAGAGAGAGAGAGAGAGAGAGCTCTGTGGCCTGACAGCATCCAGGAGATATAAATACTTAATGGCTTACCGCTGTTGCAGCAGAAGTAAAAAGGGGATGCGTGTTGCAGCCAAAATACAACAGTTCAATAGGATCTGACATCCTATTGTAGAGTGTTCACTTTCTGTATAGCCAGTGATGAATGGTATTAACGTGGCTGGATAACTAGAACGATCACCAATGAAACAGAACAGGACTATTAAGCATCATCAAGGTGATGTAGTTTACATTTTAATACATTACATAAACTGATTCAAGAATCTTTTATTAGATTGCACCACTGTACCTCTTCTGTAGTGATTTGAATGACTTTCTTTGATTTCTGCCTATACTTTTACCAAAATACATTTCTAAAATTACCTGTGAACATAACTATGACTCACCACATCTTAACAGTATCAGAGAGAAGAAATTGAATCAGACTGTGTATATGTGATGTTCAAAACTGCAGATAAGAAACTAAACACAGTAACTAAAGCTGCAAATACTCAAACTATACTAATACTAACTTCTTTGCCTTTTCTTGAAAACCAATAAGACAGACTGTAATTTCAATATTTTCTATATTTGCTAGTTTTAGTTGCACATTGACAATCAAAATGAACCATTTCTATAAAATATTACATTTAACTTTGAGTACATATGGTCTCAAAACTAACTTTTTCAAAGTCATTGTGGTTGCTGTTTTTGTGATAATTAATTACCTGGTTTACAATTAGAAATTTGTCTGTTTTTGACTCAATTAATGTTGTTGCATGTAATCAATTACTATTCCTAACCTTGCTAACCCTGATGTTAATGTTTGAGAGGCTCCATTCATTTCACCTTCTATTCATTTCTATTCTATTTCATCTGTATTCTATTATTGTATTGTATTAAATGTGTTTTATTTATACTTTATTTGTGTTATTTGGTATTCTGCCATTATTACATACAATTATTTGTCCCTGACTGACACCTAAATAATTAATTGCAATCATTTTTCTTGACTGGTGTCATGGCAATGACGTATTTTGGAATACACACTACTGATGTGAAGGTGTGATTATCAACCATCATTAAGGTCTTAAATCATCTCAAGTTTATTTAAAAATCGAGCCATGATCCAGCATTGCCTTAAAACAACAAGAAAATGGTTGAGAAAATTTTGCATGACAACAAGAATCCCCCCCCCTCCAACACACACACACACACACACACACACACACACACACACACACACACACACACACATACCCACCCACTCAAAGATTATGACTGCAGTGGTTTTGACTCTGTTCTGTGGGGGGCACTTCATCCTTGCTGCAGTGTGATGCCTCGGACGTTGCTAAGTCGTGCTACACGGCAGACTGCACGCATACTGTGCTACTGTGTAGAGTCCTGTCACAATGTACTGTCCCATCCTGTGATGCACAGTTAGTCTGCTGTTTCTGCTCGCCTGGGCTCTGTGTGTCAGGAAGCCGAAATTTTGGCTGGGACTTCAGTAGCTCCTCCAGAACTGCAGGGCTCTGGGACATCTGCAATGCAGAAGTCTATATATAGCAATGGAGTTACAGGGAGAGAGAGAGAGACATAGGCAGACAGACACAGAGACAGGAGAGATGAAGGGGGGGGGGGGGGGGGGGGGGGGGGGGACAAGACAAGACATAAAGAAACAATGAATGAAAAGAGTTATCCTTGTACTGAGGTTGAGCTGGAGACTAATGTCAGACTGACAGAAAGAACAAATAATCTTTGTCAACTGTTCTCCTATGCCAAATGCTAACTTTTACAGCATGCGTTATAAAAATAAATTGCTTTTTGGTGCAAACTGGATGCTGTGAAATGGTCACTTTATTTCAGAATGTCCCAGAAACACAGAGCATGCCAAATGTCCACTCAGGATGTCAGCACTTGCAATAACAAGGTCACTGAGGAGTGTGTTTGCCAATATCTCTGTGTTTAACTCACTTAAAAGAAGAAATGTAATTATATGTTTGTGGACTCCCAGAAACAGGAACAGGGAAGAGTGGTTGTTAAATGCTGAGGTTGAGTATTTATTGCCTTATCTCAAAGGGTCTCGGGAGGGCAGCGGAGGAGGAGGAGAGCAGTTCAATTATGTATGCACCTCCACAACAACAGAATCTGCTGACAGCAGAGCTCAGCACGCACACAGCACGGCCAAATCAAGGACGACCAGCAGCGGGCCACAGGCCTGCTGAGCTGTGGGATTGATCGGACTCTTGAATTTTCAATAAATCTGCCCTCTGACATGCTCCCTGTCTGTCTCCCCACCACGATGCCAAGTCATAACTCTCCTTGTGTCATAGAAGAAAGATAGTGCATTAATCATACTGAGTCCAGCTGCATGCAGAGAGAGGAACGCTGGAGTAGCACCAGATTTACAAAAACTTTCACAATAAAAGAAACTGTAATGATTTACAACAATAGACAAATGCTTAATGCAAATGAACAATGCTTTTGGTGACATTTATGAGTATTAACAGCATAGTTAACACTGTAGATGTTGATAACAAAGCTGTGGACATCATTATCTTAAAAAAAGACATATTTAATTCAGTTTTAAAATAACTTAACAAAAAACAAGACTAAGAGTCTACAGCCGTGCTAGTGGCTCTGTACAGCTGTAGTCAAGCACAGCACTGCTTTGGTGCTAAATTCTAACAGCAGTATGCTAACATGCTCACAACTGTAATGCTAACACTGATGTTAAGCAGGTATAAAGTTGATCATGTTCACCATCTTTGTTTAGCATGTTAGAAGGCTAACATTTGCTAATTAGCACTAAACACAAAGTACAGCTGAGGCTGATGGGAGTTTTGCAGGTATGTTGGTCATGGTTGCTGCTTTTTGTTTAAACTCTTTTAGTTTTTCTAAATGATCTAATAGTCACCTTATTGTCATTATTTATTTTCCCCCACTGTTATGACAGCTTTTTTGGGAGGGTGGGGTGAATCATTTTTCTTTTTTTAAATTTGTTTATCTATTTTTTGTCTTGCTAGGAGTCTTCTCCCAAAAATTGACTTGCTGAGAGCCTGGGTTTCTTACTATAAACCTAATGTTAACACCCTTTCTGAAACTTTAAATAAAAATAAACATTAAATAGTACCATTTCTAACGATGAAATCCAAATTGAGGGCTATGTTTTGTTTAGAACAGATAGAGGCAGTAGAGGGGGAGGTGTGGCAAATTACGTCACTTCTAGGTTGAGGTCACAACTTGTTATTCCTCAAGTTGACCCTGTGTATATAGAGTGTCTTTTTGTTAGAATATGTTTTATCACAATAAACATTTGGTCAATGGAAATCTCTACAGACCTCCATCTGCACCTTCTGAATCCACTAAGTGTATATTGTCTACAATTAGTTCTCTTAATTTTCCGTCGGAATTGATTATTTTAGGGGACTTTAACATAAATTGTTTTGATCGTTCCTTTTCAAATAATAAAAACTTATTTGACAGTATAAATTTAACTCAAGTTATTACTGAACCTACAAGGATTACTGAAACACCATCATCCCTGCTAGATTTGATATTTGCTTCTCACCCTGATAGGATTCTTAAGTCAGGTGTACTTTCTGATTGTTTCACTGACCATTCTGTTATTTTCTGTGTTTAGAAGATTAAAATCCCTCATCTTCGTCCAAGATATATAAGTATAAGGGAGTGTAAAAACATAAATATTGATCATTTTATTCATGATGTTATTGCAATTAACTGGGATAGGTTGCAGTTGATACCGTATGTTGAGGATGCATGGAATTTCTTGAGTGAATTTATTAAAGTTATTGATAAACATGCTCCTTGGAAAACTTAGAGATAAAGCCTGGGGAAAATATCGAACAACTAAAGATCCAGCTGACTAGGAAGCATACAAACACTTAAGAAATTTCTGTAAAACAAAAACTAGGAATGCTAAGTCCAACTATTAGTCTTTCTCATGATTTTCACAAGCCTTAACAGTTCTGGAACAGGATGAAAAGTATCCTTTGTCCCAGTAAAAGCTCTGTTGCACAGTTCCGTGTTAATGATAAAGTTATCCATGACCCTGCTATTATCTAGAAAGTTTTCAATCATAATTTTTCATCTGTTTGTGGTTCATATTCTTTTGTTACACCTTATTTAAATCATCAAATTAGCAACCTAACTACCAGTGGCTCATTTTCTTTCAGATGTATCTTACTCGCTGAAATTATGCAAGCTATTTCTGCTCTAAATGTTGGCTGTGCTCCTGGTCCCGATGGCTCAGAGGCAAAGTTTATAAAATTAGCTTATGAAATACTTATTTTTCCACTTGCTGACCTATTTAATCTGTCCCTATCTACTTGTAATCTTCCATCTATTTGGAAATGTGCTGAAGTCACTCCACTTCATAAAGGAGGAGTTCCACTAGATCTTGATACTTATAGACCAATTTCTATTATTTGTACTGTAGAAGTTAATTTTAAATCAATTATCTCCTTACATTAATGATCACAATATTTTATCCCCATTTCATTCTGGTTTTCATTCTAACTTTTCTACCACTACGGCCCTTGTAATATTTTCCAATGATGTATTATCATCTCTAGACACAGGTCAGTTGACAGGAGCAATTTTTATTGATTTAACCAAGGCTTTTGATTTGATTGACCATTATCTTCTTCTTGATAAACTTTATGCCATTGGTGTCTCTCAACAGACAATATTTTGGTTCAATTCTTACCTCCATAACTGTCATCAAACTATTTAACTATTGAAAAGGGTGTACCACAAGGATGTATCTTAGGACCTTTACTTTTCTCTATTTTTATTAATGACCTTCCTAATATTTGTTCTAATTGTTCTGTTCAGTGATATGCAGATGACACAGTTATATATACATCTGACTCTGATATAACTAAAATTCAAAGCTCTTTGCAATCAGAATTTTCTTTTGTTCAAAAATGTTTTTTAAATAGCAATCTCATATTAAACAAGCAGCATGTTATTTGGCACCAGTTATAATCATTCACCTGCTGAGTTGGCTATTGATTTTACTGATGGGTCTCCATTCATTGAAGTTGATAAATTTAAATACTCGGGACTTTGGGTTGATTCTGAATTTTCTTTTAGGCCTCATATTGATTTTATTAGAAATAAAATAAATGCCAGTCTCAGAATACTATATCGGTCAATTAATTGTTTTACTCTCCAAGTAAGAAAAAGCATTGTCCAACAGCTTTTATATCTCATTACTGATTATGGCAATATCATATATCAGAACACCTCTGAATCCCATCTTCAGCCTTTAAATGTATTTTACAATAATATTTGTAGATTTGTTCTGAGGTGTCCTTACCGCACGCATCACTGTTGGACACAATGAACTGGCTACCAGTTCACTCTAGGAGACATTTGTTCCTCTTTGTTTTCAAATGTATTTACTTTAACTATCCTTTATACTTAAAACAGCTTTTGGTTCCATTCAGTTCATTATATTCACTTAGACACACTCAACATCCTTTTTTGTTCCTAGAATCTCTAAAGAAATTGGGAGAATTGTTTTTAAGTTTTAAAGCACCATCAGATTGGAAAAATTTGCCTAACTCACTCAGATCAATCACTTCTCTCCATGACTTCAAGACGCTGTTGCTTTTCCACCTTAAATCTACCTTTTATTGTTTTCGATTGCATGTACTTTCGTTTCTTTTTTTTTTATCAATATTTTTTATTTATTCACAGTTTCAGTAAACAATACATCCGGTGACACATGTTTGTTTTTGTTTTTGTATACGCACGGACGAATCATCTATTGGAGATAGGAGGTTATAGAGGAATGACACATGGCCCTTAGGCAGGGATTTAGCCTGAAGCACCAAGTCTATGCCATTGAGGGGTGGCGCCTGAGGAAACTGGGGAGAGTAGGTTCGCGAAAAGTTGCGAAGTTGAAAAAAGCGGGAAAAGTCAGTATTATCTAGTCCAAGGGTTGATCGCAGTTGTGTTCATTTCTGTATTTGGCATGTGCCACTGAGCAACTTTCATAGGAATGAACGGAACGGTCCCGTTGCCTGGAACTCTCGTGTGACTTGACCCCACACGATTCATGTCCACCATCTATTTCCTCCTCCTTCCTTTCTCACACCACCCTGTACACACACACACACACACACACACACACATCTCTGCTAGTGCTGTATTTTGTTTTGCCAAAATCCAACCTGAAATAGGAAAGTGGACGGCAAAAAATACATGAAAAAACCTTAGCAACAACATTAGCAACAAAGGCTACAGAACGAATGGTTGTTGCAAATGAAGCATTCAGAGGTTTCTACATACATTAACCTCAAGTTTTGGAACTTTTACTGCGTTTAACATAGATATCTAACATCATAACAGTATATAATTAACAGAGAATAACAAAAAGCATAATATGTCCCCTTTAAGGGATCACCAGAGTTATTACAATTCATCCTAAGGGAGACATAAGTATTTTTAACAAATTTCAGGGCAATTCATCCAATAGTTGTTGACAAATGCTAGAGGAAAATTCATGGGATCGCAAAAGTCAATGGGATTCATCCTCTGGAGCCATGAATGTCTGTACAAAATTTTGTCTCAATCCATTCAATAATTTCGGAGATATTTCAGTCTGGAGCAAATTGGCGGACCAACCGACAGACATCGCATCCATAGAGCCGCTGCTTGCATGGCTAATAACTTTAATTATGACTTAGTAAAGCTCTCGAGTTGTAAACAGGTACTCAGTCGGGCAATTTGTGACGTGTGGTAGATAACCTAACAGTCTCTGCGGATACAGAAGGACTGGTGGGTGGGTGTCAAACAAGAAACATACTGCAAGATGCAAATGTGCAGTTAAATCCAGTACACAGACAGTAAGAATCTACAGCCTTAACTTTATCCAGTATTATAGTCATGAGTCTCTAATGGTCTCTTCTTCTTATTGATTGTTCCAAGCTCGCTCAGAGAAGAATTTGCAGCTCTTGTCCTTTACTTTTGCTGTATCATGTTGCATTCTGTTTCTTGAAACTCACATGCTCCTTTTCACCTAATACTTTAGTCAAATACATTTGTCCTTGCTACTTTCCTCCTGCTTTTCTGACAGTTTTATTGATTTTCTGTTAGTGCTGATAACGTTTTTGCCACTGTGCTGATTCTCCCTCCCACACACACGACAGGCACACACACACACACACACACACTCACACACACAATCTGTGAGCAGGGAAACAAACAGTCTCAGGCTGTGATGAAGTTCTTGCTGGTGACAGCTGTGCTGGTGGGCCAGCGTTGGCAACAGCCATCCATCTTAGCCAGCTCCATCCTTCACCTCTGGGTGCAGGCAGGCGGGAGCTGAGATGAGATGATACTAACACCCAGCAGCCATTATGCAGCTCTGCACATAAACAAAAAGGCATTGACTTCTGCCTGAAGGCTACAGAGGCAGGGAGGCCTGTGAGTAGAAGCAGTCACTTTGTGTTACATCTGTGTGGTTGAAAGTGAATAAGCAGACACACCATTCAAAATAAATGCTTCAGACCTACATTTGGTAAGTGGTACATCAGCTGTCCCAAAGATGTAACTTTGCACCTGCAGTAGCTACTTTACATGTAGCAAACATATTTTTGTCACCATGTATTTAGACCTAACTAGCAAAGATGTACATTTAAAAGTTCAAAAAACATTTTGCTAAACAATCTAAAGTCAGAGACAGATAACATACTTTTATGGCATTCAGACTAAACTGTGTGTTTGGTGTCATATTAATTCCATATTTAGGCAATAAGTCATTTCTACAGATTACACGTTAAAGCCTGTCTCAAGACAAACAGAACTAATGCCAAACTATGGGGCGCTTCCTTTAGCTAAATGTTTGTGCATCAGTGCATATCAGAGAGACTTGCATGTTGTAAAGCAGTAAGTCCATTTAATTATGAAACCAGCAAGGACATTGGTTGGAGTGAGATTTGGGGCATTTTCAGACCTGCTTAGTCCGACTATATCAGACCAAAACAACGCACAGAGACCCTTTAGAGTAAGTGAGAACGTGATCTGACCTCAATCTGACCCAACTAAGACATACTCTGCAAATTTTAGCTAAACAGCTCCTGTAACCAGGTGCACTTTGCATACTGGGATGTAGATGAACGAAATTAAGAGTGCTTCTTATAATACCTCCATGGTTGGTAGCAGCTAGCTGGAGAATGAACCTGGACTAGCAACAAAGTACATGCTTCCTTGATATTTGGGCAGACTGGATCTTCTTCCTTAATGTCCTTGCTCACGCCTCAGACACATCTACTCAATGAGCAGAGTGAACCTTCCTATGTGGCTTTTAGTGATGCATTTTGGTTTGCTTGAATTTTTTCTGTGTGAAAAGAAATTGAACCCAAGGTAAAACGCCACAAGTTTACCAACTCATCCACTGATTTGGACCAGAGAAAACAAACTATAGCTTTGAAAACACCCTTAAACTCTCGACACTTTGGTTCAAGGACAGAGGGGTCTCAGGGTGTTTTTAAACATATTTAGTCTGGTTGAATCATTCTTTCATTTCCCCCCCTTGGTATGATTCAGGTGTGGACCAAAACAACCGTACCAAGACCCTTTGGAGAAAATTTTCTCCAATGATCTCAGGCTGGTCACAAATGAATTCTGGAGAGGTTTATTTGTCATTGGAACGTCATCTGAACTCGATATGACCCAACTACAAAGCATACTTTGCAAGTTTGAGCTAAATGGTTCTTGTAACAGCAACCAGTGTAAACAAACTATAGGTCTGAAAACACCTTAAGACAGGAAAACAACTAAAGCCCCTGAGGAGAAATGTAATACACCTGTTTATACACCTGTCAGAACTGAAAAGTCTGAAAGCAGAAAGCTGTGATGGGAGAAATGTGAACAGACTGCTTATTAAGACAACTGCTCATACAGTGTAACTTGTAGCTCTTAATTTTAAACTGCAAGTTGCAGCAGTAGCAGCTGAACAGTAGTAGCTGAATTTCATGATATATATGTGTAATGGTACCATGCATTTAGATAAAGGAGAAACCACTGCCAAAAGGCAGGAAAGCATAGAAAGATTTAGCCTTATGATTCAATGGCAGTGAATGGGACATGTTCAGTATGGCTCAGTGCTCCAAAACTTCTCCTGCTCCTATAGGTTAGAAAGGAAACTTGTAGGAACATTTTGATCCGTGTGTGAAGAGTTAAAATTGTGGTACGGTAACCCCACCTGCTGCAGTGTGGCCCTGACCCACTGAACAAGTCGTGACAAAAGGCCCCACCCCAGTGGTCATCTCCATCTGGTGGCCCTCAGTGCAGTGGACCTGCCTGTTGTGGCATCATAGAGCCAGCAGTGTTTCAAGCCTCAACCTCTGCTACTGAAAGCTCCACCAATAGCTGAGCATTAGCCACACCCATTGTGGCTCCGCATCCAATCCAGTGGTAGTCTCAGACCCCGCCCCCAGTGCTGGTCCCAGGCTCCATCCCCCTATTT
The DNA here is from genome assembly GCF_910596095.1 of Thunnus maccoyii. Classification (NCBI taxonomy): domain Eukaryota; kingdom Metazoa; phylum Chordata; class Actinopteri; order Scombriformes; family Scombridae; genus Thunnus; species Thunnus maccoyii. The sequence goes on along the minus strand of NC_056541.1, from coordinate 29,620,308 downwards.
GACACATGTCAGTTGACATGCCAGATGCACAATATACAGTACAGAAATAGCCGGGGTATTTTAGCCAAGATTTGTACATTTAGTGACCTAATGTAAAAAAAAAAAAGAGTTTGCAGATGTTGATGTTGGGAAATATGACAGCAGCATATCATGGCACAGTGACACACGCCAATTATGTGTCAACTCACAGTGATGCACTTCAGGATGCAGCTAATGTGTTTTGCCCCTAAACGGTTGTCTACACTGCAGGTGTTTCAGCTGTGTTATTCAGTCGTCAGTCAGACACGTGTCTGATGCAACAGATATGGTTGGATTTTAATGAAAACATCTGTCTACACAGACCACATAACAGCTCATGCTTCACTCATGCTGGACACGTGGAACCACAACTTTAGTGCTTCAAATCTATTTTCTTTCATTTCATGTGCACAGCTACTGTGATTGTGTGTTGGGCTCTGAGTGCTGCCTAACGCATCCTATACAGATGGAAGACTGAAGCTCCTTTCACCACGCAGGCTGTGTAGACATTGTGTAACCACTGAGGCACTTAAAAACTCTCACTCAAGTGTCATTTGAGGTGTAAACAATGAAAAGGAACAGACCTCCTGACCTTAACACATTCTCAGTGGGCTGCAGCTGCTTTAATATTCCTGGTATATGAACAGGTAACATCAGATAATGGACGAAATTATGAACATACATAAATGGCTTTAATGTTTTTGTTTTTCTGCAAACTTAATCACCATGTCAGTCATCTATTTCTGTACAGACCAATATCATATTTCATCACTTTCAGTTGTCATGGATTCATGGTTTTTTGACTCTTTGTGTTTTTGTTCTCTTGGTTACACTTCTGTTGTCCAGTCCTTTTGGTCGTATGATTTTGCTCGTTTATGATTTGGATTGTAGGTTTAAAGGACTGTCTTGCATTATTAGTTAATTTATGGTGTTGTGTATTTGGGTTTATATTCATGTGTATTCTTGGATGGGTTGGATTAAGAGTGTTGTGTTTTCTGGGTTTTGGTTTTCTGTTTGCTCTGTGTTTCCCTCTTGTGTTCCTGCATCCCTCCCCAGCCCATTTTTCCCTCCACACCAGCCCCGCATCACGCTCATTAGCCCTGCCCTGCTCTCAGTGGTTTTCCCCAGCCTGCTGTTACCTTCACACCTGCCCTGCTCTGCTCCCTGTGTTTCCCTCAGCCTATCAGCTCCCAGCCTGCCCTTGTGTCTGGCCACCTGTTCTTTGTTTGTTAAGTTCAGTTTGTATTTCAGTCCTGATTTTCAGTTCAGTTTTGTTTGATCCTCTGTTCTGTTCTGTTCAGTTTCTTCAGTCTTGTCCTGTGTTCAGTTTTGCTCAGCTCAGTCAGCTTTTTGTTTTTTGCTTGAACTATCTAACAGTTCTTCAGCCTTGATCAGCCTGCAATCTCATATAACATCAGCAAACTTTTCAACAGCATTATTTGTTAATGTCAGCATTATTGGTATTACACGGCAAATACAAATACATTCAACTCCTACATGCTTTTACCCTTCCTCTTTATTCATTTTATATATGAGCTCTATATACACTACACTAGTCCAGCCCTCAATACTTTATTTAATGAAATCACCATAAATCCATATTTGGATTTGTAACTGCAATTGAACAACTATGAAGTATATCATTCACATCTAATTATCTGTTTACCATATGTCATGTCAGTTCTTATTAAATGTGTTGTTACTTATTAAGATTTATCACGTTTAAAACTTTAGAATGAATATTTTGATAATTAATGTCTTCTTTTAAGATATTAATTTTAGTCCTATATTCCACTTACAATATTTTTGTATGTGTTTTCATGAAACTCAAGACACAGACACGAACTGAATGTTTGGTTAATAAATGTCTTTATTTGGCTTAGAGAGGAATATCACTGCATGAGATAGCAGCCCGTACAGTCACAGTTGTTTAGCAGAACGGTCTGGAAAGTGTCAGCACTCCTTAGCCTCCCCAGAAACAAGTGAGATGCAGGTGAAAACATGTTTGTTTGTTTTTTTCAGTTATGGTTAAGGCAAGTTTTTAATTGAACACACAACAAGCGAAAATCTATCCCATCTGCAGATATTCAAGCTCTGAGAGTCAGGCCATGCATTCATGCCCGTTGGTTCATTCATTTGTCAAAAAGAAAAAAAAAGCACGGGGGGGTAAAATGATGAGCAACAGTGATACTAATGTTTCAGGGCAAAGCGATAGAGGGGGTTATGGTGAAAATAGCCCTTATATGCAACACCATATAACCAGGACAGCAGTGGCATCTGCCCCACCTGCCACTTGCAGTCTGAGTGGAGGGCTGTCGGTGTCACCATCAGCTGCCTGACACTGACAGCCACGCTCACCTTCACCGTGTTTCCTGTTTCCAGCTAAATTAAACAAAAGCACCACCACATTTGTGTGAGGGGAAAAAGGAAAAAGCAAGGTTGGTTTTCTCTAAAAAACAAAGTGAAAGAAAGTAAGGAAGGAAGCAGACTTCCAGATAAATATCAAACTCTGACAGGTGACATGTCTGACAAACTCATTGACAAATGAATCAATCAAAGGGGGGATAATTCATATTCCCAAAAAAATAATATATAGCAGCAATTTAAACTCTATATTTTTCATTCCCAAAGATGCACTTCCCCGCAGAGAAGCTGCCGCATAACCCATTTCTCCTCTCCAGGAACTGAAAACACAACCCATCCTCCCAACACATTTCTATATACAGTTTTTCAGAGCTCCAAGTTGCCATTATTGCCGTGCTGCGACACTGCAGTGACTGAGAAAGAATGGGAAAGGGCTTGAATCGTTGGTGGTGAATGTGTACATTTCATTTTGTCGTGGTGGGATGGGATGAAGAGACCAAGTGAAGTGGAATAAAAGAGGAAAGTGAAAAGCATTCATCTGCTGTGGGGAATGCGGGGTTGGACTTATTGTTAAAATAGAAGCATTTAATCCATTTAAACTTCCCTGTGTAACAAGCTGTCATTCAGGAATGAGCTGGTACAGCTTCGTCCTATGATACATTCTTTACTTACAGTACTCTCCAACTTTTATATGTAAAAATCAAATAGCACCGTAAAAGTTGGACTGGCTGCTTCTCGTGCTCGTGCTGAGCTGTGCGTTTATCTTAAAGTCTGTGTGCTGACAAAATTGTTACTTTCAAGGTTTTGATTGCTCTTGTTGTAGATATTGATATTTAATGGCACATTTGCTGTTGCTCATATGAGGAAAAATATCATCCCCCGTGTCAAACTGATGAAACTCTGCATTTATGTGATGTAAAATCATGATGACATGATGGCAGAGTGTGTAAATGGGTAAAACTCTTCTGCTAATACATCTACTCCTGTCTGAAGCTCCTCCTCCATCTAATCAAGTTTACTTTGAACTAATCACTTCTGAGTTACAGAGTAAACAGAGACAGAACAACACAGGCGTGAGGCATCTGGAGTGTGCAGATTCATGTGTGTGTGTGTGACAGAAGATGTGAACAGGAACCTGATCCATATACAGTATGTGATTGATGTGATGAGTATTGATGACAATGATGATACTGATGGTGACACAAGCAGTTTAGCTCTTGCTGGGCTTCCCGTTGGGACTCTCCTTCTTCTTCTCCTTCTCATCCTTCTCTTTCGGCTTCTCCTCTTCCTCCTCTTCTTCTTCCTCCTCCTCTCCCTCACCCTCGCCTTCCTCCTGGTCGTCTCCTTCTTCTCCCTCTTCTCCCTCTTCTGCCTCTTCTCCCTCCTCTCCCTCCTCTCCGGCCTCCTCATTCTCCTCTCCCTCCCCCTCTTCCTCCTTTTCCTCTTCTTCCACCTCCTCTTCCTCCTCCTCCGGCTTGGAGCTGGACTTCCTGTAGGCTCCAAGGGTGTAGCTGCGGGCTGACATGTAGGAGAAACCGGGGTAGCCGGACTGGACCATGGCGCCGCCCACGGAGCTGAGGCGACACTCCTCGCCTTCCAGCAGCTTCCTGCACAGACAGAGACGAAGAACAAGAGATGACGTCACCTTGTAGTCTGGATTCGTTACTATTATTATCTCTCTGCATCTCCCCTGAGTGATCTAATGTCACTGGAGTATCATTGGCAGCACCTCTGCTCTCTGTTCTGGTATATTTTCCCAGAAGACTATCATTGTTGCTGAGTAAGATTATTGTAAGGTTTCACTTCCCTTCATGTATCTTGTTACAGTGGAAAAAGGATTGATTTATTTGTGGGAAAGAGAGATATATAGATTGGACTGTCAACACTGCTAATAGAAGTTTTTCAAGTGGAAAATTATCTTTTAAAGAGTACTTTTTGGGCATTTTATTGAATAATGTAGAGTGTAGCTGGAGACAGATATAGGTTAAATGGTGTGCGTCTTAAAAACTAGGCCACCAGACACCCCAGAAAAGTTTAATTCTAATGCTTAAAACAAATGTTAGAGTGGAAGTGAAGCTCTTTCAAGTTTATTTCATCTTGAGATATTTAAGACAAAAATAATAATGTTTCTTTGGGTGGAAAACACTTAAAAAATACCTAAAAACTGTTGAAAAAGTCTTGTCTGAACTTGAAAATTCAGACAAGACTTCTTGTCAAAGTCTCTGTTAGCCAAGTTGTGGTGGAATTTTGCATTTGATGTATCTCACCTTCAAAAATGTGAAGGTGAGGATAGCAAAATGCAAAATACACAATAATAACCATTATATTTCTTCACATGAATATGTGAAATAAGTGAGGGATGGGTACATGTATGGCACAGTGTAAAAGTTAACATTTAAATGCAGGTCAGTTAACTGATGACTGCTGTATTGTTTGGAATGCAGCAAACCTATAGGCAGCAATCTCAATGTCCAGCGCCATCTTGACGTTCAGCAGGTCCTGATATTCACGCAGGTGACGGGACATTTCTCCCTTGGTGCTGCGCAGGGCAGCCTCCAGCTGCTGAATGGTATCCTACAATCACACATACACACATTATATTATGAAATATTAATTAGCCCCCACAAAACACCAAAGTCTCACCACCCCCTATTGTTTACATACCTGCATCTCTCCAATTTCATTGTTATGGTGATCCTCCATCTCAGCAATCTGCCTCTCCAGGGCCTCGTTGTGGCCCTTGAGGGCCTCAATCTCCAGAGTGCGGGCCTGCACCTGCCTGCGGTACTCACTCAGCTCCTCCTTGGACTGCTTGATGGCGTCCTGGTTGCGGGCAGCCGTCTCGGTCACGGTGGCAAACTTGGAACGGTACCACTCCTCTGCCTGGGCCTGGTTCCTGCATGACAGGTTCTCATACTGGGCCCTGATGTCCTTGAGGGCAGCAGCCAGGTCCGGTTTGGTCATGTCCATCTCCACTGACACCTGGGTTTGAGAGAGGTGGAAGAGAAGCATTTAAGGGTTATTATTGTAACCCTTAAATCATAATTGTTCAGATTTTGTTTACCTGCTTTACTTTGTTTCTTTCTGCTTTTACATTATTTTAGTTATTTAAATTGTTTTTTCCCAATGTATCATTTTGATTGTGCAACAATCTCATCTGTTAACAAGAGTAATTCAAGTTTAAAGTCTGTAACAGGAGTTAGAAAAGCTTCATTTTTGTCTGTTCTTAAAAAAGGAGTGAAGCTATTGTAACACACTGGTTTGTTGAACATACTGAATGACACCATGGATGACAAAAAAGTCTTTTAAGGCACACTGGACTATCTGTGGTTGATGAACTGACCACACTGATCAGTGAGGATGCTGGAATCTCAAGAATATTTCTTTATGTTTTGTTTGTACTTTGGAAGCTCTGAGATAAAGTCACTCAAACCCTGTACAAAATAATCTAATCTGTCTCTGTGTGCTGCAGTTGGAGTGTGTTCCCCGTGGTAACATAATATATGTATAAGCTGAGCTGTATGTTGATGAGCTGAGTTGCAGCCAGTGGTGTGGACTGCTGCAGAGCTGATGAATCGACTGCTGAATCAGGCTTCTCTCTGCTGTGCTGTCAATAGCTTACATGGCAATAATATTCCCTGCAGGGAAGAGGAGAAACCCTGGAGAAATCTACCCAGCAACCATCACTCATCTGCATGGCTTACTTAACACTGCACAATTGATTCCTGTTCAAAGTCCCAGTAGAAGTTGCCTTCTGCCTTCATTCACATCAAATGACAAGTATTTTCTTCTTTTTGATTTGCTTAATATGCTACATGATGAGCTCTAATAATAGCACCATAAAATTGAGAGTAACTGGAGGAGTTTCTGTTATTTAACACGAATCGATATTATTGATGGTTTTCTTAGTGATGCACGAGCGTGTTTGGGATCAGGAAAAAACTTTTTTGTGAAATTTGGACAATATTTTCAAAGTTTTGCTGCTGTTAAAACACTTTTTAAAACACAATTTTACATTAAAAATTAGCGTTAGTGTACCTCATAGGGTTTGTCCTGACTGTTTCTCTTTAGGACGACCACACCCCTGGATTATGCGCTATTTCTCCGCATTACACCCCCTCCCCTCCCCTCCACCCTCCCTTCACCAACGCCCCAACCCTTCTCTCCCCCCCTCTGCCCACCGCCCCCTCCCCTCCCCTTCTTTAATGAAAACATCACCACATTGTCACGAAAATATAAATGGCGACACTTAGGCTACAAGCGCAGGTTTACAGCGACCTTATTTCTTTAAGTTTGTTTATTTTATCTCAAATGTCACCACTCTCACATAATACTCACAAATTAATTATCTACTCCCATAGAGACTACAGCTTTATACATAACGCCACCGACTCCAGAGTTACTAACTAGCGAGAAAAGACACAAACAGCCTCGACATGTAGAGATTTAGGCTGCGTCTTAAAGTTTGCACGGGGGCGTGACGGAGCGCGCGGGACGCTGCAGCGACGCTCGAGACCCCAGACTTTATGAGAGGAGGAGGAGGGGGGGACAGCGCGAGGTGCTGAAACGGAAATGCAGTGCCATCAATTATCCAGTGCGCAGTGGTGAGTTTGAGGAGGACGCAGCAAGTCGTGATTACAGGAAAACTGTATGATGTGATATTTCACATCTCTAACAGCTTTGTAAAAGGTTAGCAAATCCTAGACTACTGTAGGGAACTTTCAGATTATATAAACAATAAAATTTACTGTGTTGTAGTAGAACTGAGTAATTAATTTTATTACATATTAGGTATATTATAATATATTATAGGCTCAGGATGCCATTACATAATACAAAAAAAAACATAATCTACTTTGATAAGGTCACAGTAAAGTCAAGCCTCAGTCCCTATCAGATATGTTGAAGTACATGGTAAAACATGTTGTATAGGATCTGACTTTGAAAACTGATTTGCAGGAATTGTTGCAGTATTTTGGGCAGTGTGACACTGAAAAGTGGTTATTGATAATCAGTCAATACCCGGGAACAAAGTATCACCTGTCAGTGTGGCCCGCAGGCCGGTTGTGTAGCCTACCTGTGTGGCCTGCAGTGACGCCTGAAGCTCCTGCAGCTCCTCCTCATGAACTTTCCTGAGGAAGGCGATCTCATCCAGCAGTGACTCAACTTTCTTCTCCAGCTCCAGGCGCGCCAGGGTGGCGTCGTCCACGTCCTTCCGGTAGCCCTTCAGGGTGTTCTCAGCCTCCTCGCGCAGCTTGCTCTCCTCATCCAGCTTCTCCCGCACGCGCTCCAGCGTGTCGTTCATCTGCACGCAGTCAAGGTGCATCTGGCTCTTCTCGTGCGTCAGCTCTTCCACGCGCGCCCGCAGCTCGCGGATCTCCTGCTCATACAGCTCGTGCAGGCGAGAGGGCTCGTTGTGGCGCTGGCGCAGCAGAGTGACCTCCGCCTCCAGGACTTTGTTCTGCTGCTCCAGGTTGTGAACCTTCTCAATGAAGGACACGAAGCGGTCGTTGAGGCCCTGCAGCTGCTCTTTCTCGTTGGTGCGGATGATCTTCAGCTCGTTGGTGACCGCGGTGGACTGGGTCAGGTCCATCATGGAGTCCGGCATGGAGGACAAGCCGCGGCCGGGCGCAGCCGCGCTCCTGCGGTAGGTGGTGGAGGAGACGCCGGAGGGGGAACCATAGGTGCGGTGGCTGCTGCGGAATCCCGTAGACTGCAGGCGGGACGGGCTGCTGCTGCTGCCCAGTCCAAAGCGACCGGACCGGGGAGCATCTCCGAAGATCCTCCGATAGGAGCTGCTGCTGTAAATGTCGCCGGAATAACTCATGTTCCTTTACCGTGCTGGTGTCCGGCCCGACTGCTCTGTAACGGAGAGAGAGTGTGTGGAGTTCAGGAGTGTGTGAGGGTGAGTGTGTGAGAGAAAGTAAGTGAGATGCGAGTGATGTCTGGCCAGGACAGGTGCTTTTATAGTGAAGGCGCCTGCGCATCATTTGACGCAGGGACAACAGAAGATGAGGGGAAACCTGCAAGCTTTTGCAGAAAGCCTCCACCCTCTGGGGAGACACGAATTCACTCATGCAGCCCCTCTTTTCTGCCGTGTAACTCAAGCATCAACACACAACCACTCTAAATGAAGATCACGCTTTGTGTAGGGGCTGTATTGCGTCTCACCTGAGAGCTTACTGATCTATTTAACTTCACTTTTACGGGCTCTTTCGAATCACTTTGATGAGCTGACTTTATGATATGCAAATAAAATTATGTTATAATAAAATCATGTATGTAATCTCATTTCTCCAGTACATTTAACATCCCTCTGGACTGTCTCATGTTACTTTAGACCACTGTCCACTGTCATTGCAGTTTTCTTTGCTGTCCCAGCAGAATAGCTAATGGGATCGATGTGTAGAACTGTGCGCCAGAGTGTGTTTTGGTGCTGCAGTCTGCATCCAGCCGCCCTCATCCCCCTCCGACCTCCGCAATATCGGAATACGGGATGAGACTCATTAAAGTGGCCTGATTGTTGCATTCCCACATCATCACAGCCTCATACAGTCCTGGAATATGGATGCAGTGGTATTTTGTATAGTGGTTAAACTCGTGTCAGTCATTATCATTGCATCACAACAAAGATGTTAGATTAAATGAGGCAGAAATATATTAAATTATGCTTTCTATCAGCAGCCGGTATTTGTGGTTTTTCACCATATAAACTCTATACAACTCCATCACTTTAAGTATGAAATGTACTGTATAAAGATGTCTCTCAACTTGCCTCCCAAAATAACTAAATAGTAATGGAACTAGTTTCTTTGGTGTATTTTCATTACATCCATGGTGTAAGTTGCGTGCAGTTGTCCTGAGTCACAGTGAGCTACCTCCATGCAATATTCAGTCTTTTTTGAGAAAAAGTCTTGTCAGGCCTGTTTGGTGTTTACAGTGTGTGCTGCGCAGAGCTGTCGCTGGCCTTGGTCCTGATCCAAGCAGGAGAGCGACCACGCCCCTGCAAAGGAGAGAACATCCACCCACAGGACTGCAGCCTCTCCACCCCCGAGCACCACAGGAAGACTCCTCCTGTGCTCACACTCACACTGCCTGGCAGGAGAACAGCCCAAACAGTGCAAAGTGAACATTACAGCGAATGCAAAGTCATCTTAAATCACGTTAAACTATTTTTTAGGGCTGTTTCTACAATGTGAATGAAGAAATGTTTTCAGAAAAGCCGTCTCAACATTATAATGGTTTTAGTAGAAAAATCTGGATGAAAATAAATATTTGGATGAGGCCTAAATTTAAGATACGTTGCTTTAAGAAGGAGATGTTTGCTGTGCAACAATATATTCATCTCAACAATCTTATTTGTCTTTAAACATTATGTTTCATAAAATGTGCCACCGGTGGGACTGTGTTACTACAGATACTGTAGATTCAGTTGCTTTAGTATGAATCAGCTCATTGCTTTCATTTCAGAAGTGTCCTCCTGTATCAAGAGGGTCTTGTTATTTCAAGACGGTGCTATACATATTTTATAAAAGTGTCAAAATTCAAAGTACTGACAGACTGACTAGATAGATTCTAACTTACACAAATTAGCCACTAGAGGGCACTAAAGCATCAGTGGTACTTCACATGTCCACCAAACCTGAGCTGATGCACAGCACGTGTAAACAAAAAATTTAGTCTCATTATTATTACAGGACTTATTACATTGTGGATATAATGTGGACATATGAGATGCATTCAAGGCCTACAGGGCAGCTACAAGTCAAGTCAAGTCCATTTTATTTGTACAGCCCAATGCCACAAATTTGCCTCAGAGGGCTTTATAGTCTGTACAGCAATACAACATCCTCTATCCTTAGACCCTTGATTTGAATAAAGAAAAACAAGACAAAACAAACAAACAAAAAAACAGCTTCTTGGGGTCTATAATAGAAGACTGGGATGTACTGGTCACCCCCCAAGGTCACTGAACCTGTCAGTTTCCAGGATATGAAGCTGTAGTGCATCACTGAGGATGTACAAACAAACCACATAATGACAGCTAACATCAACTTGATGTTCAGTGAACTTTCTGTTTCTCAGGTTTCAGCTTTACAGTGAAGTGGAAAAACTCAGTGGATCACACACAAGACTGCAGTTCTCTTCATCAGGACTGCGAAAAACATCAGTAGGCTTCTCCCAGTACTGCAAAGGCTGGACGCACCCTCACACAGACTGAATGAGAGTTAACCAGAGCGAGTTGTCATGACAAAAAAACCCCTCCTGAGCAGAAAAGCTCCTGAGACTCATTTAGGTGTGTGTGTGAGAGAGAGAGAAAGAGAGAGAAAGAAGGAGAGAGAGAGAGAGAGAGAGAGAGAGAGAGAGAGAGAGAGCCTGTAGCACCTTACCTCGGCCACCTGGCCATTTTGACCTTCTGTGGTAACAAAAGGGCCCATTGAAGAGGGAAGATGCCAGTGACTCAGCAGGAAATGACAGGTAGCCAGAGATGTCTGATTTCTATCATTATGTGAGTTTCTCAGCCACACCGTCCTCCTCTACAGTTACTAAGGAGCACTGTAACGGGACAGAAGCAACCCTTATTTGATTTATTCAGCTGAAAGCATCATACCACTCAGTGAAGTGATACTTGCCATCAAATCTCCATTCACTCAGTCAACTGAAGTATCCCATCAGCTGTAATACAAAACTGCTGCAGATGGCCTCAGTGCAATATCATAAACTGACTTTCAGGTCAGTGTGCAGGGGAAATATGCAGTGTTTTTACATAAATCAACAACTGCAACATAAATACTGAGACAAGTGTAATGAGTGTAAACAAACAAGACCAGAGTTGGCAGCGTTGAGCAGCACTTACTCGGCCTTTTACATGCAGACAGTGCCAGTGGTGTTTTACAGCACAAAACAGGAAGAGGGCGCTGTTCTTCAAGCAGAGACAGACATCAAGCTTTCAGGGTTTCTGGCAACAGCAAATGGTGGAACAAGTGAAAGGCTGTTGGAAAAAATGAACACTAAAACATTGATCATGTCAAGAATAAAAACATAAAGTGAACACTAATGCACATGGATTGTTGCCCATGTATGTATGGTTTCACCAAGTAATATACCTTTTTTTAATAGCAGGCATTTAACAGTAGAAAAACCACAGGTTAGTCATGGCCATGTTATCCAGCTTCAGGGCCCTTTAATGTGCATGCTGGCTCACCGGCATGATTTACTGAGGCAGTTATTGGAACAGAGGCATCATTAATACGATAAGTTACCTGTGCTTTTCCTGCAATGACCTGTCGAAATGTTTGCCATGAAAAAGGCCTATAGGCAGGTTTCTGAGCAACATTATTATGAGATGTTGTGCTCACAGAGTGTAGAAAACACATCAGAATGACTGAGAGCTTATGGGGAGATCAACATTATAGAAATTGTTAGAAAATTAACAAGCAATTTGTGAAAAATATTCATTATCCCAAAAAGAAAACCTCTTTCAGCTCAGAGTGCATAATTGGCTATTGGCATATAGCAAATTGGTCAGAGCCCTAGATTTTTAATAGGGTAGTTTTGTAGCTGTAGTTTTCAATAAAGTGTGTTTATGGCTGTATAATGAATATTATAAACAGTCTCCAGACACTATGATCAATGCTTTGGTGCTCAGTTTGACTTGCATTATTGCATCATCATGTAGGTAGCAGCATTCAGTCTTTCCAGTCCTGGTCTCAGTGGTTTACAGTTATTATATAAAGTCAATTCAATTAATTTGATTATCTTTAGATGTTTAAATCTGTCAGTATGGAGTAAAAGACATACAGTCCTCTTCACTCTGTGTGCTGTGATAGCATGTCACCATGTTGCTGCTGAGGGAGGAGAAAGAGTATTATTTATTCACTTTGGCCTGTACCCATCTTCCCTGTTGGGACTCCAACATATAGTGACTCCCCCTTCACCAGCCTGCTACTCTAATGTTTCTCCTCCTGCTGTCCCAGCCACTGCTGCTGCCAGCACAGCCACACTATCCTCACTGTGGTTTCATCTTATAGACCCATAACACTGTTAACACTGTTCTACAGGGCAGCTATCACCTCAGCTGTGTGCATGTAGTGTCAGTGAATATTCAGTCTGTGTGGTCTTCCTCTGTTAGTGTACTTTGATTGGTTACATATTTATTGCATTAAGTACTGCAATGGAAACACTGTAAACAAAACAGCTGTTGTGTGAGTGATTACAGATGCTTAACTACACATACCATACATTTAAATCTCTAATCATTGGGTGGTATTACTTTCTATGCACATATAATGGCATGTAATAACTCAGAAACTCCCAGATCTCCATGGAGGCCCTCGACACAAAACACTCTCCAGCAGCACTGCTCCTTTGAAAATGGTTTCCCTTTGGTGCTTTTGATATGCCAGGTGTTACTCACAAGCACTAAGCGAGGGTTTCTGTGTCACGTACAGGCCGCTCAGCTCCCTCGCTTTTGTTCTGTCTTGGATGCACTGATCTTGTCTGATGTGCACTCTTCACTCCGGTCCCCCGAGATCTCCCTTTCCCACATGCAGACGATCTCCTCCATCTGTTTGCATACACACACACACACACGCACACACACACACACACACACACACACACACACACACACACACAAAGCCCACCAATACGCACACTCATACCTCTATCCCTTGATCTGAGCTGTCAGCTGTGATGGAGAGTGATCATTTAAGGCTGTTGGCACTCAGTATCATCTGGCACTGGCATTATGATCAGCAATGGGGCTCCTATTCAGGTGATGAAATCTAGTGAGGCTCGGTTAAAAAGAGGAGGACATATGAAACTATAAAAAAGTGATGAGGGGGGGAAGGGGGATAGGGTGTGGGCTCATAAGGTAAACTGAACTCTTCAAAGAGGAAGGAATATCCTAACATCCTCATCTTCTTTGAGGAAATCCTGCCAGTTGAGCCCTGCTTTCTTCTGTTTCATTTCAGCGTCCTTTGGGGCAATTCTGTGGCTCAGCAAGTTGACTGTGTTTGCCAGGAGGACACCAGACATTCCACGAGCCACAAAGTCCTTGATGTGGTTGAACAGCTCTCCCATGGGGATTCCCCCCTCACCCATCATTGGGGTGATGATTTCTGCCAGGTGCAGCCAAATTTAAGCTACTGTACATCTTCCGTGATGTACTCTGACACCTCGAGGACCTTTCAGATACTGCAGGGTGGGCAGCGGCCCCACCATGTACAGGTTGTGAAGCAACAGGCTCACGTGTTCTCGAGAAACGCTGCTGCCCTCAAGTGTTGTGTCCACAGCATTTCTCATGAACTGACAGCACTGGAGCACTGCCTTCAGGTCCACTGTTACTTTTGACTCTGGCGCACAGCTGGAGTCTTCGGTCTTCTTTCCTTTCAGCGGAGTAGGATCCTCCACAGAGACTCTGCTAGGAACCTGGTTACTCCTCCAGAAGGTCCTGCAGGATCTGACTGATTGTGGATGAGGTCCTTCCAGTCTTCACAATCTCATGCAACTTCTGAAAATATCCATCAATGCAGCACTTGGCCGTCACCAGCTCCAGCTGTTGGCTGATAATGTAGAGGAAATGGATAAAGCACTCCAGAGACTCCTGGTTGCCTTTCCTTAGAAGCTGACAGGATTCAGTCATGCATGATAACGTCCAATTTTATACAGCTCCCCAATAAATATGATATTTGCCACCAGACGCCAGAAAGCCGTGGCATCATTTGGCTGCATCACCTTTATGAACTCGTGCTCTTCTTCCTACAGACAGAACCAATCAAGTACACATTTATAGCACCACCACTATTCATGGAGCTCTGGAAGTGTCATGAGGACACAATTTAATAGTTTGTGCTCTCGAATTATTCATCTGTAAGCATGAATTACCTTTTTTATGCAAAACCTTGCATGACAAACACCTTGCAGGTTGAAACATTTGCGGTAAAAACTTGGGAGATTGAAAATTTCCGCTAGCAGACAGCCTCACCTTTTCTTTAGTTGACTAACACACACAGTCCTCTCCAAAATCAGTTGCAGTGGCAACCTAATGGTTGGAGAAGAGAGCTTGTGACTGGAAGGTTATTGGTTCAATACCTGGACTAACAGGGTGAAGTGAAAAAAATATGGGGAAAGTGAAAAAAGCAGCGTTTGCTCTTCCTTTGTTACCACTGCTGAGGTGCCCTTGAGCAAAGCTCTTGACCTTAATTGTGTGAATATGAGGTCTTCCTGCAAAAGAAAGACATCGTCTCAGTGAAACTTCCTTGAATACATGAAGGTTAAAAAGACAAAACACCTTTCATCTATGTTGAGTTGACATTATTTTGCTTTGTCTGTAGAAGTCTATAATCTGGAGTTTTGTAGAAAAGTCACTACTGATGTTCTGTTTGTTGCCCACAACTCTTTGAAGGATTCTGTCCTTTGAGTTCGTTAAGTACCAGTAGCCATGACACAGCAGCAGGAACGACACGAGTGTCTCCAAATTAAGAATGGGGTTGTGTGCATTTTTACACATGTAGCTCAGCAGCAGTAACTTCATTAGTTATTTATGATGATTAATAATCCTGTGACAGGATTGGTAAATGAGACTATTTTTCTACACCTCAGACAGATAAGGTGTAACACAGAGATTTCAAGTTTATCCACTCAAATCGTTTGGAATAAAGCAACCATCCTCAGGATGAATCCTGAGCTCAAATCTGTTGGGACATTTTTATTTTACTGTAATTAACTATTACATTAAAATAATTACCACCCTATTTCTAACTGTACTTAATCATCATCATACAACAACTATCATCGTTATGACTGTGGGGGGAGTCAGGGGGTGGAGGGAGTTATTATGTGCTCTCCTTTGGTGAGTTGATCCCTTCAAGTGATTGAATGACTGTGTACTCACTCAATTGTTCCCAAGGGCTTGGTGTTGTTGTGTGTTTCCATGGCACATGTCATTTATTGTTTAATTGCAATGCTTGGGTGCTTGTGTCATGCGGGCGTGTTCCCTGCATTAGGTGCCTGCGTGTCAAAATGCAAGTTTGCATGTGTGTGTGTTTACAGGTGTATGTTTGTGCATGGTTGTTCAGAGCTGTCGGGGGAGGCGAAGGTCACAGTAAGCCGGGTGTGCAGGGCCTGGATAAGCTGCTAGATTTGACTAATCTGACAACTGAGGACGTGGCGAGGTGGGTCAGTAGGTCTGTGACCCTGACACACACCTGCAGACAAACACACTACTTGCATAAGTCCATCAATAACATTTCTTTACACACACCAGCAGGTAGGTTATGTCAATACACTCAGCTGGATCATGTTGGCTCAGGCTAAGCTGCATTGCGGTGTCTGTCTCCTGTTTCATGTGCTGATTAAACATGAGGTGTGTCTTTTGGTGGACGCTTTTATACAAAGTGCTTTACAGTAGGATGTGACTGAGGGATTATCTTATACCACAGGATAGATGGCTAGACAGATACATTCATACATACATACATAGATGACATGAGTATTTTAGCAACACACAATTGTTAACTGTATTATCTGTTGGTCCTGAGTGGTCAGACATTCAGAGTGTGTCCTGTCCACTCCATTGCACTGAGCCTCTCTCAAGCCTTTCCTTGACAGCCTTGACCCTGCTGTACCTCCCCCACTGCAAAGCGGACTCATTTTCATAACCTCAACATCGTACTGTTTCCTGCTAGGAGACACAGCTCTGCATTCAGCACTGCTTAATCCATAGCCACTATGAATTGTGGAATTATGGATTTTTAGAAATGCTCAGGTTTCTTATTATATTGATATAAAGCATTGTAAGAGTAAATTGAATGTTTTTGAATTGGAATTTTCTCAAAAAAAGTCCAAGAAATTACAGGAGGTTTGGTTATTTTACTCTTAGCACTTATGAATGCATACCTAAATAAATAGTTACCCATTTTGGAAATATGCGTATTTGATTTTTTGTCTTAGATGAGAACATTGATACCACTGTTTTGATTCAATACAAGGCAACAGCCGGCAGTCTGTTAGCTGAACCGGAAACAGCCAGAAACAGCCAGCCTGGCTTTGTTCAAGGGTAACTTCTCCTACCAGCACCAATTAAGCTCACTGATAAACAAATGATTTCTAGTCTGTTTATTCTGTGCAAAAATTGAAGTTACTATTTGTGGTTTTATGGGGGTTATGTTTATGTTTCTTGGCTAGGAGCAACGACTTCCTCCAGTATCGTCTCAACATGAGACTGCCAGCCAACCAGTGGGGAATCCATGGAGTCACTGACATGTGTGTAATGAGAATCAAAAAAGTAAAAATATTTCATTCATTTTAATAGAGGCCTGGAGCCAGTTGCACCAGCTATTTATGAGTTCAAACTTAATGTATTTACAAAGCGCAGGTTTATGAATACTAAATTAAAACAGGTTGCATCACACAAACTAGTTCTTACAGTGACTGCCAGGTGTAATGTAGCTAACAGAACCAACTGACAGAGCTAACTTTAGCCTGCTAATATATGACTCGTTTAGTGTGAGGAGTAAAAGAGGTAATATAGAATATCAGTGACACATGTCATCCAACACTTAAAATTCTCAACATTTAAGAGTTAGCTACTTCTCCATGTACACATGAAGCAATAAAACAAAGTAACAGTGTTACTTACATTTACAAATGATTGGCAGTTTGTAATAATTTGCTCTCCTAACTGAAATTTCAGAAAATTATGCTACAGTCCTGTTTACATAGTTCACTGCTTTTGATTGAACATCACTACAGATGTTGAAACTAACTAAGAACCTAATTTTATGAGCTCAAACTTACAAATATTTTATTGTAACCCAAACCTGAGGTTGTAATATTATAATAATTATGATAATAATTAAAAAGAAAAGATTAGAGGAAAAAAATAGCATTTTTTTCTGCTTTCCCATTCTGTTAATTGTCTCATGATCCCTTAGATTATCACACTAAGGTTGGAATGCCCTGCAGCAGGCAGCAATTAGTGTTGACCAATTCTGCAATACACGAGAGATCAAATAAACAATCCTATTTATCATATCAGAGTGGGGAACCCTGCCTGACTGATTTGTGGTTTGTCAATGCAAGACCACTATCAGCCTGATATATCTGTTTACTTTACAATGGAACACTAGAACCTAAATGTCAGTCGGTTGCAAATGATGGAGAAGAAAAGACCCAGAAAAGAAACTGGGTACATGTGAGCATTTCTACATTTCACCCATTGGAGCTCAGTCCTCAGGCAAGACTACCAGTCCAAAACCTACAGTACACAGATATGATATTGAAGCATGGCAAGGAATTACAGAGCTCTCCATCCATGGTGGGAGAAATCTTTTTCTATGGCTCCCTCCCCCCTCAGCAGTCAAACAGCTCCAGAAGGGACGCAGGATGCTTTTCAAGATGCCCATCCCCCTCTTCCCTCTCCTTCTCTGGCTTTGTGTGTGTTGGTTATAGAGCAGCAGTCAGATGGCTGTGATCATACAAACCTGGGATTTGGCCAGCAGATTACTCTGAACCACACTAAATGACTTGGCGAGGATCAGGCCCCACAGAGGCTTTCTTTCATCAGTTGTGCTAAAACCTCCTCATTGCTGCCTATTCAACCTCCACATGAAGAATATTCACTGTATGAGGAACAAGTGGGCTGGGTTTTCTTGGTAAAAGCCTTCACTTGTTCTTTGTGTCTTGAACCATAAATAAAGACAATGACAAGGTGCTAGGTAGGTAAACAAGGGTTTCAAATGTTTTATTCCTTTAATATCACTGGCAAATATAAATTGCTGCCCCACAATTTCCAAAGGGTTTCCCACATTTGAAGTGATTTCTTTAGAAGACAGTGTCCAAATTCTCCAATTCTTAAAAAGTAAGTGCACAAAACGTTCACCTTTTAAAGTTATTACTCAACAAACAGACACGTGACCTTTCTGAGGAGAAAGGCAGCAGGCGACGACGATGTTCATGGAGCTATGACGCGGTGTGTCTGTGTTGCTGTGTTTGTGTGTGCGTGTATTGTGTAATGCATGAAAGCACCACGCCTGAGACCGTCACAATGAAAAGGAATGACCTTTGTGATACATGTCGATACATCACACACACACACACACACACGCACACTCGTACATATCATTTACGTCTGTTAGGTCTTACATTTGTGTCTGTTTTTAAGGCAATGTTAGCCACTTCGTATGTAGGGACAAAATGTGCAAAAAACCAAATATACACATGAACATGAGATCCCCTGATGCTGAAACCTGTAGCTTAAACAACTGGTCTGACTGTAGTCTTGTTCTTTGAGAGATTCCACACCTGCTTCTTAAGGCAGATGATGAAAGCACCAGGGTCTTTGTAGAGAGAGAGAGAGAGAGAGAGAGAGAGAGGGAGGGGGGGGTGGAGGGGAGCAATAGTTGCATGTGATTATTGACACACACATTGCTCCCCCCTCCCCTCCCCCCCCACTTTACACTCCCGCCTCACCTGCACCACGGATGCCAACGCAGCATGTGGAGGAGGGAGTCACGCTTAAAACACACGCACGCATGCAGATTGGCGGAAGACAGACAACAGGCCATGGATGGAGGAAAAAGGAGGAGACAAGAGACTCCCGCAGACAGACATTAATGCTTCGGTTAATACATGAAGTCTTTGTCAAGTGGACTTTTTTTTGCATTTTACTAGTAAACAAATGAACAGAAAACCAGAACAGAGACATCGCCTTACAGTTTGTTTGTTTTTTTAAACCACCCACCCTCTACCACCCCCAAAAAAATTTCTCTCTGAAGACAGTGACGAAACACACACACACGCACGCTCTCTCTCTCTCTCTCTCTCTCTCTCACACACACACACACACGTACGTGTCGACAGATGGCATTTCAGTGAACACACCTGCCCACTCACACCTACATTTCAATACATTTCCCCTTTAAGTCCCCCTTATAGCATGGCTACACAGTTCCTCTCCGTTTGAAAAGGTTTCAATTTGACAAAAAAAAGCAGCATTCCACACTCAAAGACTTACATCTATTTTTCTGATTTCGTTTTTTTTTTTTTTTTTTTTTAAATTTTTTGGTGTACCATCTTCATGCTGAAGAGATTCGCAAGTGGCGGACACAGGAGCGGGAGGTTCCTTTGGCACTGTGCTGCTATGCTGCAGGATGGAGGACATCTACATTCAAAATAAGCTGCAATCCTCTCTCCCTGACGTGGTTTCCCCACCAAACAATCAGCTATAATCTCGCTGGACGGTGGAAGCCATTTTGTTTGAGGGTCCTGGGCGTGGAGATGCGAAACAGAGCCAGAGAAACCACCAACCCTCAACCTGGCCACCAGCTTCTCTCACTTTTATACTTTTTAATTCACGGTTTTTATAATTTATTCTGTTTTTTTTTTTTTTGTCCTATTATTCGCCCCTCTTAAAAAGGCGCAAGATGGCTTTGAAAACAGCTAAAAATTATCATCAACCACAAAGTAAACAATTCATTTTCTAGGAGCACCGTGCCGAATTCTGAACAGACACAAAGCCTCGAGGCACAAGAGACATTTCTAAATATTCTATGGATTGACTAGGCTGTGCAAACAAACTACACATAGTAAACTCTCAATAAACCTCACAAGAAGAACAAAGGCTATGACTAATTAAATATATTTTTATATTCATCTATATATTTAGTATATCTAATAAATACATTTTTGATAGACATAGAGATCTTTCTGTAGACTATTTACATTAAAAGGAGTACATCTTTGCAGAAACAATAAATAGCTATGAAGGCAAGGCAAAGGAGAGAAAATCTGTGGTTTTAACACTTTGGTGCCTCTCAGGTGTGAACACACAGAAAGATTCGGTGTGTTCTCACTGAAAAGTCAAAGCCAGTCGTTCTGTTTCAGGGTGACTTGACTCGTCTCCAGCTGAGCTCTCCCTTCATAAATAATTGGCAGGAACATCCACTCACAAAAAATAATCATGCTCTCAGTCTCACCTGCCTGTCCTCTCTACATAGTGGAATGTGCTCCAGTCTCTCGACTGCTCTCAGTAGATAGGCTCTTCCCTTCCAGATAATAACCTGGTGAACGGGGCAGTGAAGTAGTGTACAAAAATGAACCAGCACCTGCCAAAATATACCAGCATTCGGCCTGGTGGCTGGTGTTAGAAGTTTCCAAACCTGCTAGTGACCCCTGACGTGACACACACACACACACACATATGATACTAAAAGGATGCTGTAAAAACGCCACCGTCATCAGAGAGAGGCAGAAAACATCGAACCCCACCCATAACCCTCCCCTATCCCCCGGCCCCTTCACAATCTCATGCTGCATGAGTTTTTTTTTCTTTTGTTTTGTTTTTGTTACTTTTTCCTCTAAATGTCAAGTGTAGACATAAAATTACAGGGTAGTTTGAGAGCCTGCCCACCAAAGCCTAGGTACTTAGGGACGTATTGCTGTCGGCCCCCCGACAGTTTAACACCACACACAGTCTATTTAGTGTCCACAAACTCTGCTGAACTGCACAGCACAGGCAGGCCACTGACATGTTTTTCAAACACTCACTAGATGACATCATCTGGTGACATTGCTGCAACAGCTGTAGTGGGGGGGGGGGGCTTTAAGTTTTTAAGAGACAGTGTTTGAAAAAGATGACACAGTTTTGTTTACAAAAGCAATTTTAAGTGCAAAATACCATGCACAGATGGTTGACTGGTGAGCGGGGCGGAGGAAAGACAAGCCCCACATCTGTGTCACACTTTGGGATGATTCTGTCTCACTGGACAGCTAGGAGCAATGGAGGGGTGTGTGTGTATGTGTGAGCATGAATGCGAGTGTGTGTTGTGAAGTAAGGGTGAAATCTCATAAGTGCTTCCCATGGCTCTTGAGGCATAGAAAAAGAGGCAGTGGGATATTGTGTGGTAACATTCTGTGGCTGAAAGTTGTGTTTCTGACGGACGGGACGGAGGGGCAGGTAGGGGTGGAGTGTCTTTCAAATCCCACTCGATTGATTGGTGCGGAGCAGAGCGGGCGACCCCCTAAAGACTGACCGCTGATGATGGGCTGGATGCGGATGGGTGTCTCAGAGGTGCTGCAGTCTGAATGGAAGTCAACGTGGGAACAGGAAGTCCGCAGAGGCCCGGCAGGAGGAGGGGCCTCAGACTTGGTCAGTCCTGGTAGGGAGGAGGGTGAGGAAAGAGGGGTGGTGGGGGAGAGGTCTGAGCAGGACCAGGGCATGGTGACACAATCTTGGGATGGGATTGGATGAGGGGAGGAGGCAGGAGCTGGGTCAGTGACCAGTGCTGTTTATAGGCTGCAGCCCAGCTTCTTGGCCATCTCCTGAGTGTCCTGCAGGCGCAGCAGGCTGGCGCTGGAGTAGCCCTCGTCGCTACAGCTGCTGCGCAGGCTGCCCCGCTCGTCCCCTGAGTCGCTCACACTGCTGGTGCTCCACTCCAGGTCACCCAGCAGGTAGTCCGTCCCCTCCACGTCCACGTCCAGGTCCTCTGTTGGCACCAGAGAAAAAACAATGGAGCAATTAAAATGAGAGATGAGAGCCCTGCGTCGGAGCTGATCCTGGAGCTTTCTAATCAACAAAACTAATCCTTCCTTTCATGAAGTTGTTTTTGTGCAGTAAATACATTTTGTTTTGTCACTACTGTCTTTTGTAAAGCTTCTCCACACCTTTGGGTGCTTAGTCAGGTTCACAACATTGTAAGTACATGCATGCCTAAGCAGTGATGTAGAGGGAAGCACAATAAATCAAAAACCTCCCCACTGACCCCTTTTTAGAGATAGATGCGGCATCAAAATTCTTCAGCATATGGGAAACACCTTTTTCACTGCATTTAGACACATCATCACAGGAGGTGCACATGTTTAATAATAACATCAATAATGGCTGCAGTCCATCTAGGCGCGCAAGTGACACATAAATAAGAGTTTCGATAGTTCAATAAAAACTCTTATCTTTGACAAGGCAAATTCAAAAGATGATTTTATAGCACCTATCCAGATAACTTTTGGCTATAAATCTGCCTCCTGGACTGAGCAGTATCATAAATCCTTCCCATTTTGAATTTCCTGAAAAACAATAAAGGAAGGTTGTCTTTAAAAGAAGACAGCTGTTAACCGCATGATAAATGGGTCTGGGGTTCTTTGAGTCTCTCACCAGATGATGATATCACCTCCAATCTCTGAATAAAAATATTTCAAAAACTCCCAGTCCACTGAGAAGACACAAATGACCACAGAGAGATGTTAATTGTTGCCTCTGCCTATTTCATTTACTAAATTATGAAAAAAGTGAGGATGTGTGTGGGCTCACCTTGGTCAGAGTCGGACTTGTCCGAGGACACGGTGGAGCCGGTGCTGTCCATGCGGGTCCTCT
The DNA here is from genome assembly GCF_910596095.1 of Thunnus maccoyii. Taxonomy (NCBI): domain Eukaryota; kingdom Metazoa; phylum Chordata; class Actinopteri; order Scombriformes; family Scombridae; genus Thunnus; species Thunnus maccoyii. Next base: position 29,597,552 of record NC_056541.1, on the reverse strand, counting down.
CCACACCCAGCTGCTCCAGACGCCTCCTCAGGTGTCTCTGTTCCCGCTGTAGCTGCTCTAAGGTGTGCTGAGCTCTCCTATCGCTCTCCTCCAACCTCTGCAGGGTTGGAAAAGAAAGTAAGAAAAAAAAACACATGAATGCAGCAGTGTCACTGGATGTTGAAGATGTGTGATCACTGAAAGAGAGAAAGCAACACAAACTTGTTAAAAGAGACAACAAAGACATTTAAGTCACACAATACTAAACGCACTCACCCACCACAGTCAACGGTCAACAAATTGCTCTTTTCGCACTGATAAGGTGAATACCAAACACACACACACACACCTTGATGTGATCTTTGGCCTTCATCAGCAGGCTGAGGGTGGTGTGCCTGTTAGCATCTGGTCCCAAAGGAACGAGGGATTTCAAGCGCTCTAAACACAGCCGTAGATGCGCCCGTCTGAAGAGAACAAGAAGAAACAGAGAGCAAGAAACTGTCAGACATGATCAGCTTCATCCTCAAAGACACACACACACAAAAACAAGATTGTCACTTGTTTAGCATCAAAGTACTTACTTGACCTCGGAAAAAAATAAATCTTAACTCAAAGTCCACTTAATAGCTTTTTCACCGTTCAACCGCAACTCATGGTGGATGGTGTTGCCATGGAGATGGCTCAGTTGTCATGGTGTGACCGCAGTGTAGAACTTTGGTTACTTGATGAAATCTCAGCCATCCCCATGACAACTCCAACTAATAATGAGGACCATGAGATACTGTAGAAAGCTCAGGGGAATAAATAGTAAGTCGACCTTGAGTGAAACCTCAAATAGATACAGAAAACATAAATATCACCCAAAAATGAAACAGTGAGAGTGATTTAAGACCCTTTTAAAGTAAATGGTAAATAGACTGCATTTATACTGCGTCTTTCTAGTCTTCTGGCCACTCAAAGTGCTTTTACACTACATGCCAACATTCACCCATTCACACACACAATCATACACTGATGGCAGAGGCTGCCATGCACAGTGCCAACCTGCTCATCAGGAGTTCTACTGCTCATTCACATGAACTCACACACCGATGGTACAGCCTTCAGGAACAATTTGGGGTTCAGTATCTTGTTCAGGGACACTTCGACATGAGGACTGGAGGGGCCGGGGATCGAACCACCGATCTTCCGATTAGTGGATGACCCGCTCTGCCTCCTGAGCCACAGCTGCCCAATGAGGTCAATGAGGCATTTGTATTTTCTCTGTGATATAGTGTATACGTCCTCCTCTGCTTCTGTATCCAAATGCTAGAGTTAAGAGGTAGTAAGATAAAGGTTCAGCCATGTAAGATTCTATGTGAAATGATGAGACCCCTCTCATGTGTATTTCCACCCAGGAAGTCTACATTGTAACATTGTTACTTGAAGTTGCTACATAGGATATTTCGATGAGCAACAGTGTACAAATCCTTCCATTCTGCACAGTTCATCAAATGATTTTTAAAAGATATTTTTAAATATCACATAGAATACAATTAAATATCGGTTTCATGGTCATACAGCTCAAAGAATGACAGAAAACCAGAAGGGAAAAAAGACCTACAGTTATTTATTAAAGGATGGTTCACAATTTTTCAAGTCTGTCTTAAAACAACAGTCAGCTGCCCTTATGAACAGTGAAAGAGGTTTTCCTCACTGTTCATACTGACTATTAAAATATCCCCTTCAAATGTACTTTCAATGTAAGTGATGGAGGCCAAAATCCAGCTGTATTAAAAACACAATTATTTCTAGTAACAGAATTAATACATGTACGTAAAAATAATATATATTTTTGCTAAAATTGACACTTGCCCATTATGAGTGCATGAGCTTCTTTTGCTAACAGTAGTGACAGTGTTGCAGGTCTGCAGGTCTGATGGTGCTGACTGAATCTCAGTGACTGAAATTCAATGCTTTTTTTCAAGATCTGCAGATACCCTGTGAATTACACAAGATCATCTGAGACATATGCTCAGATCTGAACTCATTATTAATGTCATCTGTCCTATAGCATCTTTACTCCCTCACAGTTAATATTTACATCTTTCGTTTCCTCCTGCATTGCTCTCAGCTGCTCTAAGCTGGCAGCCTTGGTAGTTGCTGAGGTCTGGTGGGTGTTTATGACCACTTGACCCAGCTGTTACACAACGCACACCTCCGGCTCCAGCCTCAGTGGAGTGTGTACGTGTCTGTACGCCTGTGTGAGCCTGAGTGAGTGGGAGTGTGTACGTCAGATGCTTCCTGAGAGTTGAATGTGAACATTTTTTTTTTTTTCTTTTTTTTCGGACAGATGAGGGCTGGATGAGCTGTTGGTTTACTGTCTGCTGCCGGTGAGCCTGATGTGAGCGTCACTGCCGGAACAGAGTTTATTCAAATTGGACACATGAAGAGGGATTTGACTGCGGTTACACACAAATATATTCTCACCCCTTGCCCTTTTGAAAAAACACACACACACACACACTCAAGTGAAGCCCACACGCACATACAAATCAGGATTGCTGAAACCGAGTGCCTGTCTCAGCTGACTCAGTCCAAAGGGCATGCACACTGCCATTACATAACATGGAAATGTCCTCGTCTGTGTTGTTCTGACATAATAAGGGATCAGCAGGGCTAGCTAATGTTTGTTAAACAACGCTGATGAGCAGCAGGCTTGTGAAACAGCGCAAGTCACATGGTATCTGAGCGAGAGAAAACACTACGGGCGTGGCAGCAACACACAGCGCTATTTCAGCAACAAGTTATTCTGGTTCAGTGTGGCTTCAGTGCAGTGTGTCAATAGGTGAGTATATATGTAGAGCTGCAGGCTTGTGTGCTATCAGCCCAAGGCCAGAACATACATTTATGTGCCCTAAATTCTCTTGTGTCCTTTTCTGCTGTGCGTGGATTTTGAAGGCACGCGACTAGTCTGAGTTGACACGTTTTTTTCTGAAATGAGGTTTAATGCGCTAGTCGAATTTGTTGCATAAAACGTTTGCAACTGTTTCGTTCCTTGCAGCCCAAAACGGTTTCTCCTATGGCAGCCCCTCACCCACTAAAAACTACAACTATGTCAGCAGGGTTCTCTGACCAGCAGCAGTAAATAAATCACCGTGCTCTCGCCCTTTGACCCCCCACAGTAACTGCCCATGCCTGGAAGGAACTTGTGTGGAAGGTGTGGTTGTGGCTGGAGTCATGTTATGTGGACGTAAACATGCACACACGCACGCATGCTCGTGGTCCCGTGTGTCAGTCAGAGGGGAGGGGAGTTTTATAAAATAGTCCTTTGAATGTGTGTGTGAGATTTCACTGAGCCAATATAGCTGGAGGGGGGGGAGGGGGGGGGATCTTGCTGCGTTCCTCTGCTCTGGCTTGCTAGCAGTGGGTCGGCATGAGTAATAGACTATCTGCCTGTGATGGCTTTCTATCATCAAGCTACTGCTGTGAGACACTGGCTAAAGGCTACGAATGTTCTCAAGTGTAACACAACGGCGCTACGGTCATAATTTTGACTTACTGCTTGTGTGTTACTTCATTTGGCATGAAGTGCACGCGCTCCTGCACACAGACATGCAGAGGGCTAAATCCCAGGCATACATATATTATTCAGGCTGTCCATTGAGCTGCTGGATTGGATCAACTAGCACAGGCATGGTGGAGGCATTGAGAGGGACGGGGACTCAAGAAGGAAGAAAGACAGACTCATATTCTGACCCAAAATAGTGGAAGCAGGATTTTTGTTTGTGTTCATTACAACCAATAAACAGCCTGGTATCAAAAACTATCTCAGCCAAAAAGGATTATAGTACAAGTATTAATCATAAAATAGTCGTGCAAAGTCAGTTTCTTCAGTGTTTTGTGTTGTGCATGCTTTCCAAAGCACAGATAGTTTAAAACTACATTAAAATGGTATTTATCTCTTCAAATGCACATTGAGTATCACTATTCATCTATGCTGGCTTACATCACTGAAACTATTTAGTTTTTTGATAATACTAACTCCTCGGCTAGCTTCCAGATAACCCTTACGGTCTTTTTTATTACATGTCTGATTCACACAATCATCTCAAGTCAATAGAAAAAAGTAATAATGGACTGAAGAATCCACACAGACAAAAATAGAACATACATTCAGCGCTATAAATGTTGTTGAGACAGCCCGGTTTAAGTTTTCGAAACCAGATCAGCTGCTCCCAGGTGCCAAAGGGCATATTGAGTCACCTGATACAAACATGATACCTCTTTTGTTTTATCAATGTCAGAGGGAGTTTCTGTTAGCACAAACCTATTTTAACACCAAACCAAAAGCTGAATTATATCATTAACATTCAGGCAGGCTCTGTGCTAGTCCGGTGAGGTTACACTTCAAAAAGAGTATTTTGTTCATGATATGGCTCAATTAAAGATCATATTCCTGCATAGGCTCTTAACTCAACTGCAAACACCTTGATAAGGTTCCTGGGTAGCTCTGATATTATCTGGGATGCTGACGCATGTTAACATCTTATCCAGTCGCTGTTGGTTCTCCTACTCTGCAAAGGCACATTGGACTTATAACTGGCTTATTGCAACTAAAGCTTATTTCCATTACTGATTCCTCAGTCACTACATTTTTAGTTCATTGTTTATACATGGACAAAATAATAACACTCAACTGTGAGTGGGGCCCCCAGAAAAACCCTCACCTTTGGCCTAAAAAGGGCTAGGGCCTATCAAAAGCTGCACAAGGCCAAAGTACATAATCTGACAAGTGCACATGCATAAAAACAATGTGTTTATTTAATCATATATGAACTGAAGAAAAGCCTGTTAGAAAACCCTGATTATGGAAACCAGGTTTCTCATGAAATTTCAATATGATGTTTAAAGTCCCCCTCCGCTCAAAAATATGTTTTTCTTCTTTTCCCTACAGTTGGATGTTTGAGCTTCATTGTGCAGAATGATGTACAATGATGTACAGTACCAGTCAAAGGTTCGGACACATTTTCTCATTCAAGGGAATAGGAAGGTGTGTCCAAACTTTTGACTGGTACTGTATGTGCAGAGTTTGTTTTCACATTCATCTGCTGAAAGTGGAGAAATTCTCTGAGCTCATTGAAAATCTGATTTAAAGCGGCGGGCCTGCGATCATGATTTGTGACATCACAACTATCCTGGTCCGATATTCAACAACACAAGTGTGATGTAGAAACCTGAAGCCTCTACTGCACATATACTGAGAATGGACTTTACAGTGAAGTAGGAGACATACTTCAACTTCTGAAATGAAACATATTTGCATATTCTTGAATTTTAATGAGGGAGAAGGAGTAGATGCCATTTTAAGGATTTTAACATGGCAATTATACTTTTTTGTGGAAAAACCATATCAAACACACATTATTGTTCCAAGCAGAGTATTTTTACATGTCTTAATACATGTCTGGAGGGGATCAAGAAAAAGGATTACTGTGGAAAACTGAGTAACCTGGTGACGTAAGTTCACTAGTCTTTTCTAGGTTTGCCTAGCATTAGGACACAAATAGGAAGACCTTCTGTTTATTAATGGGTTCAGGGGAGTCTGACAAGAAGTTGAAAGGTCCATAAACCAGCCTATCAGTCTGATTAAGACCTTAACCATAAGCTGCCATCTCTAAGACTGCATGCATGTAAAAATAAAGCTGCCTTTCAACACATCAAATGTATTATTTACATCCAATTAATGTCACCGTCTTTATGGACTTCAGTGTGCATCATCCAGCATCAATTGTGCTTTTATCCACAACTGCTTCCGCTTGTTGTGCAAAATGGATAGAAAAGATTTTGCATGGACAACCCATAATTTACGCACACTTCCATGGTGATGGTGGGGGAGGGACTGGGTGGTGTGAGCTGGTATTCTTAGGGATTGAGGAACAGCACCAACGCACAAATATGCCCAAACACACACACACCGAGATTTTTTTACATACCTGTTCTTTTCCATTTCATTGTGCGTAGACCTGTGGAGATAAAAGAAAACATATGAGCGACTACACATACAGTAATAACAGAGCCACTGATTGAACAGGGGAAGGTTTCCCTTCACTGTGTGTCATCACTGCAGTCCAGGGCCTTACTGCAGGGGAGTGAGAACGAGAGAGAAGGCTGTGTGTGGGTGTTTATGAGCAGTCAGAACAGCTGACAAAATGAGATTCTAGGAAAATGAAGAAAAGGCTGGGTATTTTGATGCCCGGGGCTTCTTCTATGGAGGAATACTGTGCTTTTTAAGGACCACACTCGCACACAGATACGTGATGCAGAGGCCAAGGGTAAACATAGTAACAGTAACCAGAAACAGTAGGCAGGAGCAGGAGAAGACAGGACTATGCCCCCTCATATTGCCTTATTATCCACTGTGCATGTAGCACTGAGCAGGGTGGGGGTGGGGATGGGGTGAAGGTAAATTGAGTGATGGAGGTGTGCTACTGGGCAGCATGAATCCTGCATTGCAGTGTTAAAGCAGCATCACCCGGAAACACACAGACAGAGAGGATGTAGGAACTGGGTCAAGTGTAGTTTTGGAGGGAATGTGCGAGTCTGGTCTGTGTAAAAAAAAAAAAAAAGGCTGAGTGTGTGGTGTGGTGTCAGAGTGACAGGAGGCAGAAAAGAAGATCCCCTCTGCATTCCTGAACTCTTCTCTACCTCCACCTGGCCTCCTGATCCCCCCACCCCGGGTTCCAAAATAGCCTCTGCACCTTCAGCTCTGCTTGGCCCGACGCTGTCATCATGCCATGATATTCAGGGGCTCACACGCTAACATACACACACACACACACATACTCAGTGATTCACCTTCATGTTGTTGCCACATTTGACAACCAGACTACCCAGTCAGTTGCAAGGATTTGTACTCCTACCACATGAGATGAAGTGAAGGGTCTTGTAGTGGAACCTATTTTCCGTTGCGTGGCGTAGTGCCACAGCAATGTACGTGTGTGTGTGTGTGTGTGTGTGTGTGAGGCACCAGGGGTATCGTCTTTAGGTGCTCTCTATCTCACTTGGCCCCCTCCAGCCAGTGTGCATTCCTGTGCAGGGCAGACAGCCACTGGTGACATAACAGTGCTGGTAGGGGAATGATCCCACTTATTCAGACTGGATTTCAGGCTCAGACCCCTCTCACCTCCTGTCCTGGTCCAAACACCCTATGCCTCTCTACCAATGCACCCATGACGCGACAAGATACAGCTGATATTAAGTTGTACTGAGTGATGACGAGAATTTCCATTGTGAGCATGGTTTACATTGGATTCCAGGTCTACCAATAACCACGACAACCAGACAGGCTACATCATATTGGCTCATTACACTGGTTAACAATATATGACAATAACTCACCATACCACTAGAATATTACGTTATTTCTACATTCTGAAGCTCTATCTAATCCCCTGCAGAGAGAGAAATATCTTTCTCATCTGCTGAGCAAGGTGACTGCTGAATGTCAAGATCCTGCCGCCGCTTTCATTACTTTTTATTTAATACAAGAGGCGTGCTGATTATCCACCAAAGTGTCTGGAGAGTGTTTTACCTGGCTGCTGGTGATTTCCCACCATTCTGTTCTGTAAACAAAGGCTGGTATGTACTGTAGGTGAGACGACTGGATGGCGTGAAGGAAAAGGTTTAATGAAAATTCTGGTTAATTACAACTTGGGTCCTATTTTGGTAGTTTTGGCCGTCATGCAACACAGGTCCCCGGCCAGAATTGAACATTATATGGTATGCATCTTAGCCACTCCACTACCGGACGCTTCTTCCATACAATACTTAAAACTGATCCACTGACCAAATGGTGCCAAGTATGTCCGGATCTTGTTGTTTAGACACATTTCAACAAAAGCACTGCTAACGAAACTCCACCAAGTCGAGGGTATGGAGTTTGAAAGAAGTGAGGTCACCAGACCTCTGTAGCCCACTCTCCTTATCTCTGTCTGAGGCAAATGGCTAGAGGCTACATTAGCCGCTACCAGCATAACAAATTTGAATCTCCCACCGAGCTGTCTGTGGTTGACTTGCATTGTAGGGAATGTAGGCACCAGGTTTTAACAAGAAAGATGAATGCGTGGAATAAAAAGCACGATCAAAACTGCATCAGTTTTGATCCTTTTGTTTTTAAACTGTCCATCATGAGTCCGACAATGTTATAGGAGTGCTTTAGTGCTTTTAAAGTACTCGTTAAAAGTGAAGCAGCAGCAACAGGAAATGTTTGATTTGCATCAGCAGTAACTTAAACAATTAGTAAACAGCAAAATAAGGCTGTTATCTCAAAGTAAGAAAACGCAGCATGTGGCACTTTATTTGGAGATAAAACCAAAAGTGAATACACTTGAAATGTCAATAATGGTTCCTTATCGCACAGGACAACAGTGTGCACACACAAGTACAGTAGGTCAAAGATGAACCAGGGAGTTGGTCTGTAAACTGTGATGGCTGTGTACAACTGACAAGTTATTATTATGTTATGACTTTGGATTTCTCTTCCAAGTAAGCAGGTTTGTGGGTATATTCTTACTTAGAACTTAGACACTTACTTAGTTATTCTTACTGATAGGAATGATGATGACAAAAGTTACAAAAATAAGACCCATGTTGAATTTTCAGATTTAATCTCCCTTTTCAAAGGTTCCAAGAAGATACAAAACAGTATAATTACACAATCATTTTTCTGATGAAAAATTGAGAATTGTCACTAATTTTGGGCTGAACATGGACGTCCAGGGGCCTCGCAGATATGGGCGGACGATGACATTTACGTCATGCGGACCAATGCGGACCAACATGGACCCTTGCAGTCAGGCGGATGCAGAAAATATGAATTGGCCTTTAAACCTGGTTGTAGCCTCTCTCTAGACAGCCACATTAGACTGAACAACCACACAGGGCGGTGAGCATGGGAGGACTCCATTTGCCAGCTCACTGTATGATTTCCATAGTGCACTGTAGTTGCACAGTGTGTATGTGTATGTGTAGGGTAGGGGAGGACTCTCTCCATCTATGTAATGGAGGAGCTGGAGCTCTCCACTGCTTGCCAACAGTGGGAACAGAGCAGGAAAGACACAGGGGGGTGGAGGAGGTGAGAGGAGAGAGAAAACGCAAAGAGGGAAAGGGAGCGAGAGATGAGGGGGGAGGGGGGAGTCACTACTACTGACACACATGCACACATATACACTCCCCTCCCCCACTACTCACACATCCATATCATGAAGAAACAACAGGAACTGGAGGGGCTTGTACATCCTGGTTAGAATGACTTCAAATACATGCTCTGCCCTACATTTCACAGAGTCTTAATGGCAACAAAAAAACTGATCATGCCTGATCAATGAATGATCTGGATGATCTTCACTATAAAAATTCAACCCTTCCCCAGAGTGGAAAATTCAGTCTGTAGTGCTGATCTGCCTATTAATGATCATACCATACATCATCTAGGCTGTGCAGAAACCTTATTAATAACAAGTGTGGCTGTGCTGCCCTTAAATAGTAATGAATAATAGCTGATAAAGTGCTCACAGCTGATGAGGGAGCTGCTGCAGCTTAACATAACCTTGGAGTTAAACAACAGTAAAAGCAACTCACAATGACAAGTATATAAATGGTGGCGAGCCAAAAGCTTTTCAGACTGACAGCATGAGCCTTCAAGTGATTTCATGGCTAGAAACAAAGACCGACCTGCAGCAGCTAGTAGTCCACTTTGACCGTACCAAACTAGTTCACTTCACTGTGCAGGGTCCATCTAAAAATGTTAAAACAAGCTGTGAGAGGGTGCATTCTTGCAGTCCTGCGTCCTTTAGTGTATGAATGGGATATCAGTAGTAGAGCTGCATCAATTAGTTGGTTAGTCAATGACAGAAAATTAATCACCAACTATTTTGTTAATCAATTAATCTTTTTGTCATTTTTTAAGCAAAACTGCCAAAGTAGCTGGTTCCAGCTTCTCAAATGTGAAGATTTATTGGTTTTCTTTGTAGTACATGATGGTAAACTGCATATCTTTGGGTTTTGGACAAAACTAAACACTTGAAGACACACCTTGGGCTGTGTCTGAGATTTTTCACTATTTTCTGACATTTATAGACAAGACGATTAATCAATTAATCGAGAAAAATAATCTGATAACTGACAATCAATAATGAAAATAATCGTTAGTTGCCGCCCTAGGCAGCAGTAGCCAAGTTGTTCAGACACTAAGAATTGACACTGTTGTCAAGCCAAACGTCCAAGACTGAACAAAATATCTGAATAATGTCATGTCCCTTGAATAAAAACACTAATGAGGTGAGTGCGGGTAATTATTCAGATTTCTCTTACTAAATTAGATTTTGACAGTTAGTATCTAAAGTTATTGATTGGGTATAATGGTCTGTGATTCAGTATCAGGAGTGTGTGTATAGGATGGTATAGAAAACTCAAATGTGTGTAGCAGTCTTGTAACTTCTGGAGATAATACAGCTGGATATACACTCGCTTATCATATGTAACAGTCTATACATAAACCTATTTATATGCCCACACGCCTATTCACATACCTGACCTCATGGGCTCTACTGTATTGTCCACCCTTTAAAACCCACAGATCTAACACTGCAACGCTGCAATAACAGCCCCCTTTAAATGGCCATTTAGCAACTTGAGGCTGGGAAACCGACCAGTTTGTGTGTTCTGTCCTCTCAGTGTGTCTGAAGACAAGTGTTTATACCCGTTTTGAACAACCACATTTAAAGTGGGGGAGTTGGGGGGGGGGGGGGGGGGTTAAAAGCCTGCCATATTAGACACGGTGCACACACTTTAGGACAGTATTTCTTCAAAGACCTTCAATTTTGCACTTGTTTGTACATGCGAAAAGTGACATTACATGAAAGTATGACAAATAAAAGAAAGAGAGGTTGACCAAGAAGTTTAAAATCCTTCTTACATTCTCACTTCTGCACATATGACCAGTCATTGCTTGAACCTTGTCTGATTGCCTGTTTCAGAAAGCTTTAAAAATAGCTGGATGAAGCCCCCCCCCCCCAATTCTGATCTAAAGAAACTGTAAAGGTAAGGGGTGTCCAATGCTGTTGATGATCCCATTAATATTTAGTTTGAAGCAAACAGAAGCCGTTAGTGCATAAAGGTAATGGTCATAGTGGCCAATCTTTCCATCTCAGACACTACGAATTTGTTGCTGTCAGTGAAAACATTGACAAGCCCAACAAGACTAAACTGAATATTTGAGTGACATCAAGTTCCTTTTCCAGAGCACTTTATTCTGTAAATGTATAATGATGATGTAAATGAGGTGAAGGCAGGTAATTATAAATTCTGATTTCTCTTATTAAATCAGTACCAATCACAATTAGCTCGAAATAAAGCTGCTACTTCGCGCTTCATACGGTAGTGGTGTTATTGATATGCATAACAGACTGTCACGGTTCTCAGTTAAAGCCAGATTACATTCCAGTCTGCTTGTTTTCATTAAGAAACGCTATCATTTTAGGTATTCCTCCATCTTTTTCAGCTCAGTTGGAGCACTCTGCTCAAACACATAAATATCCCACTTGGAATGTGGGTAAACAACAATTGGTTATCCTTAGAACGTAGATTAACTTCTTAAAACGTAATTATATACAGGCTTCTGTGGAACTGAACAAGTTACCAAACAGTATTAGAGAATTTAAACAATTTTAAGAAACAAATATAATTTTACAATTTATAAAAACACATTTTTATATTGATGTCATCTTTTCATGGACTTTATTGATGGTTGTGTACTTAAATGTATCTGCACTGTTGTAATTATTAATTGTCATTTTGACTGTGCTTGGTTGGTGCACTCTTTGCTTTTATTTTATTTATATTATATGTGGTCATTTTAACCATTTATCGATAGTTGTGTGTTGTTTTGATTTGGTTGTGTTGTATCAAGATCAGCAGCTTTCTTTTGTCTATTTTTACATTTCTCCATTTGGATGTTGCTTTTATTGTTTTAATGTTTATCTTGATATTACAGTGTGTGGTCTCTGGGAATATTAGCGACTGTTATGGCAGAAGCTGGCAGAAGCTAATGGATGGGGAAAATAAACAAATATACGAAAGAGGAAATGCAGGTATTTTGAAGGTTCAAGACACTGAGATGAAGATTGTATCAGGAGGGTGTATCTACAAGGTGTACTCAAACGTCTGTGTATAGCAGTCTAGTAACTTTAGAGCCACGGTGATTAACGCTGGATATACCTGAGGTTACAGGAGGTAAGAGGCCTACATATAAACCTATTTATACACTTCACCTCAGGTGCTCGATACATCTACCCTTTAATATCCACAGATCTAATGCCAGACACTGCAACAACTACCCTTTCACACAGATGCATGCTCATTTCTACAAGTCAGATTTGCAGAGAACAGAAGACATTCATTCTGGTGGAGGGTAAATGGTGCCCTCATGGTTGGGGCCACTTATCTGGGTTCAACCCAAGTCTAAGGTCAATCTGAATGGGACATGACCTGGCTGCCACTCTGGTACATCATGCAATTAGCTGCATTTATGGTATGCATATTAATTAACTGCCTCAGTGTTTTTGTCAGTTGCCTTTTTTATTCTTTATTTTATAATCCTTCCAATGAAATGGAGACAGGTAATACTGAGTTGTGTCTACTGATGAGGCAGCTGCCCCAGTCTCACTGTTTATCAGAAATATCTATTCTCTATATTGATATGCCAACTTTTCCACCTCAGCCAAGCCTGAACCCTTTTTTTGCAATAATTTATTTGTCTTTATTAATTATTAATGAATTGTTTTCCATGTGTTAATGCACCTAAAAAAACTGGGAGATAACTATAATGTTTTGCATACCTTCGCCAAAATCTATTTGGTCATATAGAATATGGTTCCATCAGTGCTGCGTTCGATCATGCAACTATATCAACCTCTCCAGCAAAACAATAAATGTACTGAGGAGCACAATTGTCTGATAAATAGCGACATTTAGGTGCTGTTTTTTCAGTTTACATCTTGTATGGGCCCTAATTCACTACACGTGAATCACTACAAACAAGTATTATAGTGCACACATATCCTGTTTTAAAAACTGCATATCTAATCTAATCACAGAGTGCACATTGAACTGTGAGGTGTGGATCCAACACCTTCCTCATTTGATTTATACATGGAATTCGGATTACGGACTATGAATGTACACTATGTGTGTGCAGTTGTGTTCCACTGAGGTGACTGGTGCTGTCAGGACATATTCACTCTTCAATGAAATGTCTTCTGCAGTCACCTTGGCTGACCCAGTTTGCCTTACTGAGTGGCCATTCGACTTAAGCCAGACGGATGTTTGCTGCTGTCAGTCACACACTTTGAAGAACACAACAGGAAGTCAAAACATGACCTTAGACAACAAACTCACACACACACACACACACACACACACACACACACACACACACACACACACACACACACACACACACACACACACACACACACACAGCTATGGCTCCTCAACTCAGGACCATGTCTGTAGTGTTTGGCACAAATTAACCATCAGGCATACAGGGCATTGGGAACGAAGTGCCAACATTTTCACATGGTGACTGTGACCTCATAAAAAAAAATTCTATGAAAAAGGAAAAACCACTACATCCACGTTGTGCACATTAGTGGTATATGTCACACATTATTGCCAAATGATTTTATCTTAACAATTTCAGTCTAAATTGCACAGCAAGTTACTCTATACCCTCCAAATATCTTAATGTGCTATGCAAAGCTGCAGCATGTCCATGTTGTTGAAACATTACCTGTCAAGCTTTTGATGCTTTACAGACCCTGATGTTGGGTGAAGTACCTCTAAAGGCAGACTTTTTTTTTTTTAGAGAGATATATTTCCTCTCAAACAAATATTTAGGCTTGTAACCATGGGAGGATTTTCACACCAGTGTAAGCTCTGTCAGAAAACCACAAAATACTGGTGTTACAGACTTTCAAACAGCTCCCCTCAGCTGGGAAGAAATATCTTGATATTTTTAAGAATTATGAAGATTTAAATCAGTATTTAGATACAGAGTTTACATTTATGGAACAGCACCACGACAAACAGCAAATTATAACTGTGACTTGAAAACAAACCCCAAACTAGGGAACAATTAGTTAATCCCAGACTCTATGGAAACACCTTTGAAACGGTGATATGATGGGCAGAAGTAAAAAAAAAAAAAAAAAAAAAGAAAGAAAATTCTGGCCATAAAGAGCTGAGTAGCCTTTACCTGCTACTTGTGTTTTTCTTGCTTTTGCTCTTCCTTTTCAAGCTCTCCCTCTCTCGGCTGCTGATGAAGGGTGGCATGGAGGCATAGCCGTGTTCAGCTTCTGCAAGCAAATAAACAACATAGTGGTCACGTGTCCAGATATCTGGCAATGCAAAATATAGCCACAATGAAAAGAAGCCAAACCAGGAATAGGAAGACTGCAAAACGTGCCATATTTGATCTAGATCCCTCAGGAATTCAGTGGGAATGTCTTCGGCTGAAGTGCCAGCATGCAATGAATGGATTTCATGCAGAATTTTTACACAGTATTTTCTCCCCTCAGCCTGGACAATGATGTCATCTTGAACTGGAATAAACCCCACTAGCAAACCACAACAGCAGGAAAGGAGGGGCCTCCATGAAAACAATGTCTCCCTGCACATCTAACTGCATCTGCTGGATATGCATTCATTCTTTTATCATCAAAAATGCAAATGCAAATGTGCGTTTGCACAAATGCAGTATACCCCCCCCCCCCAAAAAAAGTTTGAATATTGATTTGCACCTATTTCTAGTTGGCGATGCATCCTGCTGTATTGTTGTGCAAAACGCACAACGTTGCTTAATTATATGCATAGCCCGGTTACTTGATGTAAAACAAACACACAACAGGATTCGACATTGCTTTGAAATGACAGGTTTATAAATTAGCTTGATGAGTGGGGGAGGGGGATTTTGTGATTTTTCACAAATAAAAACAGACCGTTGCAAACAATACAATTATACTTTACCTCGTTCCCTGCGATCAAGGTACTCGGCTGCTTCGATCAACATCTGCACCATTCCGATCGCCGCCATTTTCAACAATAACCCTGATAATAACACTGATAATAAAACAATCCGATGTGGGACTCCGTGGCTGTACGTGTCCGACCACTGGCTCTCCTTCTGACACTCAGGTGGCTCGCTGCTCTGTCACTGGTTAGTTTAGAGGCGAGAGGTAACGCTGAACAGTTACTCCTGCAATGTGTCAAACGGGCTATTTAAAAGTTAAAAGGACAACAACAATAACTGGCTTCTTCTTTAATGACAGTTAAAATGGTTCAGGTGAGGGATTGGCGTTAGCTGGCTAGTTGAGGCTAACAGCTAAGGTTGCTTTGCCCTCTTTAAAAAGCAAACTGTTCGCTAATGTTAGTTTTCCAGGTAATTCTTCGAGAAAAAGCGGCTTGTTGACAAAAAGAAAACGAAGGACTGCCTGACATATAGAAAAAAATAGTTGAGTATTGTTTGGCAAAAAAACAAAAAACAAGTTGGCCGATGTTAGCGTCCGTGACAAATAAAACGATAAAAGTTGTATGTAGTAAAAAATACGAACGTTGGCTGTTCAGTTGTCACAGGCTCGTCTGGAGTGAAATGAATAGAAAAAAACGAGCTAGCTGTCTTAAAAGTTCAACCGACGATGTCATCCAACCTTTTCGGTTTCGGGGCTGTGTGGCTGGTTAGTTTTGTGCTGGTTTATCGCTGATCTCACGCGTGATACGTCTGACTGGAAACGCAGATAGCGACTGACATCAACTGTGAGTGTTTTATCAAACTGCTTCCAAAATACTGGCTTGTTGATCTGGACGACAGCTAACTACCGTACTGTACCACAAAGCTTCTGTGTGCTGGCATATGATTGGGTACTGGACATGACAACGTCAACTTCTATTGGGCCTTCAAGCCGTCAATCATCGCGAGGGGGTCGGCGCTAACTGCAACTCAGGCCCTTGTTCAGCCATTTTGGTTCCACTCCACATTCACACTAGCGTGCTGAGCGGAGCCGCAATGGACGCTGTTTCTGCGCTACAAACTCCTGCGTCGTGATTGGTTCCTTTCAGTTAAACTTGGTAGCCATTGGCCGCAGTGGCCACGAGCTTAAGAGACAACGCCCGCTTCTGACGGGAGACACGCCCCTCTGCCATGCTGCTTCGCGGTGTATGGGAACCATTGGTTCCCGTAGTGTTGTTTGTCTTATTTTGAGATCAGGGATTGGTCAGATTCACATGCTGTCTTACTATTCGTCTGTTGCTCCTCCTATCACAAAGTCTGCTTTCGGTAACATAGCTGTGAAAGCCAGCCTGCTTTAAAATGAGACGTACAAAGTACCCATTTGTAAAGCCGGACAAATCAGTCATCTACTGACGACATCGTATGTATTTATGTATTGCAAAATATCCTGTGTAGGACTACAAATAGAGAATACCGAATGGCATTGAAAGTGGTGACAATTAAATCCAGAAAAATATTAGCTAATCAGCAACATCTTAACAGCCTGTTGCATGGACCAACACTGGTCAACAGTCAGGCTGTAAAGACATTAACATTTATGCATCATAAAAATGTTCCTGCACATAATGACTGTGTCAAAGATTTTCTTTTTAATAATCAGGATTGCAACCACACACTTTTAAAATGCTTTTATTTCAAATAAAATACAGTACACCACCTTGATAACAAAGCTCCACATATTTTGTGCACATGGGGTCTCCTTTCAATACTCAGCTGTGGCTTATTGCAAGCACTATTATTTACACTCATGCCTTTACTTATAAAAGGGTATGTACAGAATTGTTGCATCACACAAAAGAAGTTAGAAATAACAGCAAATAGTACATCTTCCACTATTGTGAAGGGAGAACAAATGTATGTTTCTTGGGTATCACGATGAGTTGTTGGTACTTTCAAGCAATGAAGTCCAGTGGTCTATTGAATCCACCTTTTCTGTTCATGTACTGCCTAAAAAAATAAATATATAAAAGGAAAACATTACATCACTGTTACCCTCGCAACACTTGCAGATTACATCATCGAGCACCAATGGGAAAGCAGGGATCTCTGCATCGAAACACCTGCAGAGGTGATTGGCTACAATAACAGTGGTTGATGCTGAGAGTGCTCAATATGAAGGGACTGAAAAGTTAACATTTTAACTCAGCAACCTGACTGACAACTGGGGTTCAAATGACAACTTCAAACACATCATAGATGTTGTAATAAACATGGCCGTATGCAACACTTCCAAAAACTGTCAGTGGCTATGTGAAGCACTGTAGTGATGCTGCACGTCTCATAAACAGCTCTATGCAGTTACAAACCTTTTTTTTTTTGTTTTAAGATGAGGGCTTGACATACCTGTACTTTCTCTTCATGGTCACATTGACGGCATGTGCATTCACAGATCCATCGGTTTTCTTCCCCTGTTTGAAAACAATGTTACTGTCTCCCACATATTTCATGCGTTAGCGACATATTCATGTGAGAGTGACACATTACTAATTAATGAAATGTAGAAGTCTCTGTTTGACATCCATTGCTCCTCATACTCCCACAACTTATTTATGAGGATAATTTAGAAGCTGCCTGCTTTTTCAAACATTTCACAATTATAAACTACAATAAACATACAACTGAACTGGATCCAGAAAATACTATACAATGTGTGATGTACTTGTTGGTAAACAAAACCATGATGGAAGTTTTAAAATTTTATTTAACACACAAAGATTATGACAAAATTCTGTATATCCTATCTGCATTTCATAGTGTTGTGATATTATAATCCACTGGCAAAGGATTGTCAAAACCTTTTGTCCAACTTTTATAACAACAAATGAGTTAGCTCTCACTGGGCAACTCAACACTGCCTGCACACTCACATGCCTGCAGCTGTGAAACGCTTCCAGCTGCTAAGAATCTGACTGGGATGATGTAGCTGAAAGGCTTTTACTGTGAAACAGTTGCAAATATATGAAAAAAGTTAAGTGTGACGTTGTCCAGTAATAGTTGTCATAAAATGTAGATTTGTACAAATTTCAGAGCTTTTTTGTCAATTAAGCAATCTGTTATGTTACAAGAAACAGTTGACCTTCATAACAGTGTCTATTAGATGAGAGTGAGACTAGTGAGCAATATGCAAGGGAACAGCAGCCACTGCATTATGCAGGAGCGACCTGCTTTATGACTCCTGCCTGCTCTGATTTTGACATTCACAAATTTGTTGTAGAAATTCATATCACAATGGCAATAAATGAAGCAGGCCCACTAAAATGAATGTAAATATACAATATTCCTGCTGTATTCTCTGTTTGGCTGTAGAATGCAATGAACTTTATTTGAAATAAATTGCACCTCCTTGTGGATGCACAACATAAGACACCCACTGTACTCTCACCTTGGTTGTGTCAAAGGTAGTAAATCCCATCAGTTTCATCATCTCAATTTCCTCTTCTGTTTTGCCTTGCATGTCTTCCGCTGTTAAAAAATGATGCATTGAATCAGGCTAAAATATAAGCGTTGCATTTGGAAATGTTGCATTCGTACAGATGAACTGAATTTCCTACTTAACTTATGTGAATAAAGAATTTCTGCATATTATTCATCTTATACCTGAGATCTGAATGGGCTTCGCTGGCTTATCCTTAGCGTCTTTGCGATCATCTTCACGTCGGTCTTTTTGTCTCCCAGGAGAGAGGGAAGAGGAGCGATGACGTCTAGGAGGAGACCTGCAGAGGGAACACAAAGATGGCTGCAGGACGGGTTATCACAACTACTGAGGGCAGACACCTCTGCAACATGTTGTCTTGATACATATATTTTATGGTTGGTCCTGTTAAGACTGCAGATAAATGTACAGTCTTAACATTTCTAAATGTTTCTAAAACAAGTTTCTAAACAGTCCGCCCCCATTTCTGCAGGGGAAACTAAAACGGCACCAAGACCAAAATAACAATCGAAAGCATCTAAGAAACAATCAAAGCACTACCGATCCTTTATTAAATCCATTTAAATTGAACTGTAAAGCTAAAACTGCATCATATTGGAGGTGGAGAACACTTACTGGTGTGCTTCTGATTTTTAATGACCTGTATTTGCGGATTTATCTTCTGGACACAATCTTACTGGCCCTTACACAATACACCTTGTATCTAGCTGGTACTCCAAGTAAAAAGACCTGGGGTCCTATGGGGTAATCACTGTAAGACTGACCACTGCAGTCATAAATCAATTCATCAAAACACTGTTTGATTTCCTCACCTTGAACGCCTCCTGTGAGGAGATCGTGAGCGGCTTCTCCGCCTCTCTCTGTCCCGATCTCTGGAACGAGAGCGATCCCTCTCCCTTCGCCTTCGCTCACGGTCCCGAGAAGTCGAGCGGGAACGTCTTCTCTCTGCAGGAAAGCAGGAAATGGGATCATGAAATTAAGCGGAAGCCCAAACTGAGGAATGTGGCATCCACAAAAACAGTATTCTTCTATAAACTATTTCATATAATTTATTTGTACCTTGTTGCACTTCTCAGCAACATATTTTGAGAAATATGCTATACCTAGTGTATATACAACCTGTAAAAATGTCAATGAAACTATGTAAATCTTGTTTTAGTGTTAAACCTGCAGTGCAGAACTTTTACAAAGATCTAAAGGAATGGAGTCAACTTGATGAAAGTGTGTGCAATGTGATAACAAAATAAGTAACCAAGTCTGGAAAAGGGTGGGAACTAGAGTTGCAGTGATTAGTCAATCAACAGAAAATAAATCAGGAACTATTTTGATAATCAATTAATCAGTATTTTGTTTTGTCTGGTTACAAATTCTCAAAAGTGAACATTTGCTGATGTACTCTTGTTTGGATCACTGTAACTGAATATCTTTGGGGTTTGGACTGTTGGACTCAAAATGTGATTAATATTTTTCAGTTTTCCAACATTTCATAGAGGAAACTCTTAATCTATGAATCAAGAAAATAATTGGCAGGTAATAGATAACGAAAACAATTGTTAGTTGCAACCCTGGTGGATAAAGTTTAAACATTCACTTGTCTAAAATTGCCAAGCTGAGACATTGCCTGTTTTGAATCTCTAATCGCAAGGACTAATAATTACCAAGGAAAGTTTTATGAGGCTTGGTCTAATTTTCTGATGTATATAAAGGAAGGACCCTAACAGGAAGTAAATATTCCTACAATATGCTCCCCCATTTATTGATACATGGCACTTCCTCATTTTTATTTTTCATTTCTCTCCAGAGAATTAGCTATAAGTACAGTAAGAAAATATATTTTCTTATTGTACTTCTAGCTAATTCTGTTTGCTGAGATTTATTTTTAGTTTTCTTTTGTTTGTTTTGTAACTTATTTTTCATTGATCTACTGTAATAAGTGATTTTGTGTTTCATTGTGTTTTGTATATATTGAAAAAGTTAATAAAAAAACTTTAATTACAAAAAAAGAAAAAAAGATTGAAGCTGATATTGAAGTGACCACCGGACAGGAGCGACATTACAGCCGCAGCTAAGTTATGCTGCTAAGTTTCTACGTGATTCATCCTGAAGAGATGAATCTAACACAAACAAACAACTGGCTTTATAATATAATGGCGTAATGTCGGAGCAAAGATGTGGCACAACTGTTACAACTTATGAGGCCGAATATAGTGCTGTGGAATCAGACAGAGCAGAGTATTGAGGAGGAAGTGACCATGGTAGCTGTAACAGCGGCAGCTTAGAGAGAGGCGCCTTCAGCCAGACAGGAACTGTACTGTGAGGAAAAATAAACAAAACTAGACAATGGTATTAAAAAAATGTCCATAGGTGCAACCAGCAGACCGCAGGTGGATCCTAGTGCACCAGTTTAAAATGCTGTGTTGCAACAAGAGAGTGACTCTGCTCATTTGTGTTTGAGGGGGGTGACATTAGCTAAAGGAGACATGTTCTGACAATGGCTGAGGGACTCAAGATTGAAGCGTTGTATCCACCAAAAAAAGAAAAGAAAACGGAAACGCCTTAAACTGTCAGTGTGGAAGTATTTTGGATACATACATCTCCAATTTGTAAAATTGCCACTGCGAAAGGATTCAACACTGTTGAAATAATACTGTTCAAGTGAAGGTAATGAACTATGTAATAACTAAGTTAAAAAGTTACTTTCAACGAAGCTGTGAGTTAAGAGTTGGGCTTTTAGTCCAACGTAAACTAACAGCAACAAAGCACGAAAAGGAGCATTGCACCGTTTATTAATGAACACTCACCAAAATGGCATGTAACCCCCTCAAGGGCTTCAGTGAGACCATTTACATCCTGTTGCTTCCTCCCATCTGTGCTGAGTAATTGCTGGTATGGTAGGTAAATATGCAAGGTGTAAAAGACTAACTTAACATTAGGCTCCTGTAGACTTCCAGCACAATGAGAAGTTCTCAATTTCTCATTTCATTTTTACTAAAACTGCACCCCGCCCCTCAATAACCAACCAACCACACAGTGTTGGCAGTTAAGATAATACCTGCTTGTCTTTTAACATTGATACTGACAGATGCTGATAGCATGGAGATATTCTGGTCTACCTCTATTGACAACAGTTTAATAAGGCAAGACAATAAGCAAATGTTTTAGAGTTAATTAACACCAACAGCAAATTAGCTTATTTTATGTGGAGAAACGCTGCAAAGTAAATTTAATGTTAACCACACTCTTAATGCAGTTTGCATTAATTTGGGCAACTAAAAACAATTAAGAAGTGTGACAACTCAAAAGACATTGGTATAATGACGTAAGTCAATTATGCAAACATAATAATATCGCTCTACTAAAGGAGGGAATCTCTGTCTGGATGTATGTTTGTCCTTTGCATATCTTGACAACCATTCATCTGATTGACTTCATCCTTGGCAGATGTATTGCTGAGGAACCAAGGAAGTGCAGTGTCGAGTGTGAAATTGTTTGGATGAGCGGTTCTCGAGAAATAGGCTATATAAAAAAAAATCCCCATGAACAGCGTTGCTTCTGCTTCTTCTTCTGTCCGTGGAGTCAACGAGCGGAAATATGGACAGCGCCATCCTGCCATTGCAACCGACGTTGTGGTCGGAGGGTGGATTTCATCCGTAGTAATAAAAACAACCAAAGAGCATGAATTGAAAAAGTTCAGAATAACGTTAGTTCTTCTATTCCTGTTAGTACGCGTGTTCAAGACATGGTGCAGGATGTCTCAAGCACGGTAATCAAAACAACATGCTAGTTAATGGCAATAAAAGCGTTTCTATTTCACACTGTTGCTGTGTTACACCTTGTTAAGCCGACGTTGTATCGAGCGTAACTGGCGGTTAATTATAAGGTGATATTGAGCGTGTTGCATCTTAAGGTGCACCGTCAGCTAGTTAGCTAAAACAATATATGTTAGAATAGTTTGGAGGGACGTTTTTTTTTTAAATGTTTGTTTTATCCGCTTAGTGAAGAACAGAAAACGTTTTCTCAGCTAAAATTGCCAGCTAACCTGCCCACATAGCCTACATAACGTTAGCAAAGTTAGCCACCTCTAGCTTCTTACCTCGTCTCGGTGGAGTTCGGCTCCTGCTCCTGCCCATCTTTATAACCAGTCAAATGTTACGTTTAATTAGTAGATCAAACTCGTACTAATTATAGCAAAATACGGTGAGAAATCTTCATAAATAATGCTGTTGCAGCTGCTTTGTGTTCGGTTACTGGTCGCTCCACCAAGGCAGGCTTTCTGTTGTTGATGGCTGACGTGTGAACATCCGGTACGCTTTCTGCAGAACAGCGCCCTTTATCGAGCTGGAGGACAGTCCTCTTGTTTTAGCAGCACTACTGCTTCCCACTAATCGAAAGTGTTAGAATTGATTGAATGGAGTTACAACTTCCAAAAACATATTTGTAAATACATAGAGTAATGTATTGTAGTATTTATACATATATTAGCTGTTGAATTATTAGTTATTTCTAGTAAGTAAGACTTCAAGGCATTATGGAGCCTTTTCACCCTACAAGTCCACATTAACATGTGATTAAAATGGAACATGGAAGCTGTAGGAGGACGAAGAAAGATAATAATCCGGCAGGAAAAGATAGACAACACGTGCATAAACTAGATGTTCAGTTGGTTTTAAATCAAACTTGATCTTTAATGACTGATACATGGTAACCTTGCAACACTCACTTATACATTCTAATATAAAATAAATTAAAACCATGAGCAAACATCACACATCAGCATTTTGTTAACAGCTACTGGTTAAAACGGAAAATAAATACAACTGTTAAGAGGTATTTTGCACACATACATTGAACAGGAAATGAGAAAAGTGGAATGTTTAGTACCTTCAGTATCTTCTATTACTGGGTTTCAAACTGCATTGACAAGCAACAGATTCTTTATGCTTCACATCCTTTTTTTTGGGTAATAATGGCATTTGTAGCGGCCTGTGTTTTGTTGTGAGCCAGTATCACTTTCTTTTTCCTCTTTTGTCCCTGCTGTAATAATGATAGTTTTACACAAAACCAGCATTCAAAAGAGCACAATCAGCAGCTATCAGTATATTTCTACATGTACTGCACCTGTGCTCACATAGTATACCTGCAACATCTATCTGATAATTATAACTAAATCATGACTAGAGGATGCCTATGATGATGAACAAATGTAACGTGCTAGAATGTCAATATACATAATGTCTAAGTGCCTATACATGGATTAGGGGTGCATAATTCATGGGGATTTAAATTTCCATCGTGTCTTGAAAAGTTGTGGATTTAAAAAAAAGGTATGAAACAAATTCTGAGTGGCATGTACATAGGATTACACTAGTAATCCTAGTTTGAAAAAGGAGCATCTTAGAACGGCTATACAGTGAAGCTAAGTAATGGTTTGATAGCACGGAAGGTGAAAATAAGACATTAAAAATGCAAGGACTGTGCGTGTGTGTGTGTGTGTGTGTGACAGGGTGATTAGAAGTAGTGTGTCAAAATGGGTTGGGTTGTATCTGACCTGGGTCAAATAGTATGTGAAAGTAATTATCAGTGTTTTTTAACCAGCTTAAGATGAATCACCACATAGATCAAATCAATGAGTAACAGTTTTACAGTAAAGTATTTGAAAGTCAATTTAGTACACAGAGTCTGTGAATGACATCTTAACTGACTGTGTTTTAATAGACCTTATGTAGTTAATTCCACCCATCTGCTACTCCATTGTACACTAAGAAATATTTCACAGTAATATTTCACCGAGGTCTGGTGTGTATGAACTCCTCAGGTCTCTGCTTTCTCTTTCTGCTTCTTGCTCTTTTTCAGGAACGACGGTGGCTTGAACTTCTTTTTCTTCTTGGATGGGGACTTGGAGGGTGAACCTTCAGGGGTGCCGCCCTGTGGTTTAGCCGGTGGAGCAGCAGGAGTGGAGGTGTCATTGGTTGAAAGAGCCTTCATCCCTTTCTCCAGTTCTTCTGTGGTCTGTTTTTCCTCTTCACCTCCGTTCTGTATGGCTGGAGAGTCAGTCTTTGCCTCCTCTGCTCCGGTTGTCACAGCATAAAAACAAGAAAGGCAGAAGTTTAGTAAATGAACAGAAAGTCTTGAGTGTGGCGGAGCTGCAAAGCTACATGCTAGACATGTCACTGCAGATGAACATGCTTGCTTAATGAGAAGTGGTTTGTCATACTGTTTCTCTGTACTTACTAGTGAGACAAGACCAAAGCACCAGAAGTGTTCCCTATGAATCAATGTGGAGTAACACAGAAAAGGACAGACAGAGGGAGACATGTACAGGAGATACAGTGGGTACAGAGACAGATGGATTTCCCTTCAGAGGGCTGAAATGTAGCAAATGTAAATCAAACAATAACGACGGTGACAACAGACTTTTAAAAGACATTTTGACTTGAAACACAGGTGTGGCTAATGTAATTAATCATGGCTGCATCCATTTACATGAGGCCTGGTGTTGCGCATGTTGCCTTACAGGAACAGCTAAATGCACCAGAGTCATTTTTAATGTTATATGTTGAACCTGTGTTTTCCTGCTTTGACAAGCCAAAATGCCTTCCTAGAAAAAAATCAATTAAACACGCCAACAAAACCTGACACCCCATGTTATTCAATAGTTTATCTAACATGTAAAAAAAGTCACTGGGACCACCGAGGTGAAAGTGTCCAATCCACAAAATACATGGAACACAGTCTGCAGTTTTCACAGATTATTTCTGCGGTAGAAAATTGTTCCACTCAAGACTGTATACAGGGAAACTGGGACAGGACAGAAATGTTGTTGTTCCATATTGCAAATGTAATGTTTCAATGCTCTGAACATCAAACTTCCTTTCACTTCAACTGTTTTGAGCAGAAGTGGAAATCTCAGGTGGACTGTATATCTCAAAACCCTAGTCCAGATACTACTAGAGGTAAGTGAGAAAATATGTTTTTCTCTCATTTATCTATCTATAATCTGATTTTTTAAATGAATTTAAAACTCCAGTCAGTTTATTTTACAATAATACATCCTTATGTATAGTTTTCTATTTTTAGTTATATAAAATGAAAAATGATAATGAAGCATACTTCTAATCTAAGGCATATATTACTTGTCATAGTAGGAAAAGCACAGGTGTTACTAATACCATTAATGATGGCTTTGTTCTATTAAAGAGTCCCAATAAGTAATGACAGTGAGCCAGCATGCATAATACCAGGACCCTGAAACTGAAGCAGCTAAATGGAATTCAGCCATCATTAATTTGATTAGTTACACCTGTGCTGGTCCTAGTTTTAACTGCACAGAGACGGTATCTACTACACATGATCAGGAGTAACATGGCTGTCAGTGAGCATTTGAAGCATGAGAGGGCAGAAGCAGCACTGAGTCACACATGGGACTATGTAAAACTTGGAGCAGGCTGCCGGTCAGATAGCCAGTGTGCAAGGCGAGCGGAGCAGACGGTCAGTGCACTGCCAAGCCTCACCTGTGGGAGGGGGTTGGCTGGGCGGAGAGCCCTTTGTAGGGGAGGTAGCAGGGGAAGACTCCTTGTCATTTGCCACCTCCTCCTCTACTTACACAAACACAAACACATAGTCACACAGTGGGGGACAGTGAGTGCTCAGCTGAGCAGTGAGTGAGAGGCAAAGAGAAGTGGATAAAGTTTACATCACAGTCACAAGTGAAATCGAGCTTGCTTTAAGGGGTGGTGTGTGTTTCATTTTAATTCCAATGATGATTGTTGTACACATTTTTAAACATGATCCATTACCATAAACAAACAAGACCACTGATGAGAAGACTGGCTTCTCTACCAGGTGCATTTTACATTATGTGCAACAAAGATGAATGGTGTTACATCACTTCACAGCTTCTCAGATGGTGCAACAACTGAAAAGCAGGTAGAAACTATAATTTAATAAGTGGTATATTGGTAATTATAGATGGTACACACAGCCCCATTAAGGAGGTTAGAAGAAATTGTGCAATGCATTAATAGTGAAAGTGAGGGGTAACCAAAAACCTATATAGCCAAAGGTATATGGACACCCCTATTCAACAGTTTGGGGAAGACCCTTTCCTGTTACAACATGACAATGGTGACAATGACCTAACAATGGTTTCCCCAGTTTGGTGGTGAAGAACTTGACTGGCCTGCACAGAGCTCTGACCTCAACTTCATCCACAGGAGATGAGCTAGGCCTCATCTCCCAACATCAGTGACCTCATTGATGCTCTTGATGTAGCTGAAGGGAAGCAAAACCCTGCTGCCAGGTTCCAAAATCAGAAGTTTTAGCTGTTCCATAGTTTTGGAATGACATGTTCAACAATCACAAATGAGTATTGATATACTTTTGGCTATATAGAGCATAAGTAAATCACACTTAGTAACTTATTCTAATACTGCTCGAAAGGATAAATCTCGTTCAAAGCTTAGGAATAGAAAGGTGTCTACTGTATATTAGGACTATTATAGAACTGTAACTGTATGTACTTGAGTCAGCTGAGTGGAGCTGAATTAATCATACCATCAGTGCCTCCATCCTGTTTCCTCTGTACTTCCTTGCGGTACTCCTCCAGCTCCTGGTCTGTCAGCTGGTTAAAGGGGTTGGGAGTCTCTGGCTCTGGTGGGACTTCAGGTGCACTGACTGGAGACTAATGGACAAGAAGAAACACAAAATCACAGCTTTCAACTATGGAGAGGAAAACAGACGGATGCTGGCAAGCAGAGAGACTGCAGGTTACCGGAGGACTGTCAACTGTTATGACACTGGCGAGGACTTGAGACTGCGGTCCTGCTGTCTTCATGTCCTGACGATTCTGCTGTCGGATCTGAGGAGAGAAAAAGTGTGTATAACATTTTTGATACACACAAAAAGTATGTAGAAGACAAAGCTAAAAATTGTGGCAGTGAGAAAAGGCCAGAGGCCAGAAAAGGCACCTTGTTTCGTGTCTCAATAACCTCTTGAGGGTTGGTGAAAAGAGGCACAAACTGGTTTGGGTTCTCTATCTTGATGGATGTGCTGCCAGCTTGAGTCACCTCCTCTGTCTTCAACCACTAAGTAAGAGAAAACCAACATGTAAACAGTTCGAAACAATATCTGTTAATCCACTTTAAAAGACACAGTGAGCAGAATTTTATCAATGAATGTCCAAAATGTAGTAGATAGTCTGTATTATTTAGTCAATCTTGGGCTGAGAAGAAAACAGCAACTACATCCCCAAAAAGTATATTTTGTATATTATTTTGTGTATATTTGGTGTATATGAAGGGTATATGGAGTAAGTTTTGCCACCAGAGGGCAGACTCTGCACTGCAGTAGTCACCACTAAGAAGTGGGCTTTCCCCTGCAATGCAGAGAAGAGGAGAGAGAGGAGGGTGGGAGGGACTGAGGTGGAGAGAAACAGAAAGGGAGAGCAAAGCTCCTCCCACTGATGTAAGACAACCAGTCTCATATTGTTTTTGTCTCTAAACGACTCATCACTGCAGCTCTGAATATGGAGATAATATACACGTTGCACATGAATTACAGAGACAAAACTGCTGACTTTGTAGTCAGAAATACCCTTGGTTGAATGCATACCAAATATAACAAATCTCTTTTCAAATGATTTGGGAGATGGTGGATGAATATCTTTGTTACTGTGTCTGTCTCCTCCTAACATCAGTCATCATTTTAAAATTAAGTTCTAAACCTCAGAAAGATTCAAGCCTTTTCTTCTTTTCCTCCTCAGGAAAAGCAGCTCATTATTATCTCACTCTTGGTCCTGATCCCTCCACCCTCAAGCTTCTTTAAAAAAAATATTATCCCTTCACATCCCTACTGACTCAGTCTACCCACCCCTCCCTCTTTGAGCTGGAGACATTACACAACTTTTAGGTTACAACGGCCACAATTTAGCTCTTTGACAATCTGCTTGCCTTTGTGAATGTTGTCAAGTGCAATTAGTGCAGGTGATGCAGTTTGGACAATTGTTTCAAATAAGTCTGATCAGCCAATTAAGTAGACTCCCCAGCCTTATCACATCTCCATCCCCAGAGCCTCACAGTGGTGCGCTGTGCGTGTCCAGGGCTGGCCTCATCCTGGCTGACTTTTTGGTAGGTGTTTGGGGTGTTGAGCCATCGAGTCCTCTCCTGCTGCTGGCGCTGGGCAAAAGGGTGCTGCCTCAGAGCTGGGTGGACTCCGTCGTCGTCAAACTGGTGGAAGGCTGTGACAGTCGCAGGCACCTCCACCTCCCTCCGCGTCCGCGATCGCTCCAGCAGCACAGGGAAACGGTACGCGTAGCCAGTACGGTAACCCTGGAAAACAACAGGGGGAGCAGTTTTAGATGGTATACGTGCAATAGATAACATTAACTCACCTTACTGCGCACTTAACTGATGTCTGTGATTGTCCAGGCTGCGAGAGAGAAAGCAATGTTCCATCTTTCAGTACATTAGTAGCTCTTGGGTAATGCAAGTGTTTCTGTGGTTTGTAGTTTTATTCCACAGAACAGCAGTATCAGAAATGTATTTGCTGTTGATTTACTGCTGATGCAAACATTTCAAGTCACTGCTGCTTCACCCTGAAAGCTTTTCATTGGAAAACCACATGGAAGCTTTTATGCTTTTACTGTGAAGCAGTAGTATTTGTCACAGAGATCAATTACCATCTGCTGATGTTAAATTCAAACTGGTGTACACAGCAAAATATGGATATTGTGTCTCTTTTTGACGTGGATCCGTTTTTAAAGGACTTTTTGGAAAACATTTTGGGAAATACTCTTATTTGACTTCTTACTGAGAGTTGGATGAGAAATCAATGCCACTCTCATATCTGTCTTTTAAATATGAAGCTATAGTCAGGAGATGGCTAGCTTAGCTTAGTATAAAGTCACATCTTAACGGTGAGGCTGTCAGACACTCAGCAGAGACTCCTGGAAGTCACTACTCCTGGCCAAGAAATAGTCCAACACATAACCCACCATAAAACCACAAATTATTATTATTATTACAGGTAATTTTTTGTACAGATTAAATACACAATATATAACGTGTTAACTAATGAGCTTTGGACAGAGAGAGGCTAGATGTTTCCCCTGTTTCCAGTCTTTAAGCTGCGCCAACCAGCTGCTGGCTGTAGCTTCATACTTAGCATGCAGGCATGAGAGTGGTATTGATTCTCATCCCACTCTTGGCAAGGAAGCAAAAAAGCATATTTCCCAAAATGTCAAACTATTCCGTTAATATTACATAAATGGTAAAGCAGCACCAGTAAGACATTCCATCCTTATAAATCCACCAAATCTTGAGGAAATCTTAATAAACATCTTGATCAACATTTTTTCATCATTGTACACGTTTTACTTTAATATAACTGTTGCCTACCAAGTTATCCAGAGTTCTCATGAGGGCTTCAAACTCATGCTCCCCGATGCGGCTCTTGTGCAGGGGCCCAAAGGTGGAGCCAGCCCAGCCAACGGTGCCGGCTGGGTTGGGTTTATGGGTGGTCCGATCTAGCAGAATCAGGTTCTGTTCACCTCCAGCACAACACAATGCTGACACCTGGCACAAAACACAGATTTAAAACGGGCTACAACTTCTGTTTTCCGGCAAAGTTTTATTTCACCTGCATACACGTTTCATTCATACAAGCACAATGCCTTGCTTTACTGTGGGTGAGAAAAATATAACACGCTGCCCTCCCTAGTTCTGAAGAACTGATGACCTTACAGTCATATCTGCTTCCCTACAGGCCACTGCTGGTCCTGTAGGATTACTGCAGTGTCTCTTTTGGCACACAACACTACTATAGTGTTTTACACTGCAGTGCAGAGCTCTCGCTGAATTACAGTGAAAGGCTATTAAGAGAAGGGCAACTGCTCAGGTGTAAAATTGGTGCATCTACATTACATGCACAAGTTCACTCTCCCACTCACACACATCTACACATATGCAACAGCAGCACTTAGTCTCTAGTACAGTGGTTCTCAAAGTGGGACCCAGAGACCCCCAGGGGTCCTTGTGGGGGTCCCCAGTAAAAAAAGGGAATAATTTATTTTCACTATAATTTCATCCAGAAGCAACACAATGACAGACTGTATGACTATATTGGTCATGGGTTTCATACACTTTCTGTAATAAAACATTTAAAAGAAAAAATGTTATCAAATAGACATCCGTGGTCTAATTTGTGTCAGTTTATGGGTCATGGTTTATGGTTATGTGAAAAAGTTTGAGAACCACTGCTCTACTGAGTCAGCTGTTAGTCAGAATGTGTGTGTGTGTGTGTGTGTGTGTGTGTGTGTGTGTGTGTGTGTGTGTGTGTGTGTGTTTGTTTGTACTACCTGGATCTGGCAGGCAGCCTGGATGTGGTAGATGGTGTAGAAGGCCTCCTCCACAGACTCCCCCAGAGCCACAATGCCATGATTTCTCAGCACCAGTACCTGCACATCATGAAATCAACATTAACATTAGATTAAAAACCCACCTTATTTTATTTTTTGCTACAGCTGCAGGTTATGGGAGAACGTCCTTGTTGAATTAGAAGGCAAACTAAGACCAACTCCTGAGTTTAGCCTCCAAGCAGCAGCACCAGCTTCAGTAATTAATCCAGCATAAGGCCACATCACCTTATGTCTTTTCTCTATTCATTCTTCCAGCTCAAACAAATCATGTGGGAGGCACAGGAGCAGTAACTGCTGAATCAAGCAATGATACGCAAGTTTCACATTAACTGTCTTGTCTCTTGTGGTCTGCTCACCTTACAGGTGGGCCCCAGACTCTTCTGCAGCTCCACTCTGTCCTCCTCCTCCTCCATGACTCCATTGTAGTCATAATAGGCCACATCACCGACCAGCAGGGCCTCATGGGACAGTGGCAAGAGGCCGCACTTCATAGCTGATACCTGGCAGACAGTTAGCTGTCAGTTGTGGCAGGGAAGGTCATGAACCAGGCTCATATTCACAATGAGGAAGTCACAATGTGCTTTACAAGCATATCCATGCTGGACAATCTATAATGTTATCAGACACTAACAGAAAAAGCTGATACTGGAAATGCTACAGCTATGAAATATTATCCAGTGATCTAAAATGTGTCCAGTGTTTAGTGTATGAATGTGCATTTACTGCATCCTCCATTCAGCAGTGCCTCTCATTGCGTATCTGGATGTGACCAATAGAAGTCATTGTCCCAGGCTGACTCACCGCAGCTGTGGCCGGTGTATGGAGGTGCAGCAGGCAGCGAACATCTGGCCGGGCTGAGTAGATGGCCGAGTGCAGGCTGAACTTCTCTGTGTCCACACCAAGGTTGGTACTGCCCTTCTCCACCACTTCACCCAGGATATTCACCTTTACCTGGAAACCACAGGACACCATCAGCATGTGTTTCACAGAAAGGTCTAGAACTACCACCTAGTCTTGACTGGATCCTCATGAGATACAATGTTTGGGAAGCAAACTCATCATCTGTGACACGCTTTCACCACAGTGAATGAAGCAAATTAGAACATAAGTAACTTTTGTCATAAATGTCCTGCTATTTTGCTTAGACTTGATGTAATTCTGTATTATATCAAAACCTGCTACTGACAAGTGTTATGATGATGAAGCGGAATTTCTCCAAACCTAGAGTTCAACTGATGTGTGCTTTTGAGGGCTAATCGATTACCTTTGACTGAAACTGTCAACACCCTCTGTTTTGTAAGTATATAAAGATAGAATTTCAGAGTAATTTAATTTAACAAAATCACCAGAATTCTACTGATGCATGAATGCATACAATGCAAGAAAACATAATAATGCAGTAAATCAATTAGACATTATTGATCAATTATACAATAACAAGACTGAGAGGCTCTGTAAGGCTGTACTTACATGTAGACACAGTGGTGTTTTGTGCTAACATGCTGATGTTTAGCAGGTATAATGTTTACCATTATCACTATCTTATTTTAGCAGGTTAGCTTGCTAACATTTGCTATTTGCACTAAACATTAAGTACAGCTGAGGCTCCTTTGTTTTGTAAACACTTAGTCAGTACTTAGTAATAAACCAAAGTATTGGATAAATTTTTGTTTTGACCTGACGATGGCACTATATGAAAAGGTAAAATCATCACCAAAGTTATTACAATTCATCCTGAGGGAGACATGAATGTCTGTACCATCCAATAGTTGTTGAGATATTTCACTCTGGGACAAAGCTGTAGACCAACCTACAGATCAACATTAAAAATGGCATCATATCAATAACACTGAAGGGTTGAATGCAATCAGGGCAAACGTCATGTGTCTGTCCCCTATTGTGACCGTGATTAGACCTGCTCACCAGGCTGGATCCAGTCACCTCGCTGTAGGCCAGGCCGTCTGGTAGCACCAGGAAGTGTTCCTGTTCTTTGCTAACACGCAGCTGTCAACGAGGCAGAGGGACATCAGTAAAGACAGAATGACGACGGAAGTAAACTAAAATATTACACCATTGTGTGAAAAGCTGTCCCTTAAATTAAATAAAAAACTAACAGTAAGACAGGTGCGACTGATCTGAGCCCAGCCATAGAGGTCAAACAGGCGATGGACGCTGGCCAGCTTGCAGCGCATCAACCTCTCCCCCTTCACCATGCTGCCTGGCTCCCAGCCATGCAGGTCGTTGATAGGTGTCACCATCATCATATCTGTGTGGTGGAAGAAAAAGAGAACACCAGACAGAGACAGAGAGGGCAGAGAAAATGAGAATGGTTGATCACTTTAAAACTACATATTTCAAAATAAGGAAAATGAGATTGATGAATGATATCTTTGTTAATGTCATGGTAATCACTTTCTATTTGCATGAGGCTTGAGTAAGTGTTTTCAGTGCATGTCTAATTGAATAGTCACATTTACTGCTTTATGATAAACATGGATATTTTACCCTGATAATATTTGATCCATGCTTTGAAAACCAGTACCTCTCCCTGACTAGGCAGGACAACTTATAAGTTTACCATTATTATTAACACATGGACTTTGGTGTCCTCATGTAGTCCCCTATGTAATTCTGCCAAACTTCAATCTGAGCAGATGTCTATTCAGCCAGAATAACTAAAAACACCTGTGTGGGTGTGCAGTGCTTCTAACTCTAACCCTAATGAAATGAACTTAAAAAATTTCAGGCATACATTACATTCATAGTTTTCTCTCTGTGGACAAGTTAATTACTGTCAATCAACTGCTTGTCATGCACAATTAGTGACTTACTAATTCTTTTCTTCATTTATAAATTGTGCATTTGTGCGGAGCTACTGTACATACTGCAGTTGATGTATTTACAATGTTATCACAATAGACCTTTTAGATAGAAGATAGATAGATAGACCTTTAAGCAGCAAAAGCACAGTTGTAACTTAAGTCTATAATGATGACTGTGTTCCATTAGGGTAGAAACACTCTACATGTGGTGAGCCATCAACACCTCTCACACTGGGCCATCTGTTGGCAGACTAATCAGGCTGTCAATCCAACTCCATTTTACTGCTGCTTCCACTGTTGTTGCCATATATGTTCACAAGTAAAGTGGTTGGATTTTTACACAGAATGTAAAGAAAATAAAAAAAGAGGCTGCAATTTACTGCCTGCCTGTCTCCAGTGATGTCGGTGATCCCATCATGCTCCTCATGAGGGATTTGCCATTTCATAGAAAATGAATGGGAGCTGGTGGCTACTCCCAGCCTGCAGCATTCAGTGTGTTTCTGTCCTTAGGTGTGTCAGTAAGCGATGCTGGTGAGCAAGTATGGACAATATCAGCTCCAGCTACGTAAATGGAATGCAGCCACTAATTAATGTTATTAATTACACCTGTGTTACACAAGCATCAAACGTCATCCGGTCTCCAGACAAATAAAGTGGCTGTGGGGATGGAAGCAGAGTGGAAGTTGATCATTTGTGTCTTCTCTATAATATTTTAAATGTTCGATGGATACAACAAACAGTCTAATAATGAAATAAACACCCAGATTAACAGTTGATTGCTTAATCAATGGATCATCCAGTGGTAACAACAACTAACAGCTGAGCAAATTCAATGACTAGCTAGCAGTTTTAGCATGAGCCAAAACTTATTTATTGGAAAACCCAGGCTAACCATAGAACCTCTTGGCTAACAATGACATAAAGTCTCCCAGGCAAACCACTGTTGCCAAACTGACCACTTAATCATTTGGTTTTGTTTCTCAGACTCTGGCAAATTTATTTTTTGAAACTGGCTGGTAACAGATCTAGTGACCTCTTCTTCCCATGCAGAGCAAACAAAGTTGTCGTATGTGATGCTAACAAGGTTACATTTGAACTCTGCAGGATATACAAGCTAACAATAAAGCACCTGTGCTAACAGTGGTAGAACTAAACCTGTGCTGCAGTGGAGTAAGCAGGGTAAATATCCACTGCCCTCGCAAACTAACAAAAGAACAATGAGGCTAAAAATGCAACAATCATGGCAATGAAACATAAAGACTGTCGATTTGAATGTGTATGCAGTATATTTAGAGGTTTATGTAAAGGTTTTGTGCACGTACTGGAAGGGGAGACTGGTAGGGCGGCTGGAGAGCCATGTGAGGCCATGAAGTCAGCCAGCTGTCTCAGTGCCCATAGGTTGGATGAGCTGCCGCCCTTTTTCATCTGTTCCTGGATCAGCACATCCAACTCCTCCCTGAATGACTGTACCCAGACACAAATACAAATGGTAACACATTAGCACATACACATGTATATACAAAACACACATTACAAATAAATTAAGCTCTACAATAATACTCAGTTAAGTGCGGGATTTAAATATTTCTGTCTTTGGTAATTTTTGGTTTGTCTAATTTTTCTACGAACACAAAAACTGAGCCATAAGAATAATTTCAAGCATGTGACAATAACATAAAAATTCAAAGAGGTTTTAAACACATATACTGATTAGCAAACACTCCTACACTACAGAGGCAACAGTGAGTGAACATATTTAATGAGTCAGCCTCTTTCCAATAGTCCTTTCACTCAGCGGTGCCAGAATGAGTTTTGAGTTTTAAGGACATCCAGCTTTGGATGACGTACTCGTCATGATCGGACTGACACTATTCCAGCCATAACACTAATGTAGCCTACCTCACCTCGTAAATGGTCACATAGTTTAGTAATTAATGTTACACAACAATATTTGCACTGCAATGTGTCTCAAGAATAAAAAATGAGATGCTACTTTTGCTGAAAAGAAAGTTGGAAAAAAGGCTATGATGAGCTGCTAACCCGAGTACCCTTCATAAAAAGGTAGAATATCAAGTTATAACCGACCAGTCTGATGTGTGTAAAGGTGTGTGTGGTTATTCTGCAGAAGCCTGGTGTCATTTTCAGGTGATTTAATGAATGTAAACAGAGTCAGTGGCTGTGCGTAATGACACTGCACTCTGGCACGGCACTTCTCAGAGGCTGCAAATTTATCAACATATCAGTCCTGCTGTCTTCAGATACTGCAGGGATTTAATGAACTGAAGGAGAAGCTTTTCATACAGTTTAAAACAGCTGTGGACAACAGATACTGTAAGAATCACCTACATTAATTTACAGATCAACACAGATGCTCTAACCACATTAAATGTTTCTTTCTGTGCAGATTTTGGTTGGAGAGTGTTTAATTAAAATAACTTATTTATATTTCAAGCATTAATTCGTTATTGAAGCACATTTACAGCAAGTATTTAGTTTGATCTTGTTGATAAAATCACCAAGTGGCAGCGGAGTGACTTTGCTCCAGACATAGACGTGGTTCTGGGACCCATTTTCCATAAAAACACTAACATTCGCTTTGCGCTGCCTATTTGTACGTCTCTTTCCGGCAGTTCCCCGTGTATGCAGTGCTGGGCACCACAATACCACACAGACGGGCAAAGCAAATTTCAAGGTCAGGAAAATACCAAAATGTCTGTGTGCTGCTTGCACTGGAAAAATAGTACCCAATATTGTATTTGGTGGTAAAATTATTTAAACTACTCTGAATTGGCAGCCATAGGCTACTCACAGTCCTCTGTGTTCTGATTAGGATTGGATTTAAACATCCAACATGTTAGAGTAGGCTTAGACATTATCGTTGTGATCGTAATACCTGGCTTAGATGTTACCACTCTATAACCATAACACCTGAAAGTAGGGGGACAAAAAGTCTCGTTATGGCCACCCTCTCCACTTCATGCCCTTCATCAGCGTCACGTAGCTTCCCTGTTGCCCTCCCATATGCAGAAACACACAGTCAAATGCTTAGAATGGGTCCTACACTGACAGCAGCCCAAGCTGTCAAGCAGCATTTTGGAACAGATTTATTCTAAAGAGAGGAGATAATCGTATCTGGAGGAGAGGAGACAGAGAAGAAAAGAGGACACAGAAAAAGACTTGAACAATAAATCATGCACACACAGACAAACAACCATCTCACCGGACTCTGAAGGAGGCTGGAGATGCGTTTTTTATGCTGGGGTCCAGAGCCAGGGGTTGAATGCTGAGGAGACTGGAGGCTCTCAGGGACCCCATCACTGGGGCTGCGCTGCACCGGGGTGCCCTTAGGGGTGGGGGACTTGCTCATTTTCTACTGTTTTGCAGTGGGTGTCTTACAACCAGGGGTGGGTGAGGAGAACTGTGAAGAAAATGAATGATACATCGGTAAATAACATCATAAACGTTTCTTGAATAGCACTTTTCAAATACAAATAAGAGCAAATATTCTGATAAGTGCGCCAATCTAATTTATACATTCTAGGGTGTAGAGGTAACTCAATGGTTCATATTAAAAAAAGACATGATGCTGACTCTTAAAATGTTGATATGTCTGAAACCTTTTTAATAAAGACAAAACTTCAGATGGTTTTAATTCCAGGCTGCAGATCAGCACATCCTGACTTTTCAACCCTGACTTTGAATGACATGGCATGAGCAAGGCGTGGCTTGCAATATTCACAACTTTATTATTGATTTCTTAATATTTTTTTAATCAATATTCACCACTCCCTAATTCACTTAACAGCACTGAGTGACAACAGAAGCTTTGCTTTACCAAATGGCATTCTTTGAGTAACAATGGCAGATACAGGTGACCTGAAATAAGCATTCAGCATCAGATTTTTGGATTCAAAAACATAGTAATTTGTTAATTGTTATAATGAGTGCCATTTGGTGCTAAAATATGGCAGTAAGTATGACACTTCAGGCATTGTTTGACAAGATACCACTGAGATAAAGTCCATTTCAAACATTCAGCTTGAGAAAAGGCTGGGGATGGCCCGAAGACACATCAAAAATCAGATGATGATGATGATGATGTAAAGACAGCAAAGAAGAAGCTGACAACAAAAAATGTGTTGAGCTTTCTCTTGCCAGAGTGTTGCTCCCACATGGTTAAGGACGCAGCTTGTATTTTGAAAATACATTTTGATTCGTCACTTCCTGTTAATACCTGGTATGAGAATGTCAAGTGTGCGAAAAAGGTGAACGTACAAGGGGATGGGACAGTCCTCTCTGCTGCAGTCCCATTCCGGCAGATAAGATTTAAAGGTTAAAGAGGAGAAAATAATAGGATAAAAGAAAGTATAAAATATATTATGTAAGACACTTTTAAGAAAAGCTATTTGAATTATGGCCATACAGCAGGTCTTTCTGGAGCCGTAATCCTGTTCAGAGGAAAAAGACATCAGCATCAAGGCTTATCCTAGGAAATGTAAGTAAATGTGCAACTGGAAGACGTGCAGTGTGCCGACTAGTTTATAATCTTCCTGATTACACTTTCAAGTATCCACAAGAGCCCTGCCTAAGGAGCCAGTGGTGCACATCAGTCCAGAGGTAGTTAAATTTTAGTAGTTAAAGAGATCTAAAGATAATCAAACGTTAAATAATTGCTAATTCAGACAATATGATTGATTGAACTGATTAATGTACAATTCAATCCCAAGTAAACTATGTTTTGTTCTGGCATGTATAAAAAACATACATACATATACAAGCATTAAGATAGTAAAACCTACCCTCACATTAAGGATGCTGTATTCCTCAGGGCACTGGACGATGGAAGTGCAGAGCTATAGAAAATGCAGCATTAGCAATAAGAGCTCACATGCAGACAGCAACATCCGAACCACTAACAGGAAGTTAGCTAGTGATACGGCTCAGTAATTGGAGAAAGAGTAAAGAGTTACTGTAAGGATCTTCAGAAAAGAGCTGGCCACTCCCCAATTGAAACACACTCAACTCGCGCACACGTGAGTTGAGCACATGCACGCACGCACACACACACACACACACACAAACACACACACACACACACACAGTGCTGCAGGGAGCAGATAAGGTCCCAAACACACCACACCCTCTCTCCTGTGCTACATCTTACTAACTGACTCAATTACTTACTTACTTGATTATTTGCAACATTGTAACAAAGCTGTGTAACCTAGACGACATGCTCTTTCTTGTTTTAAACATCCAGGACCATGTTTATAAGATGCCCACTCCAACAGCACAGAGGAAGTTACATCAGATCCATGTGTATTACTAAATCTCATTGCAGTGCACACATAAAACTCTGACAGATGACTAAACCTTTAATGGAGTTTCTGGATAAAATGTGCACTTTAATCTGACAGTATCAGGCTTCCTCGGCTCAAAAGTCACTGAAACACTGCACCAGCTATCTAAAGCATTAACTGAGCTCCCTAAACATACACTGACATATGGATTATGTTGTTTACCAGCCAAACTGCTCTCTGATCATAACTATCTTTTGATAATTAAGGAAAAGCTGCTCTGTTCAAGCTATTATTACATTTTCACTATGTACTCTCCAAGTAATCTGTGTTTTTGTTTTAATATGATGGTCAGTTCTTGGTTTTAAGCAATCACGAACACAGATATTCATACTTATTTTTCATTAACACCTTTGCAATAAACATTTAAACGGATGTAGTTGGATGCTTTTTAACAAATCACTTATTTTAAATGATCAGCAGCAGCCAAGTCAGACT
Organism: Thunnus maccoyii; assembly: GCF_910596095.1. NCBI lineage: Eukaryota > Metazoa > Chordata > Actinopteri > Scombriformes > Scombridae > Thunnus > Thunnus maccoyii. The sequence continues at coordinate 29,558,005 of NC_056541.1, read as the reverse complement.
TCATCATGTGGAAGCAGCAATCAGTCTGTTCTTTTCTCTCTCACAATAGAGGATGGTTCACAGTGTGTACGACTCTAGAGAGAGTTGAGGGGGCCCAGCTGCTGACAGGCAGCAGACAGAAAGCCTCTGTCTCCAGGGAGGGTCCTAATGACTGAGGGGAGACATGGAGATCTGGCTGCTGGCCCACTACGGCTGCCTTCTTATCCTTAGTCACACTTTGGTGGCTGGCTGTGCTGCTTCATCACCTCACTTCTGTTTCAAATGAGCTTGGGGAAGAAGGGAAGCTGACTTCCTGCCATCCCCTTCTTCTCTTACAGCTGGGTTCTAACTTTGGAACCAAACTACAAAATTTAATCAAAAACCAAACCACTTAAACAGGTTAATACTTCCAAAGAGTATATAAGTCTATCCATAGCTTTAACTTTTTTTTAGACATTCAGCCAATGCTCTTGTCCATAGCATCTCTGTGTTACTGTGGAATCCTTCACCAGAACACAAAGATCAACTAACTTGATGCTGCTGTGCTCTGTTGCTCTGTTTGGCCTAATACCTACCTTAAGAAGTGAACTAAACCTCCAATTTTCTAAGAAATAGATCATGGTGCACATTATCTTCACACATACAGTACAAGCATGTATTGACTGCTGTAAATCTACCCACTTGCGGTGGTTTTAAGAGGTCTCTGTCTCTGTGCACGGACATCCAGCAGCAGAGTAGCAGATAGGAGTATAATTACCTAAGGAGCTCTGAATTGATTTTCTTTGGCTCCGCTTTCATTAGGTTTATGCCAAAATGGCTGGCCAGTGGATCCCTACCAGTTACGTGACTAGTTTCTAACAAATTAGACTCTTTACTACTAATATTCCAAATTAATATAATGTTGAATAATTGTGATATCAAGGTAAAAACCTGTTGTAACATCATTTACAAACCTTGTTTTCATTCGCAACTGTCTAAACTCATTGAAACTCATCATATGTGCCTGTTAAATTTATGGTAAACAACTCCTTCATAATATCATAAAACTTTAAATGTTTTGATGTAACTCATGAGTTTGTATGAGTATGAATGAGAAAGCACTCACTAATTTGCTATCCAGTCATAGTTAGTTCTGGATTGATGCCTACACTGTAATTGAAACCCAACTGCATTTTTATTTTCATACATAACTTTTAGTCTAATATTCATGCCTAACAAATCATGAAACAAAACCTAGCTAAACCTTCTCTAAATATATTTTACAGCACGTCCATGTAACTTACAACAGGGTAACTTTGTTGTATTCAACCCCCAAATAAATGGACTCATTAACTCTTAAAATCTATCAGATGGAGTGTCTTGCAGAAATGCATCATACACACCATGAAAATGCATTAATGGGTGACTGGTATAGTGGTATAATACATTTTATAGAGGCTATAAAAACTGACATGTCTCTACAGTCTCAAATGGGAAATGTGGCTGCCACCTTGGCAAATAGCACTAGACAGCGCACAGTATAAAGAAACAATATCAAAATATGCACACTTTAGAAAAGAACAAATGAAAAGGCAGTTTTAAAAAAAAGGGAAGTGATGGAGTTCTAATAGCCAAAGGACTTTTAAAGGTGTTTCACTTTTATTGACTATATTAATAGATTGTTATTCCTAATGTCAACTTAAAATATCAAAACTGGTTATTGAGCTGCCTTTGATTAAATGAAACTGCAAAATCCTATTTACCTTTAATCTGGACAAGCCCTATCACAATGTATAATTACAGTTTCTATAACTGGATTGATTTAGTAGGGATAATAAAGGCTTAATTTATGCAAGACTTTTTACTAATTCAACACTTGACACAGTAAAAGAAATGAGCAGTTATTTGAGGGGTAACAGGGATAATATGTTGAAACTAATATCCACAAACGCTGACTTCGACATGAACTTCTACACTTCTGTGGCTGAGATGTATCCCTCCAGGTTCGGCGTCTGCCATTGTGCTGAGGGAGATAAAAACCTGCACACATAGGGGAGGAAGGGGAGGGCGAGCCTACTGATCAGATAGTCACGTGAGTGCAGCATGCAACACTGTGTATCCACAGCCGTATATTTCATCATGAATGCACAATATCTGTAGGATTAGTTTTATGCTTTAATAGCATCCTCCGCTTCTCCACCCGCTAAAGGCCCGCGCACTGCATGGCTGCCTAGCAACACTAGGCGCTGCAGCATCAGCACCAGCATAGCCACCTGCAAAATGCAGCGACAACACTGCACGACTTCCCTCTAAGAACCGGGCAAACGCCCGATAAAAAACGTCAAAATAGCTTTTGATGCCCCCCCATGAATAATAAATGATGACACTGTCCGGAACACAGATAGATTGAGCTGCTGTAAAACAACAAAAAATCACCACTGGCACGCTAATGAGCGAGATCAGACACTGCGTGGCTGAAGCACTGGTAGGAGACTGCCATCAGACATGCAGTCTCATTCTGAATACACGACAGACGCTGCACATATGGGACCTTGCACTCAACACGGGTCTTTATCTGCAGGACACAGTGAACACATGAAAACAGGGGTAATATGGAGAGGGGGCTGTGCGCGAAAGAAGGGTGCAATATTATTATTTTTCACAAGCACGTCGCCCATTCAATCTGTTCGTAGAAAGATAAGGCTGTGCACCGTTTGACCGACTACATGGTAAACATCAGCCAGTGAGGACAGCAGACTGATACATCAGCATTGAAATGCGCACACACCACTCATGCACGCGTCAGGGAGGACCCTGTACTACGCCCAGTCACATAACCATGATTGCCTTGTTCGACACAACTAAACACAAATATTAGCAGGCAGTGTACTCACCTCAGTGCATCCTTAGGACCGTCTCCTCTGTGTGGGTGCGGCACACCCACCGCCCAAAGCCGTCCTCAGAACAAGCAGATGTGGTTAACTACAACAAATCTGTCAGTGTTGGGTTGCGACAGCAGGGTTCCTTTGTCAGAGTATTTCAGGGCCTCAGCTGATGCCAAGTCAATAGACCCTGATGCTTTTCATCGCCGAGTGCGCCTTCGACCAGCCCACTGCCACGCCTGTCCAGTCTGACACCCAAGGGCTCCCTCTCAAACAACTACAGTGGAAATGAATTTAAGCAATGCACTTGCTTATTGTGTTTGTAAAGCCTACGTACAGCCCTGGTGGTGGATTTCTAATGCTGTCTCCTTAAACGTTGTTTAGTTATCAAGGCCCAGTTCAAGTCGGACAAATATATCACAGTCGACCAGGCGCCACCTTCTGTTATAAAGGAGAAGAGCCTGTAACCTGGAGTATGTTTAAAACATGTTACAGGCATCCACTAATTAACAGCGAAGAGTACATTTACACAATACTGTACTTTACTGTTTACATTTTATGCCACTTTATACTTCTACTCTACTATCAGTGAAATATTGCATTTTTTTTACTTGACTGCATGTATTTAACTATTAATAGTTCTTTGTTACTTTTCAGACAAAGACTTAACACACATAAAACGTACAGTAATAACTTAGAAGATATGATGTGTGGCTGTAGGCACAATTCAACACTACAACAAAAAAGTTAAAATAATGTCCCCCTCTAACAGCTACAACATTAAAATGCTGCTTATATGTAAATGTGTCAGTAATAATAAACCTATTATACAGTACAACATTCTGAAAGATGCCGTTATGCAAACTTATGAACATAAACTCAGGTAACAAATTTGAGCTTGTTAAGGAGTACTGAATCGCTACTTTAGTATAAACAAAAAAACACTATCCGGCAATTTGTCCTAAATGACATAATGGCTAACATAAACACACCAATCACAAGTGTCATTTCAATATTTCTATTGCATTTTGATATTTCCACTTGCATGTTTGAAATAAGGTCAGTAATAGTGTGTATGAAAATTAAACCTGAAATTAACTGCCCTGCACACAACCACAGGTGTTTTCAGTTATTCTGGCCAATCTGACCTCTGCTCAGGTTGAAGGGGGGTAAAATTACACTGAGATGTCCATGAGGTGACTGGATTCCTTCAACTGATTGGAATGATAGAGGTGTAATGTTAGCCACCCTAACAGGTGCAACAAAGCCGTACATTACAGTTAGGGTCAAGCAAATAGCCTTTAAAAGACCAGCGCAGACCAGAGAGGAGGTCTGATTAGCTGACATAAGTGACATCACCTGTGGGTGTACTGTAGAAGTGCTGGGCCTTTAAAGCTTTTTAAAAAAGAGACAACTTGGCAAACACAGCATTCAATTCTAAGGACAAATAAATTATCAGAGCTAAAAATTAAAATTTGGCCTTTTGGAACAAATTTCTGTTTTCATGGCCATTTTGTGAAAGCTGATAATGTTAATTTATAATTTACTAAACATAAATCTTGGTGTCATGAAAGTATTGAAGTTACATGAAGAGGGCACATATCGGACACAGAAAATACAAGACTGGAAGCTCTCTTGTCAATTTTATTTATGGGCTGCCAAGGATACAGTTTGTAAATTAAAAATAAAAACACATTTATATGTACTCAAACAAAATGTCGGCTACATTTCAAAAGTAAAATTAAATAAGACAAATAAAATTGCATTTTCTTCAAGAAGAATCCTTTCTTCAAAGCAACGACACCTAAAAATAAAATAATCTAAGATTACAATGTCTTCCATCAGTACACTTGTTGATAGAAATGACCCCTGCCCTCCATGCTGCACTGATGTAGGTGTGTTTAGTATCCTGTATTCTCACATTACTGATCACACCTAACAGTGGTGTTTGATGCGACAGACCTAAAACATTTGACCAGGAGAGGGCAGTGAAACAATGCATTTGAAATAGGTGGTCTTAAGTCCAGATGAAACAGCATTCCTATCTAACCTCCGTATTGTGACGTATTTCCAAGCAAAACAGGATTGACAGGAGGAATTAGATTTGAACGTCAAGTGGGCATGTCATAATAAACCTTAGCATTGTGTTGCTAAAAGTTCAAGATTGATTGATGGGTGGATGTGATGATATTATTGGTTGAAACTGGTTGGTTCAAGCCTATGTAAACACATGTCATATTTTGTTTTACAAGAAAGAGAACATGATTGGATTTTGATATGAAAATACAAAGAAACTGATTTTTTTTACGTATTTTTTAATTAATTAAATAGGTGCACAATATGACCAGGGATGTGATCTAAAACGGTTTAAAAAGGCATTTTTCTTTTCATCTCAATTTTAATTGTTGATCTGTGTCAAATAGGCCAACAACTGAGCTCAAATGTTGTGAAACAAAAAATCATGAAAAAGTCAAAGGGAGGTAAATACTTTTATAAGCAAGAGTTTGGTGACGACAGCAAACTATGCAGTCGCACCTAATTTCATCCTGAGCAGAGCTCCAATCAGCCAGAGTAACAGAAAACAGTGCTGAGCCTGTAAGTATAGTGTCAGTGTAATGGTGGTGGCAGGAAGATACCAGGACTTAGTTAACCCTAAATCCAATTTCAATCAAATACAGTTCAAATATGAATGGTTCAATTAACATACAGCCATTTACCCTGATTGAAAAGCACAGTTCAAAAGCTCACTGAAAGAACAAAGTACAAAGCATCATGCCTTTTTCACAGCACACATTTTGATTCGCACAGGTGTTGCTAACATCGTTAACCACTCATTTCTATGAAAGTAAGCAGTGTGACAGTGTGACCGGGACCCTGAAACTGAAGCAGCTAAATGGAATACAGCCATCATTCATTTTATTATTTACATGTGATTTTCCTACTGTGACATGTTAAAATGTCTTCTGTGAAAAAGGCCTGTGCTTGTTTTGTACAAATTGTCATTTAGAAATTTCTTAAAAATGTCAATGATCTCTAAGACCACATGGGAGCAGCATTTGTATTCTCTTGGACTACCTCAATCTACCATTATTCATATTTGGGTCTAGTACTACTACTTCTACTAATACAACAACAACAACAACTAATAATAATAATAATAATAATAATAATAATAATAATAAATATCAACGACAAAAATTATTACATTTATGTTATCATTATTATACACCCTGATATTTACAGTTAGCCTGTTAAAAATCTTCATAATTTCTGGTATGATTTTAGTCATCTGGTTTTTTATCTGAAGATGTATTTCTGATTTGATATACATGTATTAAAAAAAATCCAACCTGGCAGGTTTCCAAATATTGGTCCAAGCAATCTGCTTTAAACACCACTCAGCAGGGTTGAGACATCTGTTGGAGGAAGAAGAAGGTGATAACGCCTGTCTTCCAACAGTGTTAAAGACTTTTTCAGGCTGAAGACGTCACCATGACACTCATCATGGCACATCATTTGTACTACACGTTCAACATTGGTGCAGGATAAATGGTACAAATTCTCATTGTTTATAGTGTGTATACACACACACACACACACACACACGCAGTTGTTTACCTAGTCTAACAGCTTTTGTGACAGCCACAATCAAGTTAAAACATGAACAGCATGTCATGCCAATTCTCTGAAAATGGCATAAGTGTGTAATTGTCTTGATCTAAACCTCTTCACCTAAAATTATCCAATCAGATGACAAGGTACTTGTGGAGTCAGATTGAATGTCTCATATGTTAGGGTTACACATTCGATTCACTGAAGACAATCAAATGCTTCGTGTTGATTGCCAGTGGTAATTGTTGCATGTTTCTGCCAGATCATTTCAGGAATTAAACATGTGTCTGATTGCCTATTGTTTGAAGGGTCTGTCTCTCTAGAATTGTACATGAATGCTGCCCATGTAGTGTTCGAAAGGATACACTATTTGCCTACAAGTGATAGAGGATTTTGCATGCATTTCATCTATTAACTGAATTATGTAATTAGGTGAATGCTAGATTAACAAAACATATACAATAAATAATTGATTCTAATTCACAACTCAATTGATCATAAGAAGCCTGGGGACAAATATTTAAAGCTAACATACCACAGAGAAAGATTAAAATGGTGATAAAAGAATATTTTCATTTTACTTCCATAGCTTCAGGAATTCCTTTGATATTTACTTAATTTGCTTCAACAGTTAATTAGTTATGCGCAAACCTTCTAAATGTTGTATGTAATGTTTTATGGAGGTGAAAAGGTCAGAACTCTTTAAATACAGACGCCCCTGTAGGATATATTAATTTCATGACATGTTAATTAGATTAGAACTGATTTTATCAATTTTTACTGCCAGAAGACACTGCAGACCATCCACAGCAGTGAAAATAAACACATCCTTCATAGGTGTGAGATCAGAGCATCTGACCACTGCACCAAATGCATCTAGGGTGTAGCTGCCAAACAAGCACAAAACTAGGCATGTTAGGCATTAGGTAAGTTAAATGACTGACTTACTGAAGGCTGATCAGGTGCTACTTGGATGATGAACTGGTATGCAGGCATCATGCAATGTTGCAACACCAGCCTGGTCATATCTCCGTCCTCTGTTCCTGAATCTGGGGGCATGGTGAATCCATCTTCCATGCGCTCCTCTGACATGTTCAGCAACTGTCATGAAAATGCATTCGAGTAATATATCCTTCTATCATCAAATACTCACATGCTTTGAGCTCCAACAGTGAATCCATGACAGCTCCAATAAAATAAAGTAAAGCTTCCATTGCAGAGGGATCACTGTACAATGCTAACAACTTTTCACAACAGGAAAAAAAACCCTCCTTATTCATCCTCAGACTCATGCTCAGACTGTTCCAAACACTCATAGTTTAGTCAAAATATGACTAAAACACTGCTTCTGTCTTCATATTCTGTGGGACAGCACCAATAAATTCAAAGTTGTATAGTTTTCACTCTACACAAACACAAGAAAATGAGGAAAATGAATTATCTGTTCAAATGAAATGATGAAAAAATTACTCAGAAGACAAATCACATTCAAGTTCAAAGTCTGAATGGACACATACATTTTAAAGAAATAAATGAATTTAATTTTAAGGCTATAGATTAAGTAATTTGTCTATAATCCTTATGATAGAGTTCTAAATTAAAACATTCATGCTTCTGAAAATTTAATTTAATAATTCTATTAAAGGATCTTCTCTGTGTCATTAATATTGGGGTTCAATGAGGAATTATTTATTCGCTAAGTTCCAGAACAGAGGACAGGTGACAGGTTAGACTATAATGGACCAGGACCAGTATAATCAGGAGAGTAAAATGAAGAGCTCATGGTCCTGACAGTCATGACCGTCACTGTGGTCTTCACCTTGAATGATGCCAACCTTCTACCTATTCTCAAGACCTTATGTCAACAAAGTCATTTGACTGACCTTAGGAGGCTGGGCCATCTATAAGAGTATCCTGGCGAACATGCCTTTTCTTCTTGCCTGGAATGCCTCAGCCCGTTCTGAGTGATGGTCATCATTCCGTCTCATAGATCCATAGTTATAGCCTCATTTTATGAGAGGAACCTATGGTCCACATGCTCAATAGGCTCATAAGGGGCTTGAGTCAGCGATCGTAACACCAAGGGGAGAGCCCATGATGGAGCTCTGGGCATCCTGTCTGGCTGCAGGCAGTATGCGCCCTTAATGAACTAAGACACCAAGGAGTGTCTCCCAATTGACATTCCTCCTACTGCCTCAGGAAAGCAGGAAATGGCAACTGCATATACCTTAATAGTGCTAGATGCTCTTCCTGAGTCCAAGAGTGACTGAAGGAAGCTGTTAAACTATGTGAATAGAGCATGTGGCTGGGTCTAGCTGCTGATTGTGACACCAGTCAGAGAATACCCTCCATTTCTGGATGTAACTGGTGTGGAAGGACTACTCCAAGGGGGATTCCACACACCCTGCATGGGGGTGTAATGGTGCACAAAATTCACAGTTCAGTATGTACCTCGGTTCGGTATGTACCTGTCACACATCCAGAAAAAACAAAAAAATTATATTAGTATTATTATAATTAATTATATTATATTATATATCACCCCTATCAGAGACAGCACCCAAGTCTTGCATTCCAGTACAGTACTGCGTCATTAACACCTAAGAACTTGCATATTGTAATCCATACAATCCCACAGCAAATCAGTTATGCATTAATACATTGTGTGGTTTCCTAACTATGGTCCACCAGACCCTTCAACACAATGGTTGCCAGTCTAGTACCAATATAGTTACTCCCAGCCTCAGAATTACACTTCACACACAGTTCAGATTTATTGTGGTCCATTTTATGTATAAATTGGGGAGTAATCTGCAGACAGTGTAGTAGTCTAAATTGAGTTGCCTTTGCCCTATTACAAACTGAAATGTTATTTGTCAAATTTTCATACTTGTAACCAGGTTGCTTCATTAATATCTATATTCAGGTTGTTATTCCAGTCTTTGGATATGAATGCAGGCTTGCCTTTTTTACATTTAGAAGTACTCTATACCCAAGCCCCAGAATGCAATTCTTTTTTCCAACATAAACTATGTTCTCCTGGTATGTTATATTTTGTACATAGTTAATCAAATGAAAGTATTTTCTTATTACATAGATGCCCAATAGTAACAATCCCATTACTGTCCCACAACTCAAAGCCCCTATCTGTCGAACCAGGAAAGAAGTCTATGTTGCTCCAAACTGGTGAAAGGGAGGACAGTTGTCCCTCTAATCCCTCCAGTCTTCCTATATCCCGCCAGGCTTTAATAGTTGTGTTTAAAATCATATGTCACTGGTAAAAGTTTTAATCTTCTTATGTTCTGAAGTGAACAAGAAACCCCTTAAGGACTGATTAACCTGAGAAGATTCTAAGTCAAGCCATATGGATTCGCTGTCATTTTTAATCCAGTCAGCAATGTAGCGTAGCTGTGAAGCCTAACATCAGGAACTGATAGACCACCTTTTTCCTGTTTTTCTCCTTTCCAGATAGAAGTACTAAACCAACTATTTATTTCCTAATTACTTTTCTTGGAAACAAGATTGGAAGCATCTGAAATTTAAAGAGAAGTTTAGACAGAATATTCTTTTTAAGTAATGAGATCCTTCCTAACATAGATAGCGGTGAGGAAATCCATCTTTCAAGATCCTGATGATACACTTCAACAAGGGTGTAAAATTGGCTCTATATAATTGATGAAGCAATGGATTTATCATGATTTCCCAAATATGTAAAGCCCTGCAACGCCCACCTAAATGAGCAAGATAAGGGGGTGCAAGTATCACGAAGTAGTATCACAAAGGATGAGCTTCTGACTTAGAGAAATGTATTTTGTAGCCCAAAAATTGACTGAGGCAATTAATCAAATCTAGAACTGCTAGTATTGAGCCCTCTGGATTAGTCAGAAGCAACAGGACATCGTGGGCATACAAGGATATGTTATGAACCTTGCCCCTAGCTGAGATACCTGTACCTGTTTTCGAGCCACGACAAAGGCCAAAATGTGGCCTGCAAAGGACTAGGTAAGCCCTGTTTGTAGCCTAGCTGATTGCCAGAAATGCTTTTTACTCTCACTGAAATTTGGCACCAACTGATCTAACATGGCAACAAGGCATGATTAGTTGTTCCTAGTGGAAACAAGATTCCAAACTGAAGCAGTTGTTGATCACTTGCAGCCCCCACTGGCCGGTTAAGAGGAGTGACAGTCCGCAGTCAATCACAGTATAAAACAGAGCATTCAATGAAGTTATAAAATGGGTTTTCCAAAAATTGTGAATCAACACAACCACAAGAGGTCCTTGAGCATACAGTCATAAATGTGCACAAAAAATATTAGGATGATGGATCCAGTAGTATGCAAGATTAGCTGTGGCCAGATACACTCACAGACAGAGTGAGCAAACCACTACTTTTACTTTCATACTTTTTAACTACTTTTTTATCTCTAAGAACTGGTTTTTATGATGTGTTGTCCAACAACATAAGAAATCAAATGTGTCAAAAAGTGTCAAGCGACAGTTTTTTTCTGTCGAAAATACATCATTTCTGTCAAGCAACACTTATCAAAAGTGTAGAGCCACCTACCATAAATCAGTCTCAAGTGTAATATTAAACAATTTTGGCAGTAACTGTTTGGGTCACGGAGCACACTGAACCGTGGAAAGTCACAAACTGAACTGAACATCCTGTACCAAACAGTTCAGGATGAATACGCGTAGGGAAGCATAATAGACACCACTGTCCTGTGTGATGGAATGTTCCCCAAGTGGAACTCCAAGAGTAAAAAGGGACTTGTTTTTCCAAGGGCGCAGTGCCCAAATGAATGGCTGCGTCACTTGGAGTTTCACACACCTGTCTCGTTTTGGATGGAGATTGACCACCTCTGCAGTGGCCGAGCCCTGAGAAGACCTGTGGGGACCACAGCCACTACTGCTGAAATCATAACCATAAGCCATTTCCAGCTGCCCGCCTAGATGAAACTATTCTAACCCTTTGAGGGGTGAGGGAAGCTGACATTGTGAGGGAATTCAGGCATAGACCTACATAGTGTACTGTGTCGGTTCGAGATTTCTCTTTTTCATATTTACCTTGACTCCTAAGGCTTGTATGTGATTGATGACCATCCTTGTGTCCCAGACAACCTGACTGTGATTTGGGGTGCAGATCAGCCAGTCATCTAAATAAGGCAGGATCTTCAAGCTGGATATTTGAAGGGGGGATAGAGCAGCTTCCACCACCCTGTTGAACACTCTCGGTGAGAGAGAAAAGCCAAATGGGAGGACCTTGAACTTGAAAAGCAAACCACAGAGACAGTCTGTGGTCTGAGCAGATGGGCACATTAAAGTATATGTCCTTTAAATCTAGGCAAGTAAAATCCAAATCCAAAATTTGTGTGGTGTTCAACATCTTGAAAGGTAGCGCCTTTATGAACGTGTTAATCCTAAGATGGGACGCAGGCCACCATCTTTTTTGGAACAAGAAAGCATTTGGAATAAAACCTAGCAAGCTGTTCACTGGAGTTTATAATGCCTCTTTTTGCAGGAGGGTTAAAATCTCTTCAGCCAAAATCTGTGCCTGGACTGAGTCCTTCACCACTGTCATATGAACCCTGGAAAAGGGAGGGGGAAAATGGCTTCTGTACCCATTTGCCACAGTAGCCAGTACCCAAGGGTCCAGGCGTAGCTGGGAAACAGCTTTGGTGGCCAGCCCCTCAGCTCAGGGGAACAGGTGATGTTCCCATGAGGTCCTGAACTGCTTTCTTTGGGTTTCTCTTTAGGCTAAGAGCGTGGCTGGTAACTTTGTTGATGCTGTGGTGGGTGTTTTACACCAATACCAGAGGCTGAAAATTTCGTCAAAGGTCAAACCCCAAGACCATGAAGTCTGGTGTGGAGGCTGAGAGCCCCTGGGCCTATACCTGGCACCACCTGGTTGCTGAATGTGCGCTGAATGCATTCCATTGTGCGGCAAGACTTCTCAGCCTTGTCCCATATGCTCTGACAGTCTGGATGAAACACTCTGCCAGGGACTACAGACATGTTAGCGATGTCTTTTCTATTCTCCAGTAGAGAGGTCTGTGCCAACCAAATCCGCCTGCTTGCCAGCATGGCTGATGACATGGTAGCACCAATGCCCCTTGTAAGCTGAGCATGAGCTATAAGGGCTGAGTCAATTAAGTTCATGGTGTCATGATCCTCAGGGCTGGCAGTATCTCTAATAGCTGCCAGGAAATAGCTAGTGTATTGCCTGAGCAGACCGCTCATGTGGCAGCATTGTTCAACACACCAAGCTGTCTGTCTTGTGACATTCCTCGACTGGGCAACAGAGGTTGGCAGTCACCCGCTCTGGGCCCAGTAATGTCAGGGCTGCCACTTCCCTTTCGACTGATGGCATATCAGCTAGCTCAGTATCAGACCCATTTTGGTTTGTCAGTGTGCAACATCCAGAATTAAATTGTGGTGTAATGGGTAGGGTTGTTCAGTGCCTTTCTACGCATTTGCAAATAGTCTGCAGCTGCTGGAACAGCCTGATGGCTGGGACTGGGACTGGGAGTGCAAGAGGCAAACAGGGCAACTAGCACTCAGTCACTGCCTTCGTCTCGCTCCCCCCAGCACCCTTCTTGGGCTGCCAGCCGTCAGGTTCCCTTTGGCAGTGTTTGGGTCTGTCTGAAATACAATGGTGAAGGTGAACCCCCTACCCATTAATATGTTGGTGAAGTGCTTCTGTTCGATTCATGTTGCCAAAACACTACAACATCTTTACTCATTCATATTGATCGTATTGATCACATTGTATTGATCACATATATGTGTCCTCTAACTTCAAAGTAACTCACTATAGAGCAATTTTTAACGATTTTTCTGACCTCCTATTGGTAAAAACCTCTCTGTCAACTGGAACCTCAGTGAACAGAGGTTTCTGGAAACTTAATGTACAGAGCTTACAAGATAAGGATTTGATAACTGACTTAAAACACAGTTACAATAAAGTAACTCAATTAAATATTCTATATATTCTTTATATCTTATATTAAACTATGGGAAATACTAAAAATAAATCAGTATATTAGTTTGAAGCAGAAGAAACAAAGATCAACTATAGATGAACAAACAATATTAAATCTTAAAACACAAATAGACATCATATATATATATATGTGTGTATATATATATATATATATATATATATATATATATATATATATATATATATATATATATATATATATATATATATATATATATATACACACACACATATATACATATACATATATATATATACACATACATACATACCAGTACCAGTGGCGGCTGGTGACTCAAAAAATTGGGGAGGACAGGACTAAAACCAACATGGAATCTTACAACAAACCGCATCAAACTATATCATTGTCCCACCTGATGAAATCGGAGGGCTGGGGGGCAATTTTAATTTTAACGCAAGCAGCTATCTACTGCTGCTACTCTGCTTTACAGTGGAGAGAATTGAAGATGAATTCTGGAAACTATCATTGGACCAACTCAATATCAATATTGCATAATGGTCGTTGATTGGTAAGGGAGGACGTCCTCCGTTGGAGCGTCATTTTACGTGTTATGGCCAATCACAGATTAGCATGAACAAAAATGAAATACATTGAGTCCAATGTAAGAGATCCCGCTCTGCAGAGGACAGCAGGCACCCGTCTTCCTCTGTCCCCCACTCCCCAAACCACTTCACACACTGCTTTTTCTCCTCCTGTCCTGCAGGTGTCACTGTTGAAGCATTTTAAACAGAATTTCAGCAATGGATTTTTTCCAAAGAAGAGAGAAAAAATACTTTATAAATACTGAGATTTGGTAATGGTTTATTGCAACCAAATATTCTTTTTTATATTTTGATCTCCCTTTTGCCTCTCAAAAAATAGAGGAGGATCAACCTCCTCTGCCTCTATGGACCAGCCTCCACTGATACATACATACATACATACATACATACATACATAGATAAACAGTCAGAAAAAGATAAAAGAAATCTTGTTCACGCTATTAATTCTGGACAAAAAAAAACCTTGAAAGCAAGTTCATGAAATCCATTAAAAACAAAGAGATTGATACTGTTTTTGTGAAAATGTGAAAAAAAGAGGTCATTAAAGATTTATGCGCCACCACATACAAGAAAATAGAAACAGAAACAGACCTTGTGAACATGTTTTTAAAGACTACCGCCTGCTGACTTTTACTCAGCCTATCGGTGAAATAATACTCAGTCTAAACATCTGTAACAGTGGATGTAGTAAAAGAAACTGGGAGAAAAAAACTGTGTGAAATTAAAGAAGAGGTAAAGAAATGGGGAAACAAAAACACTAATTACAAATCAAGAGTAAACATTGTTAAAACCTACATCCTATCCAAACTCCTTGCAAATATCATTCCTCAACCCAACAAAGTAATAAAAAAACAGTGTGCCATCTTAATCTGGGGAACAACCAAAGAGGTAACTAAAAGAGATTTAATGTATAAAAGTAAAAAATATGGAGGTCTGGGTGCTGTAGAGTTGGGCGACAGATTGAAAATTGCCTTTGTTAAAATTATATCTGCTGCTATCATCAGAAATGCTCTCTGGAAATGGAAAAAAAAAGAGGAGGCAGGGCAAGATATGGAGGACATGGAAGACCCTTTACTGTAGCCGGAGCCTCAGCCGACATGCTCAGGCAGCTCAGGCCCAAAATCGTAGCTGCACTCAAAAGTTTTGACAAGATATCATTAGTTAAGATCTCATTTTCTCCAATGCTACCATGATCTGACTCTACCTAACACAGTGAGGACTTGAGTCTTTCTTCCTCCACAGCATCCACCGACAGCCTATCACTTCCAAAAAGGGAATCATGTGCATATAATGAAAGGACATCAAGTTGATCCAGCTTCTCTCTCTGATATGAAGGCAGCTCATCATGGCAGGACAGACTTGGCTGATGTAGCTCTGGGACTGTGCCAGAGACAGGACACTGGGCCTTCATTCTACCCAGTCTGTCCAAAAGACTCTGAATAGCTGCTAGTATCTTCAGCTGGGTGTCATTTAGCTGTGTTTGGTCTCCTGCAGTGGCAATTGGACTAAGCAGCTTCTTAGGAGCACTCTTCCCCAAGCTCCCTCCCTGAAGGCGATCAGGAGTGTGCACACAACTGTTCTTTGAAGATGTGTCTGCCTTCCCTCAACTGGGCATGTGGAGGATGAGCTGCTGCCTCACGACCAAGTGGCAACCCCCAGGGCTGTAAAATGAAGCCAATGCGGAAGTGCCAAAAACTGCAGTTCCTCAAATGGCCACTTGAGGCTGGCTCCAAAAGCGAGTCATAGACCCCCATGTTAAAATGCCCAACTTTACAGCAGAAATAAACATGTTTATAGCCTGGTACAAAAAACGGTTTAGGTCTCTATAGCTTTTCCCTTTCATGACAACTGTACGGAAGGTGAATTTTTTCATAACTCATCGGTTTAAATTTTATTAAGCCGTAAAGTTATGCATAATGAAGGACATGGCTGCTTTGAGTGACAGGTCTGCCAGCCGCTAGGTGGCTTGTTTCAGCCATTCAGCCCGCCTCTTTGCCCATTTTTGATTGGCTGGGAGTTACACAGCATCACGCACTGCCAAGATGGCGACGGCCGGAGCGGCTCACTTTGAGCTTCAAAACCGCTCTTCAGAAACCAATGAGTTTTTATACAGTCTATGCTCACGACATGCAGACTGCTCCACCCGTCTGGCTCTATGAATGCCCTCCTCTAGAGAGAGTTCAGTAACAGCACTGCGTGAGTTTTCAATATCATCCATCAAATGCCACCCCCAGGCAGGGGCGGCATTCATGATGGCCATCACAGGAGTCTTTGGGAACATTTGGGAGGCCATTTTCCAACCAGCTACGAATAGCTGAACTGAAGAAACACACTAGACTGCGCCCAGCTGGCCAGAGTCTCCCAATCAGTAAATTATATGACCAATAATTAATTAATTTAAAGCATGCCCACTGCAAACAGGGGATAAGGACAACAAAAATAGTACTACAATGGTGTTTCCAGTATAATAATAAACTTAATTTTATAATTAATTCAATTTATTTATGCAAGAAAAATCCAATTAACCGTTAAGACAAATCAAATATACAAAAATAACTCTACATTTTTCTCAGAAGTGAGGTTTAGCACTTTAATCATATATATACATAAAATGTAAAGACTCCATTCAATGTGTGCAATAGCACGAGGGAAGGTTGAAAACAAAATACCCACTCACTGCGAACAGTGAGCTCCTGGGAAAAAACACAGCAAATCAATTTCAGATTTCCTTCCAACTTACCTGGGATAAAAATGGTTAGAACAAATAGTATTTCATTTACCAAAGCTGTAGAATAACTCTCTACCTGCTTAACCAGATGCAATCAATTAGGTCACCTAGAAAGGGAGATAAAAGGGGGACAAAAACAGTCCTAAAAATAGTTATGGTACTTATGGTCTTGGATGAAGCGAGTAAGGCAAAGAGGAAGAGGCATGTCCCCCCACATGCTCTTATAGATGGCAAGCCAAGCCTCACATGACACTAAGCGCAGTGCGAGTCTCTTTGCTATTTTAAGACTGACGCAGTTGTCATTTTCCCGTCCAGCGCCCACGTTGTTTAAATAGCAAATACACTTGCGTCCATCAGAGCGCCAATGCACGTGTTAGTCTTAAAATGAGGTGTGGTCAGGCACATTGTTGGCGCATTGCTATCTTGAGGAAGCAGAGAGCGATTGCGCTATTGACCAACAAAAACCTGGTCTAAAGTCAATGGTGTAATGTTTTTCTGTTATTTTGAGGGTACATTATCGTTATAGTAATATGCGCCTACATAAGCGGGTGCACAACATACACTCTGCTTGTTACCTACACAGGACGCGCAGCAGGCACAAACATGCAAAAGGTAGCAAAAGGATTACAATGTGAAAGATTATTCTTGTGTATATTAATATATTTAAAAAAATACATATCATAATGCTTAGTCATAATATTTATCAGAATTAACTAATCGCAGTGATGATGGATTCATTTGTTTACTTATTTGACCAAATCATGGCAATACATGTAGGTATTTAAACAGGTGGACAACAACGGATCAGACACAGATCGACTTTCCTGCTGCATCAATACATGATGACATGAGGAACACAAGGAAATAAATGAGGTGAAAACAATGATTAAACTAACGAAAGAAATAAATCTACACAGCTTCTAGCTGCTGCCAGCACCAAGATCAGAACCTTGGAGAGCTGATCAAGTCCTAATAACTGTGTTAATGATTCTTTACATGATAAAAATTAATGATTTAATTTTTGAATATTTATATTTAACAAATATTCTTTAACATTTTTGAGAGTACAGTGATCAGGTATCCATACTTTCAGCAATTAAAATCACGCTGATTTGACCTGTTACTCCATGGCTGAACAAAACGATTTTAAAGAAACCAAAGCTGTAATTAAAAAAATAAACCTTTTCAAAAACCAAATGAAGATAAATGTGCAACAAATTAATGAATAGGTTCTTAAACTGGTGGTCTGTGGCTGACCACAGGAGGGTCCAGGAGCAGCAGAGGCCAGTGTGCTCGTTATGGATTGTGCGCTTTCCCATTGCGCACGAGCAGATCCGTTTACTCTGCAGAGAAGCGTTCCTTCTTACTACTTGGCAAATGCGCCGTCATAATAGCAAGCGCACCTGGCTCTTAAAGGGAATGGGAGATGACACTGTGATTGGTTTATTGCATGTTACGCCGAAAACACACCCATGATTAATTAGGAGACTATGGACAACCCCTTTGAACCATGCACCTGGCGCATCGACCATTTTCCCGCCGTTAAAATAGCAAAAGTGGATTTGGTCACACCCTCAATGCAATTGCGCCATGCGCTTCAGACTGTGCGCTTTAGAT
Organism: Thunnus maccoyii; assembly: GCF_910596095.1. Lineage (NCBI taxonomy): Eukaryota > Metazoa > Chordata > Actinopteri > Scombriformes > Scombridae > Thunnus > Thunnus maccoyii. The sequence goes on along the minus strand of NC_056541.1, from coordinate 29,539,641 downwards.
CGTTAAAATAGGGCCCAAGGTCTCAAAGACAGGTAGAAGGATGGCATCATTCAAGGTGAAGACCATGGTGACAGTCTGAGTGAGGTTGAAATAAATATGTACAGTGGAAAAAGCAGAAAAGACTCACATCATCCACTCTCCATAGATCACTGCCAAAGCCGTCACTCTGACCAAAAGTGATTGCATTCTTTAGGAAATCAGTCCCACTGCCATCATCCTGCAATAGAAAATAACATTAATCAACATGTCAAAGCAAGTGGCAGTTCTCAAGACTCAAAGCACACTTGTGCTTTGAGTCTTGATGAATGCAGTACTTACATTGTCAGTGTCTTGCAAAACTGCAACAAGCAATCGAATGTATTCTGTTGCAGCTTTAAGGGTGTCCACTTTACTGGGTTTCCGGTCTGGTCGCATAAGTGGCACCATGCGCTTCAAGCGAGAGAACATGGTGTTCAAGTTCCTGATCTGCACAGAAAAGAGGCTGAAGGTTTACATTAAAGAGGTACAGCGCACACTTAAACATGTCCTTTGAGCTGTAAACTAAATTATATGACTGTACTTTTATGGAAAACGTCAATGCTGGTGTTAATATTGACACTATCACCAAATTTATAAAAATCTGCATTTCACTGGTTGAAAATTGCTCAACCTGTTATCTGCTGTTTAAAATCAGCCTTGAAAAGGCAGGGCCGATGCTAACATAAAGTCAACCATTTGGGAGGTCCCTACCTCATTAAATTTATATAAATGGTAGAATATTAACCCCCACCTCCCCCAGCCCCCACCCGCTGCTGCTGATTGAGACACATCACTCACAGCTTCAGGCAGCACAAAGCTGAAAGGAAAATGAACAGCATGACAACATTTAAATGAGCCAGAAGTCATTTTTAAAACTGACTGACCTGCTGGGGGAAATTTCACTGTCTGTGTTGCAGGAGGAAAAGCTGCTGGACGCCACAAAAACAATAGCAATCCTCTTCATGGTTCGTCCTGTAGCTCTCCAGCTGTCTGTTCCTGCAGTTATCAACCTTGTTTTAAAACATTAAATTGTTCCACCAACCATGTTACTGAACCTGTCCGCAGCAGCCGGTGTAACCGGAGCTCTGGCCTCTGCTACTCTTAGCTCCTGAAGCTAAAACTGTCTTTATGTTAAAATAAACCGAATTCAACTCAGACAAGTTTATCTGAAAACAACTTCTGGCTTAAATGTCGCTGCACTGTTTGTCTTCCTCTCAGCACTGTATTGGCTGAAGCCACCATGGCTAGTCAGTTAGCCAGGTGTATTATGGCTTCAGATGGCCACAGCTAATTATTGTGTGTGTGTGTGTTTGTGCATGTGACACAGCTTGGGACCACCATGGTCCTCCACCACACTAATGTCCACTTCAAGGGATTCTGAAGGGGAAAAGTCCTCCACCTCAATAGAGCCCTCAGTGGCATAGGTGCCTCTGTGTCGCTCTCCAAAAATGGAGAGCGACACAGAGGATGTCACTGAGCGACTCCTGCCGTCCTGTCTCATACATCCATGACAACCCCACCCACGCCACTCCCCTCCTCAGCTCAGCTCCCCTCCACCTCCCTTCTCAGACCCTTGCTCACTTTTTAGCATTTTGCAAAGTTATGCAGTGGGTGGAGTTAGGCTCAGAAGTTACACTTTAAGTGCCAAATTAGGCCACCATGAAATAGATGACGTTGAATAAGAACACATATCTAAAGATTTTAAAGTGTTTGAAGCTGTGACATTTGTCATGACTTCATCTTCCATCAGTAATGTATGAGCTGTGCCTGTTTTGCAAAACCTGGCACATCATGCAAAAGTAATAAAGAGAGTATTGCTATGTCCTTTTTTGCCCTAATTTGATCATCATCTACGTGTGCGGTTTTCTATAGCCTACAGCAACTCAATAGGGCTCTGTACAGAAAATGTTGCAGCATCTCATTCCAGCACAGGTCTTCACATAGTGTCCCAGACTCAGTCAACATTTGAGATTTGCATTTTAAAAAGACATGTCCAACTGAATGTTACAGCAACCCGTTGAGAATTGTTGAATTGTTGAAATACAGGTCTGTTACAGTTAGAGCCCTCAGTTAAGATGTGTTTAATATATTATTTATTTTATTAAGCTTTATTAATTCATTCAGTAAATCTGTTTGAGATCAAGATCTCTTTTGCAAGAGAGACCTGAGAAAAGCTTACATATACACAGGATAAGATGATAAGATGATTCATTCTCATCACAGTCACGAAACAATCATCATACTCACTCAGACACACTACTTAAAACAATCATATACATTATGAAGTATATCAGCTACTAAAACTTAAAAGTCCCTCAGAGGAACAAGTGTCTCTAACTTTAAACTGTGTTGCAGTTCATTCCTGTAGTGAAATGCATAATACTGGAAACTAGTCTTCCCCAGTTCAGAGTTTGTATGAGGAACTTTGAAAGCCAACCTGCTCTGTGATCTGGTGTCATGGTTATTAGCTCTGACCCCAACTAAAGATGTTAAATAACTTGGCAACTTAGATAGTAAGCCTTATAAATGAAGACACAGGTATGCTGGTGCCTTCTAGATGCCAATGACGACCTTATTATATAACTCATAGTGGTGACAGCAACAGCTGTCTGCTGTGGCATCCAGAGGTTTAAGGGTGGTGGCAGCATAAGCATACAATCTCCATAATTCAATGTTCAACAGTATGGTTGATTGTATAATGTGTTTTCTGCTTTGAAAAGAGAAACAAGCTCTATGTTAGAGTGAGAAAGAAAAAAAATCTTACATCATGAACCATTTTTTTCCATTAAATTACTTTCTCGAGTTTAACTGTGCTCATGAAAATAGAGAGATTTCTCCTTTATGCCAAACTGCACTGACAAATCCTGGGATTTAACAGGGCTATTCTTACTGGAAGAGACAGAAGTCTTAAAGCAAGACTTTGGCCTGTATCTCTCCTTCATATTGGCCACAGGTCATTTCGGTGTATGTATTGATTAATCCAACAACCACGGTGATGAAAAACGTGAGGGGAAAAAACCGAACAGCTGACCAGGGTGGCCCAGTAATCCACTCAATATTAAACCCAAAAGACTGTAGCTGGACAGTATGAACAGGAAAGGTAATTGTCACTGGTGAAATGTATCTGTGCGGTCGCTAGTTGCGGTGTAATGGGCACTACAGTCTGTAAAATATCGCTAATAACAACTCGTAAAGTTTAATGGCGTTAATAGATAGCTGGTGCTAAATATAGCTAAACTGGCTATATTGGTTTGACGTGACCTTTTCTTTTCAAGAGAACAAAACCTGGCTGGCTCTCCTCACATTTTATCCAACTATCAAGCATTAGTTCATGGTTTATTAAATACAGTTTCCACAACTCACTCTCAGTCGTTCCTTGGCGTTGACCAGCTCTCTTTTTTTCACAGTTTCACTGAAGTCTTCATTGACGAAATATAATCCGTCCTTCCCTCGTTTAAACTTTTCGATGTTGTTGTAAACAGGCAGTGCTGACTCTCCCGTCAAGCGCTTCAAAATATCACTCATTAATTCCTCCTCTGGAACCTTCATTTTAACAAGTAATGCTAATCCCGACAATATATTGCCTTCTTATCGATTTTTTCTGTACTATGTCATGTAAATAGATGGTAGAGGAGCCCCAGGCAGGGCGGGGATCACACCTGTGCTGCTACCTGTTTAATTAGACCTCTGCGGCAATGGACCGAGGTGAGGCTCTCTGTCAAAAGGTGAACAAAATGTCATGGTTAGATACGTGTTCACACTACAGAGGGCACTGCAATGTTGGTATCCACACATTTCACCGGAGTAAATAGTTTATTCCAGGGAACGTGTTAAAGAATAAATTAACTCAGGGCTGTGTTTCTTGGGCCACCAGTCCTTCAATATGCATTAAGAAACCTCCTATGAGGGACTTAACTGGCTTATCAACAGTGGTGGATGAAGTATTCAGACTCTTATGTAAGTAAAAGTAGAAATACTGTATTCTAAAAGTACTCCGTTACAAGTAAAAGTAAAATATTACTTAAGTAAAAGTATGGAAGTATTATTAGCTAAATATATTTAAAGTATTAAAAGTAAAGTGCATTATGCTGACTGGATTCTTTTAGAGTGTTATATTATTATAGTATATTATATTGTTTGTTTTTTTCACTAACAAATACATGTAAGAGCATTTTATTGCTGTAGTTCATCAATGTGGAGCCAATTTTAGATACTTTTGGTAGATAGTACTGCATCATATTATATAAGTGTATCATATGCTTTTATAATAATAACAATAATAATAATAATAATAATACACTTCATTTATATAGCACATTTCACACACTAATGCAGCTCCAAGTGAATAATATTTGTTTTAAAAGAAAAGAGAAGACAATTTAAACAACAAACAAAATCTGAAAGGTATGTAGTAACTATAAGTGGCAAATAAATGTGGTGCAGTAAAAGTTATAGTATTTCCCTCTGAAATGTAGTTGAGTAGAAGTAGAAAGTAGCATAAAATGTAAATAGTACAAGTACAAGTACCTCAAATCTGTATTTAAGTCCAGCACTTTACAGAGTAAATGTACTTAGTTACTTTCCACCACTCCTTATCAACACAATATTGATACTTCATACCACCTGTTTAGGACACCTATGATCAAAATTGGCTCAGCAGATACAATTTTGGGAATAATAATATTTTAAACTGATGAAGAGAGGAATAGAAGCAAATATGGAAAGATAAAGGGAACATAGAAAGAAGGAAGGAGAAAGAAAGGATGGGGTAAAAAACAATGCGGAAGAAGTGAAATTACACTCTTCTTCTGGTCAATATTTCGAAAACCTGATGAAATTACCCGTTATTATCCGAGATAATGATGGTTTTGTGTCTGTAAAGCAGAGCATCAAACTGAGAATTTCAACAGAGCAGAAACAGATGAAACAATACAGACAGTAGAGATATAGAGCGTGATATTGAGGGGTTTAGACCTTTTCTGACCCTTCTGAGTGAATCAGAAGGTTCACTGGATATCAGTTTGAATGGTATTTAATAACAAGGTTTCTTCAGGAAATCATGGCAACTTACAAGGTAGCCCGTTGGCTGAGCTGCTTGTTTACTGTGTTTTCTTCCTCAGGTAGGGAAGAAATTACCTTGCTTCTTATTGTTTATGTTACTGTGACAACTGAACTCAAAGTTTCCTGTTGTCTCTATCCTGAATAACTATTTTGCATCCTGGCAACAGTGATGTATGGACTATAGCAAGCTAAAGTAATGACACGTGTAATTTTGATCCAAGTAATCTCAATGTGCTTTATCTTTATTCTTGTTTCATAAAGGCATATATCATGTTAACATCCACATGAAAAAATATTATAAATTACATTTAACAGTACGGAGCTAATATTATTACCAAAGCCTAAAAATAACACTGTCAATGAAACAAATATTCAGGTCACTGTAGTCTGATTGTTTTTTGTTTGTTTTTGTTATTTTTTTTTCAATCTTTTTATTCCTATTATGCATGCAAAAACAAACAAACAAAACAGAAGAAACAATAACAGCTTCCATTGTTTTAGAATGTTTCAACATAAAAAGAGGAGGGAAGTACATTTAAGTCTGTGTATACTGTACACATGTACTGTGTGTAAATGAACATTTCATCCCTGGCAGACTAAATCAAAATGAACCCACAGGTCCAGGCAGTGAAACATTCAAATTTGTTAAAACAACAACAACACAAAAATAAACACACAGACAGACACACTAGTATCATCAGTTGGTTTCCACTGACAGCATTTTTGTAAGAATACACCAAGGCCATAAAGTAGCAGCTAACACTGTCTCAGGTGCATGGGGTAGAGGTCTTGCAGGTTGCCTACCATCTGTCAAGAAGGGGTTACCAAATCTTATGAAAAATATTTTCCTTGTTGATGAGTGTATATCGTGGTCTTTCCAGGTGAAGCACATTTGCCAGATCTTTGAGTCATGTATGGAACTTTTTCTAATTTCCAATTCTGCAAAATGAGTTGTTCGGCCAAAAGAATACAGAGAGAAATGTTTAATTTCTTTGAAGTATTTGTAGAGCAGGGTACAGAGATTAGGCAAAATATACCCATCAATGAGTCAAGAATGATGCCTTTTTTGAAGGCTTTTGGCAAATAATCAAATATGAGCAACCAGAAAGGTTTCAGTTTTGGGCAGGACCAAAGCTGAGGTCTGTACTACAAAGCAAGTTCAACATACCCAGGAAATCTTTTTGTTATCTGGCTTCACTGAGCCTAACATTGGCCATCCAGATAACCAGCACTACGAAGCTGGTCATCAACTAGCTCAGTCAACTCTGGGTTTTCCAGCTATAAGCACGTGTGAGATGAAATGGTGTTACAAAGTACCTGCTGAAAACTTCTGTTTTAGGGACAGCAAAAAGTCATATTCAACAAAGAAAAATGTAAATGAGCCTGTAATCATACAACAGAATAAGAAGATGTAGAAACACTAGAAATAATTTCCACATATTAAATGTAGGCTAAGGCTTAAAATACATATAGGAATTTATATATATCACTTAAGTATAGAGTGAGTATTTTTGCTGTTTACTTGGATGATGAAGAAAGCATTCTGAATATGTCACATAAAAAAGAAACTTAAAAGTAATGTCAGACTGTTTCTGCTACCAAAGCAAAAAGTGGAAAAGTAGTTAATAACTGATGAGGTCTATCTGACCCAAATGTTGCATTTATAATCATGGGAGCCAAGTGGGCGGTGTGCTCCAGAATTATTCTTCAGTTGCTGAACCTTACATTACCAATTACGTAATAAAAGATGACTCACTCTGAGTGTAATAAATTCATTATGCACAATCTTGAAAGGACTAGTATATAAAAATCCCATGAGTGCATTAATGGAGATAGGCATAAGTGCACTCTTCTGCCATTTCATCTTATAACCAGAGAGGTTTCCTCACTGCTCAATAAGCTGAAGTAGGGGTAGAATGGATGAAGTGGGGTGGGCTATAAGCAATGTGACGTCATCCACAAATAGAGATCGCTTATAGTCTGTATTAAGAATTTGAAGTGGCAGTACATTTTCATATAATCCAATCCAAGATTAAATGGTTGTGAAAGCTCACTATTTGTAAGAATTGTAGCCTGGGGTGAGCATACATAATAGAGATCCAATTCAGTCAAAGTGTTTTAAAGAAGAAAGCTCAGATCTCCATTTAATATGATCAAAAGCCTTTTCAGCATCAAGAACAATTATGGCCGTCTCCTCTTTATGTTTGTGGAACACAACATTAAAAAGATGACAGAGATTAAAGTAAATATGGCGGCCATTTAATTTCCATTTGAAGAGGCAAAATTGGTTTATAGGAGGACATTTCTGAAGGAATCCTTTCCTTTTTCAGTATCAAAGCAATGTTTGCTGTATTAAGCAAAAGGGGATGCTCTGACTTTTCCTTGGCATAGCTGAACATACGTAAGAGTAATGGGGCCAGACGAGACTGACTGTTTTGTAGAATTCAATAACAAAACCATTGGGCCCAGGGGCTTTATTGTTTGGAAAGCAGCTTTTATCTCCTCTAGAGTAATATCTGAATCAAAGGCCCTAGCACTGGATTCATCCAGTGTGGGTAGCTGACATTTTTAAAGAAATAACTCAACATTATCGACCTTGGATGATTTTAATTTTGATTGATGTGATTCTTCATAATACTGAGCAAAACATTAAGTATACTTTGTTACTTACCAACACTGCCTATTTCAATGTTCAATGGGGTATCTGACTATTGTTTTAAGACAGACTTGAAAAACTGTGAACGCATTCTTTACGGAGTCAGGGCAGTGACTTTTGGCATTGAAAACAAAACCGGAACTGAAAAAAATTTTTCCTCTTAAGTATGAACGAAATTTATGAGTGGTCCAGACCTGTCATATGTGTCATGAATACATCATCTCTGCCTTTCTTCACTGGGGAGAAAATCTTGTTTGACTTACAATTACGATGTCCTAATATAGATTAATTTGGAGTTTAAATATACAGAAATTCAAAAAAAAAAAATCATCATCATCATGGCTGCCAATTTATTTAAAAGGTTTTTTAGATTTTATGGCCATATTTTAACACAGCAACTTCTACATTTCAGTAGTTGCTAGGAAACTGCGACAGCTACCTCTGTGCCACTCTGCAGCTCTATGTCCAGTATCATCTTAGGTTGCAGCTGACAATGTAAAACATCACCTGTAGACTATAATATTCTCCTCTAATATCTCTGTAACTGTCACTGCCTCCCATCACGGAGTGCTTTGCTTTAGAAAAATGTTTTTTAGCATCTTACTTCACATCAAATCATTCCCTCTATTTCTGTCACAGTGCAGAGCTGCTCTGATGACATGTTGGCTGGATTCATATTTTCTAATTGTTTCTGGTCTCTTACTGTCACTCCTACATTTGTTTTTGTCTTCTGATTTCTGAAAGCAGGACTTGAAGCTGTGCAGTGTTTTTACTCTTTGGGAACTTTTTTGTGAATGGAACGCGGAGCCTTTCTATGGCAATTTTAGGGGCGTGGATTATGCTAATGATCACATCTCACAGACACACCTCCTCATGAACAGGTGACATTCATCAGGCTGAAACAAACGATTTACAACAAGTTCAGGCAGTTCAGAGAGTTTCTTGAATCCTACGTAGGATTTTCTTATTTTCCTCTTATTGCTTTGTGTGAGAACAAATATAAGGTAACAATAAGAGAACATTCATGTATGAGGCCCATTGACATTAGATGAAAAGTATTGGCACTGAAAGAAGTTGCACTGAAAAATAAACAGCCATTGAAAATCTTTAAAGCTTTCAACCTTTTAATAAAATATGAACATTCATTTTTTGACCTTGCATTTGCAATCTTATCTCATTTCATGTTTTAAATTCTGATGTGGTCCATTTTTTTTGATGTCTTTTTACACTGACAGTTTTTTTCACACTCACAGCTGAATTCATTTTAATGACTGTGCTTTATTTTTCATGGCCAATACTTTTCTTTCAGTTAGTACTGTTAAAAAATCTGTTAACATTGCAGTGGTTGTTTGATCAGCATTTAACTTTGACAACAGAGGCTAGAGTTTGTGTCCCATCCTCTGCCATACATCAGTGTTGGTCATGATCTTTCTCTAACCTTAACCAAGTAGTTTTAGTTGTATAAACATACTGTGTATACCAACCAACACAGACAAATTCCCTTTTTGACTTGAGTTAACCAGATTTTATTTATTTTTCAACAGTGCAATAATATTGTGCAATAATTCAACTGTGCAATACTCTGGTATATATTTATATTTATAGTGCATTAGTACTGCATTCAACTAATTTTTCTTATTTAGTTTTGCTTTTTCTTGCTTTTAGCACATTTACAGATAACTTTTCTCAGCCTGATTATTTACACTACTGTTCTATATTGTAGTATGATGTATGTATTTTCACATATTCCTTATTTTTCTTATTTTTCTATTTTTCTTTATGTAGTGTTACATATTGTAGTATAATGCACATATTTTACATTTTCTTATTTTTCTTATTTTCTGTTTTCTCATTACTGTACAGTTTATTATATTATTATAATTAGTTGCATAATGCACTAAAACTTAATGCATGTTGAATGCTCTGAAGCTAATGCAGCCAAAAGAGCCAATACTGTACTGTACATTGAGCTTATTGTAATTTGATATCATTTTCAAACACTGGTAGAATCAACATTAACACAATCCCACTTATTTTCTGGAGGAAATGCTTCCCTAGTTGATAATACACTTTAATTCTAAAATTTGTAAATTGTGTATTTTATAATTTCCATTTAACATAATATTATTATTACTGTGAAAATGTTGTTTTCTTCCTTACTGTATTATATTCTAAAGTTTTTGTTTGATTTTATGCTGTCATGCTTCATCCTCTGATGTCCTTTGTTTCCATTCACAGTGTAGTGACCACGGTATCCAATCGTTGAAATCCATTTGTGTATTGTGTGTCACTATTGAGCTGACTGAGATTAATAGACACCAGTGCAAAAAAAAAAAAAAATTGAATGTCCAGATGTGCTTCAAAATAAAGATATTTGTTTATTCGCTCCTTGCCTTTACAACAGTTGCATATGGAAAAACTATTACAAAAGATGCAAAATAAGCAAGCAGGGAGGTGCAAGCTGTGCAAGGTCTAAAGACTGTATGCTTTCTAGTCAGCCACACCACTAGGCTGCAGAACCTGTCCTTTAAAGGAAAATCACATTAATAAACACACATTGCACACACAATACAAAATGACCAGTATACAAAATTAAGGAATATAAATGAATACAAACTATGGAATTGGCTCCTACACACAGATTAAAACCACTCAGGTGCAAACTAGTGACCAGCCTGTGAATGGAGCCTGTGAGGGTAGGATCAACACATATGTTTGATCCTACCCTCTTTTCTGATCAGTACATCAATGAAATCACCAAGTCCACATTCTTTTACTCGTCCGGAGAAGTGATGCAGCTCAGATGATGTCTATATAAGGTGACAAATTTCCATATTTGGAGGTGGCAGGTTGTGTGGATGGATATATCATAACTTGCAAAAAGGGGACGTTGTGGACTTTACTGCAGGAGACAACTATTTGCTTACCTGTTATCTTCTTGTCAGGTCGGTCTCAGTCTCAGTGAATTTATTAAGCCTTTGTAATTAAAGTCCATGTCTGTCCTGTCAATGAGATTACTGTAAACTTTCTGAAAACCACTGCATCTCTCTAACCCTCTGTTTGTTTGTTGTCCCACAAGCACAAGTGTCATGAGCCTCTCTTTGTCTCTCTCTCTGTCTCTCTCTCTCTGTCTGTCTCTCTCTTCTCGTCCATGTCCTCTCTTCTCTGTGCTGGACCACTGTCTGTCCTGAGACCTCCTCCCTCAGCTGTCTGTACCTAGTTCCAGATGTAATGGATCTAGATCTTCATCCTCCAGGAGATTCAACATCACCTCACCTCTCTCTCTCTCCCTTGTGTATAGTTTAATTGTCTCCTCTCCCTTTTTTGAGTATTAGTAGTAGTATAGAGTGAGTTCTGCCTCTTGTGTGTATGTGTAATCTGTCCTCTTTCCAGGTATTCATGCTGACGGAGATCATGTGGCTCAGGTCCTATCAGTTTGGTGACACCTGGAAGTTGCTCGACATCCTCGTATCTCACATCATATTCTTCATATATGTTATCAATCTATCCTTAATTTTGTCATCCTAATTTTCCATGTTGTCATTTTGCACAACATCTGCTGGAAGAGGGATCCCACCTCTGTTGCTGTTCCTGATGTTTCTTCTATTTTTATATATAAAGCTTTTTGGGGAGTTGTCCCTTATCTGAATTTAGGGTCTAAGGATAGAGTTTGCTTTATGTTGTACTGATTGTAAACCCCCTTGATTTGTGATTTGTGATATTGGGCTATATAAATAAAATTGACTTGACATAAACATAATGCACATGACTATGAAGCAATAAAATTAATCATTTTTATGAATGTGTCTGCATCAACCATTTCCAAAATGTACAAACAGAATCCTACCCCAACTTATTACATTAATAAAGTCCACTAGGTGCAGCTTTTGGTTGGATTCACTATGTTAAATTAATAATCGAGAATTAATAAAGTCACTATGGTAAATGATCAGGTGAGAACGTTTTCATCTCAACAATATAAATCAGGATTTAGACCTGGGTATAGTACTGTGATGGCAGCATTGAAATTCTTGAATGAATGTTGCGGGTGCATTAGATAACAAACAGGATTGTGTCGCCCTTTTATTAATTTATCTAAGGCTGTCGATACTGTCGACTATCAAATTCTTTTGAAATGCCTAGAATCTTTTGATGAAAAGTCTTGTAATTGGTTTGCAAATTATCTCAGTGGTAGAACTCAAGCTGTTGTGGCTATACGTCAAGCTTTAGGAGTGTTAACAAAGGTGTGCCACAAGGTTCCATTTTAGGCCCACTTTTATTCACAGTTTTCATAAATGAATTAGGTGACAAAGTGGCAAACAGCATAATTCATCTGTACACAGACAACGCTATTATCTATACAATAGCGCCCTCTGTTGCCCAGGAGGTCCAAAACTTACATATTGGTTTCTGTGTGATACAGCAAACATTACTTGATCTTAAACTACTGTTAAACTCAGATAAAACCAAATTTATGCTGTTTTCTACAAAACTGACTAACAGTACTATGGAAGTCAATATTACTACTCTTAATGGGACACCAATTAAAAGAGTATCCTCTTATAAATACCTTGGTTTCTGGATAGATGACACGTTGTACTTCAAAAAACATATTGATGAAATTACTAAGTCTTTAAAAGCAAAACTGGCATTTTTTATGGACATGTAAATAGGCATGTAAATTAGGCATGTATTATCCAGAACTATAGAAAGCAAATTGTTCAGTCAGCCTTTTTATCTGTTATGGACTATGGTGATGTAATGCCTCTACTCTTAAACCTAAGGTTCATTACTGGGGACAGTTTTAGAACACCTCATTGCATTCAATATCAGAGGACTCGGTGGCAGTCATTGGCAGTGAGAAGAGAACAGCACTGCATTCTATTTATATACAAAGCTCTCTTTGGCAAACCTGCTGGGTACCTTACATGTCTTATTAACTATAGTTCAATTTCACTCTGCACAAGGTCCCAAGACTAATTGGTCCTTGAAAATCAACACGCCAGCATTGAGATTAGGAAACTGTCTTTTAAATATTACACTATACACAAGTGGAACAACTCATAGAAGATAGTAAAATTAGATGAGCTAATCCCTTTTAATCATTTTAAATCTCTTTCAGCTGACATAGAGCAGTGTGAATGCATTTGTTCTAGTTGAGCTTTTGTGTGCATATATTGCTTTTTATTGCCTTAATATGTTTTCATATTATGTGTTTTATTGCTTTTATATATTGCTTTTATTGTTTCTTATATTTTATATTGCTTATTGCTTATCTGTTCATATTTGCTTTTTATATTTGCAGATTATGTTTTATTGTTTCTTATATTTTTTTTATGTTTATTGTAATCAGGGCATCCTTATAAAAGAGAGCTTGCTCTTAATGGCCTAACCTCTAAATAAAGAAAATCAAAAAGTATTTCAGCGCACACCAGGATACAAGGATTGACACGGATTACATTAAAAAACCAAAGGAGCAAACTGCGTGTTTCGCATGTCGCTTCATCAGATTTGCTCTGCACTTGATTGCTATCAGGTGTGTCTTTAAATAGTCAGGTGCTGATCAACAGAGGATCCAACATGTTCACACACAGCATCTCATTTTCTAATACAAATGCACAAAACAGTAAACAGGCAACAGAGACTATGATTACACCTTACAAAATGAGATATAAATATACATTTCCATAAGACTCATATCCACAAGATAATGAGATGCAATTAATGTCAGAGTAGAAAATGCACAATAAGGCTATCCCATTGTTAATAAAAATAAATAAATAAATAAACATTTCATCATGCATCTCAAAAATAGGAGGAGGTAAATACTATTACAGACTAGATATACCTGTCTTATTTGGGGGAGGGGAAGGAAGGGAGTTGTGCCAGGAGGGGTTTTAGTGGCTCAACTTTACCTAAATACAAGGTCACCTGTAGGCACTGAGAAAAAAATGTAGGTTAGACAAACGAGCACAAGTTACACAAATGGACTCAAGTCGAATGCCTCATTCAACCCATGTGGCTCCAAGGAGTTCAGAGTATATATCAGATATGCTTCCCTTTTCAATAGCTGATTTATGATATTGCCACCCCTAGGATCAGAGTGACTCCTTCAATACTTCCACGGTTTCTTTCCAAGGACACTTTAAAGGTATGTCCTTGAATCCGCACTTCAGAGAAAGTGTTGTGATAAAACTTTCCTGATATAACTATTTGTAAGACTAGTGGGGCTAGATATGTATGGATGATGGCTGGACCACTGAGCGGGCCATGGCATTCAGATGATACTGCCTATCAATCCAGTAGGAAAGTCTCACCTGTTCAAAAAATGGTCAGGTTGCCTGCATATTTTATTTGTGTGTAATCAATTAGTTGTTTGGCCTATAAAATGTAATGATAAAGAATTGTAATAATAGTGAAAAATGCCAGTTATAAATACCCACAGACCAAGATGACATCTTCAAATGTCTTGTTTTGTCAGTCCAAACCTGCCAAAATTCCGTTTACCATCACAGAAGACAAAGAAAACCGTAAAACCATCACATTTAACAAGTTAAAATTAGCATATTCGATTATCAAAATAGTTGCCAGTTAGTTTTCTGCCGACTAATCATTGCAGCTCTAATGTAGGCAACAAGTCCTCCGAGTTAAATGACAAAATAAATCGTTTGTAATAGAAATAAACTTTTCCTATACATGAATGGAAGACAGAGGCAACCTGGAAGCCATTTATCATCATGAGCAAAAACTTTGCTGCCATCTCTGAAAAGTCAAAGCAGGAGCAGCTTTGGCTGACTTTGTGTTTTCTGATTTGGCACACATTTACAGCATATTCCATCTTGGTTTTCATTTAAAATACATTGGCTTTGGATGTTGTTTGTGAAGGGAGCAGACAGTCCAATTTGTTTTTGGCTTGATGATGCGAGCATGCAAACCTGCATTATCACACTGATGTCTGGTCCAAATATGCAGATATAAACATTTCTATGTGAAAGTAAGGTTTTCAAAACACCTTAAAGCTTCAAAGTGATTACTAAATCCAATCCAAATTCAACTTGATCTTAACAACACTTTCTGAGGTGTAGCATTTAAATTATACACATACTTACATGATGATAGATTGTTATACGTGAGATTTCCTCCAACACTTTCCAAAAGGCTTGCAGGCAATTCTCCACAACAAATGCATCCTTGGAAAATCTTTACATAATGACTGCTACTTGAAGACACAAGAGGCATCTCTTCTTGTCACAGCCCACTGAAATTTATTGCTGTTGTTCTTGGTAAATGTGTTTAAAGATACAAGCTATAATATACACAATATACATATAGATACATAACAGATTGTAAAACTGAGATTGCTAATGCCAAATGGTTTTGGAAAATGCAATAAAATTTTTAAAATAGCTCACACACTATTTTCCTTTGCTCAAAAGACAGACTTACATGTGAGGATCCTACACCATCTTTCCATTTGATTTATGCATTTCAATAAGGAACCCTCAGGTCACATACCAGCCATTTTTTCTTTTAGACTACAGCCACCCCCTGTGACCAAACATAACTTTAAAGCTTGGGCTATAAATAATTATTCATCTGATCCGTGGATCGCTACTTATTTCACCATGAGGGGTGTCATGCTTTCAAGTGTGTGTACATGAGGGTGACCGACACAGACCTGTGACCTGTCCACACATTGCATTAAAATGTTGTCTTGAGTGATTCCATCACAAGTGGACAGCTCTAAGTACAGGTAGAGTGTTAACGAGGAGTTTCTGCTTGACCAGTTTCTTTAGAAAGGAATGATAGGAGCTTTGGCCACAAACTGCCCCTGGTGCCATGAGCATGTTTGTGGAATATAATCTCCTGTACCAATGGAAATGTGTGGCACTGAGACTAACTTTAAGGTACACACCACAGAAAGAACATATACAGAGAAATGTATATATGCACTCCTCATCTGAATTCCTTCTAAATTCTCATTCACTTGCATTAAATTGCACCAATTAAAACATACAGTATCTGTGGAAGAAATGATCTTCAATATATGGATATACAGTGCTGCTTGAAAGTTTGTGAACCCTCTAGAATTTGCTCTGTTTCTGCATAAATATGACATAAAATATGATCAGATTTCCACTCAAGTCCTAAAACTAGATAAAGAGACATCAGTTAAACAAATGAGACAAAAACTTTACACTTGTTCATTTATTTATTGAGGAAAATGATCCAATGTTACATATTTGTGCGTGGCAAAAGTATGTGAACCCCTAAGATTATCATTAGAGTTGGGTGTTTCAATCAATGGGATGACAATCAAGTGTGAGTCTGGAAGGCCCTGCCTTATTTAAAGAAGAGAAATCTGGGTCTTAACTGTCAAACTCTGAGCTTCACAACACAGGTTTGTGGAAGTGTGTCATGGCTCAAACAAAGGAGATTTCTGAGGACCTTAGAAGAAGAGTTGTTGATGCTCACCAGGCTGGAAAAGGTTACAAGACCATTTCTGAAGAGTTTGGACTCCACCAGTCAACTGTCAGGCAGATCGTGTACAAATTGAAGACATCCAACACCATTGTTGCCCTCCCCAGGAGTGGTCGAACAACAAAAATCACACCAAGAGCAGGCGTGTAATAGTCCAGGAGGCCACAACGGACCCCAGGGTAATGTCTAGGAAACTAAAGCTCTCTCTTGCAGTGGCTACAGTCGATGTTAATGAGTCCACCATCAGGAGAACATTGAACATCAATGGTGTGCATGGCAGAGTTGCAAGGAAAAAAGCCACTTCTCTCCAAACAGAACATTGCTACCATCTACGGTTTGCTCAAGACCACATAGATAAGCCAGAAGGTGACTGGAACAATGTTCTGTGGATGGATGAGACCAAAATCAAACTTTTTGGCTTGAATGAGAAGCGTTCTGTTTAGCGATGAGCAAACACTGCATTCCAGCATAAGAATCTTATCCTATCTATGAAACAAGGTGGTGGGAGTATCATGGTTTGGGCTGCTTTGCTGCCTCTGAACCAGGACAGCTTGCAATCATTGATGGAGCTGTAAGTTCTGAGTTGTACCAGCAAGTTCTACAGGACAATGTCATGGTATCTGTCTGTGAACTGAAGCTCAACAGAAAGTGGGTCATTCATAAAGACAACGACACTAAACAACAAGTTGTTCTACCAAAGAATGGTTAAAGCAGAAGAAAGATAATGTTTTGGAATGGCTGAGTCAATGTCCTGACCTTAAACCTAAAGAAATGCTGTGGAAGGACCTGAAGCATGTAGTTCATGCAAAGAAGCCCACAACATCCCTGAGTTGAGACTGTTCTGTAATGAGGAATGGGTTAAAATTCCTCCAAGCTGATGTGCAGAGCTGATAAACAGTTACCGGAAATGTTTGGTTGAAGTTATTGCTGCAAAAGGGGGTCACACCAGTTACTGAAAGCAAGGGTTCACATACTTTTGCTTCCCACAAATGTGTAAGATTGGATAATTTTCCTCAATAAATAAATGAAAAAGATAATTTTTTTTTTTTTTGTCTCATTTGTTTAATTGGGTTCACTTTGTCTAGTTTTAGGATATTTAGTGTAAATATCTGATCACATTTTAGGTCATATTTATGCAGAAATACAGAAAATTCTAAAGGGTTCACAAACTTTCAAGCAGCACTGTATGTTCATAAAGAATGTTCTAATAAATGCCCTGCCATAAGGATTTAATCTCCAAGGCCTCTCTCTCTGTGACATTCATGGTCTCTCACAAAAGATGTTTTATGTTCTGGGTGCCAGCATATGAGATAAGGTGGCGGGACTGTATCCATGTATATGTTGTGCCGAAGGCTTCTCTGACGTCAGAGTTGTTTTCAATAAACTTCATATACTAAAGTAAGAATCAACTGGAGCCTGTGGAGTTTCTTCATCTTTATTCTTCATCAAAGTGTTATTGGACAGATACTGATCAAGTACAAGATTTCTCCAACAAATCTACACAGATTGTGCAACCTGGGAGGAGGGAACACTTGGGCAAACAGGGTCAGAGTGAACTCTAATTGTAAATAACAAAGATAGCTTTGTTACCCATCCAAGGCTACCACCTTATCTCATATGCTGGCGCCCAGAACATAAACCATCTTTTGTGAGAGACCATGAATGTCAGAGGCCCTGTAGATTAAATCATTAAGGCAGGGCATTTATGAGAACATTCTTTTATAAACATATATCCATAGATTGAATTTCTTCCACAGTATCCATGAGGGAAATACAGGAACACCATTGTGTAAAAATATGCAATTAAAAGTGAAAGACCTGCATTCAAAAATGTAATTATAAAAGTGAAAAACTAAAAACTAAGTGCAAAAGTAAAAATAGTGATTATGCAGAACAGTACCTTTACAGTGTTATGTTATCATATTCCGTCATGGAATTAAAAAAAAATATGAAAAAAATTATTGTTATTGATTAATTTACATGTAAGCAGCATTTTATGCTGTAGCTTGTCAATGTGAAGTAAATTTTTAGGGCTGCAAATTATGATTATTTCTATGATTCATTAATCTACCAATTATGTTCTCCATTTCTGATTGGTCATCAAATTCATCAATCATTTAGTCAAGAAAATGCCAGAAAATAGTGAAAAACACCCATTACATTTTCACAAGGTTCTCAAACCCATAGATATTCAATCTACAATGATATACACGTGAAACAGAGAAAAGCAGCAAATTGTCGCAGTTGGGAAGATGAAAACAATCAGTGTTTGGAGTTTTAGCTCGAAAAGTGACTTAAAGATAAATATTTAAAATAGTTGCTTGTTTATTTTCAGTTGATCAACTAATCGATTAATCCATTAATGGTTTCAGCTCTTCTAATTTTAACTACTTAGGCTACTGTTTGGTAGTTTTAACCCGTAGCAATGCACCGTATTTTATAACATGATCATATGTTTTGTTTAAAAAAAACTGTTTAAAAATGTATAAGTATGAAGTAACATAAAATGGAGATAAAGTACACGTAAACTGAACTTAAATACAGCACTGGAGTAAAGACTACACTACACACCCATGACAACGTATGAACTAAAGTGTCTTTTATTGCAAGGCTCTTGTAGCCTAAGTAAAGTGTTCCTATTATTTTGTCCATCCTCCTGTACATCCATGAGCAGAAAACGGGACCACGCCGCGCCTACTCTGCAGCCAATCAGCGTTTTGAACTCGGGATGACGTCAGCGAGCGACCAACTCGAGGAAGTTGGAAGTTTGTGACAGTACGACTCTTGTTTTTAGCGACAGTTTTAATTCACGTAAAGAAACCGAACAGGCAAAAGTATTGTTTTTGTATGTATTATTTTAAGAAGGCGGCCGTGTAGACAAACTTTGTGTTCCTTGAAGAAGGAGGACAGACAGGACGTAAAGTCGCCACACATCACTGACTAACGATGTTAGCGTCGAGCCTACTTGGGAATTACTGCGCCGAACTCCATGATGACCAAGCGAATAAAGTAAGTACAGGTATAAAACACTCAAGTAGGTTTCCTTTGAGGACATTTGCTGTATCATGACGCAACTCTTCGCCGTGTAACGTTAGCTCTATTGTGAGGAAGTTCAAACAGGGGTTAAGCACGTAGCTCGGCTACTAGCACGTATGAAGCTAGTGACGTCTCCACGTCAATTGTCCGCTAGTCTAAATATCCGCCCCAAGCGACCCTAATTATCATCACCTGTGTGCCCAGAGGTGGAAACGTAGGAACGGCTCACCAGTGGACAAAATGTAAACAATTTTGGGCTCAAGGAGAGGCCATCTTCAGGAACATCTTGGGAAAACAAGATATTGTTGTTAATACTCTCACTTGTAAAGGATTAAATCAGACGCAAAGCCAATAGCTTTGTCTCTAAGTTAAAAGTGTGTTTCTGCAGAGATAGGTTTGGTTTAGAATATATTTTGTGACAAACAAATATATTGAATACTATCTAAATGTAAACATTTAACTTTGGAAATGTGTTATCTGCTGTAACAAAAAATACAAGTTAGTTTGCTTTGAAACTTATTAAAATAATGTAAATAAAACTTAAGGCTGTGATTACTATCACATCAAATTAATTTGGCAGGGCAGCAAACATCTCAAATATTTTAGACACAATAATGTTGAGGTTCAACCAAGACAAAAAAGGTAAACAAGTGGATCACAAAGGCCCTGGCACATTCATACACTCAACTGTAAGATAAAATAAATTTAAAAGATATTAATTATGTACTGGTTTAACATCTCTCAAATGTTTTGGAGGTAGAAATCTAAGTAAAACGTGCAAAATTGTACCCGTGTGTGTGTATATGTGTATATATATATCAGTGGAGGCTGGTCCATAGAGGCAGAGGAGGTTGATCCTCCTCTATTTTTTGAGAGAAAAAAGGGAGATCAAAATATAAAAAAGAATATTTGGTTGAAATAAACCATGACCAAATCTCAGTATTTATAAATTATTTTTTCTCTCTTCTTTGGAAAAAATCCATTATTGAAATTCTGTTTAAAATGCTTCAACAGCAGTGGTGGTGGTGGGGTGGGGTTGGGGGTGGAGGGGTGCAATTGGTGGAGTAGGAGTGGGGGACAGAGGAGGACGGGTGCCTGCTGTCCTCCGCAGGGTGGGATCTCTTACATTGGACTTAATGTATTTCATTTTTTTTCATGCTAATCTGTGATTGTCCAAGACACGTAAAATGACGCTCCAAGGGAGGATGTCCTTCCTAACCAACCGACAACCAGAATGCAATATTGACATCGCATTGGTCCAATGATAGTTTCCAGATTTCATCTGCAATTCTCTCCACTGTAAGGCAGAGTAGCAGCAGTAGATAACGAGCGGTTAGCAACAGTTAGCTTGTTTTAGCAGCCTGAAGGACTCTTTATATATCCATGGAAAGACTATTAAGGACTGTTGTTAAGCTAACCGGAGAAATGATCTGGTCTGTGCAGTGCAGCAGCTGCAGGACGCTGCCGTGGAGGTTGGAGAGAGAAACAACCGGAGAAACAACCAGGAGAGTTAGCTTGTTTGTCATTGTTGCTAATGATATCAAACTGGTTAAGCAGCAGCCACAAAGTTCTGTTAACTAGCAAACAAGATGACCAACAGTCACAAATGGATGTTATAACATGGATACGTCATCTCCATGATAGAAAGAAGAAGACATCAGATAATGTGAGTCAGATACAGCTTCTCTCTCTCTGTCTCTTTGGTCGCTAATTTCATCTCTGATGGTTAAATGTCTCTGTGTGGCTTTTTTTGTGAAGAATGCAGCAGAGATCGTATAATGTGTTGTGGGTAACGTTAGTTTGCTTGTTGAAATTACAATGAGCTATCTGGACTCATTCATTTGTTTTTAATTGAGTGGTTGTTCAGTCACCTGTTGATGTGTGATTAGTGAATGAGTGTGCAGGAGGTCTGGCTGCTTGCTTCAGACAATTTCTTCAGTTTGTTTTTAAGCTGAGTCGTATATTGAGTAATAAGCTTAGTAAGTAACTAGTATAACAAGTGTTAACTAATGGAGTAACAGATCGTAGTTGATGTGTGTTCGGTACTGATCGCCCCCCACGGTTCGGCAGGCATATGAACTGCGGATTAATTACAAAATTTAATGTCTCATTTAAGACAAAGTAAACAAACTGCTGTAAGTACAAGTCATGGGCAGACAGCGTCTCGCTAACAGGGATTTTGAAGAGCAACGATCAAACCAGCATCTAACGGGTCCAAAGTGACATTTGAATTATGTTTACCTGCTGTTTAATGTGCCGCAACTGAGCAGCTAATTAGCATCTAGCTGCTAACTGACGTTAGCGGTGAATGTTTGTTATCATCAAGTTTTGATGACGTGGACAGAGGCTGTTTCATTCACTGTTTAAAAGAGGAAGGTTTCATGCCTCATATTGCAATAACTGAGCATTAAATATTTTATAAATTTTATTTTATTTAAACATTGGACATCTTAAATGTTTGTTTTCAAGACCATCGGCAAAAGTTCCTTGCTGTTTCTGGATGTAAGTCTGTTACAGAATAAATGGAAAACAAAGTTTTATTTGTCTCTCCCTTTTTTTTTCGCTGATCCTAATAATGTTCTGATCCGTGACTCAAATCCGTGATACAATCCGAACCGTGAGTTTTGTGTTCATGTTAACACCCCTAGTGTTAAAACAGCAGCAGTTTCCCTCGGTTCACCTGCTCACAGTTTTTCAGGTACTTGGCAGGTCGGTTGTTCCTGCATCTTGGAGAAGTTGCCACAGTTCTTCTGTTGATTTTGGTGTCTCAGCTGCTTCTATCTCTTCATGTAATCCCAGACTGACTCCATGATTAAATCATACAGATAAAAATAAAACATCAATAAACAGGACATAATGCCGTTCTCTTGGCTGGAGGAGAAATTCAAACGCCTCTGCTTCAGCTCGGCTCTGGGAGCCTGAACCGACAGAATATTAAACTTTAATTTCATTGGGTGGATGTGGCTCCGCCCGTCAGGGCTCTGTGGGGGTCAAACCATCTGTTCCAGGACTCCTCGTTCTTCTTATCGATGAAGATAGTTTTTTATGACTCTGGCTGGATGTTTGGGCTTGTTGTGATGCTGCAGAATAAATTTCGGACCAATCAGATGCCTCCCTGATGGTGTGGCATAAAGGATAAAGGTCTAAACATCTAACGTGCCTAAAACTTTTGCACAATACTGTTTATATATATGTGATTCTATCTATCTATCTATCTATCTATCTATCTATCTATATATATGTATATATATATATATATATGTGTGTGTGTATATATATATATATATATATATATATATATATATACATATATGTGTACAATTAGTATATTCAGCTATAATCATTTATCTTACTGACTACGTTATTTTCTGTGCTTAGTTCATATATCATTTGATTCGCTAGTTTTCTTTATGAAATGACAATAATGTTAGTGGGTAAATACCCCTAGCTTCAAGCTTAGCCTAGCAGTTAGCTTTGTGCATTCGCAGTCAAAGCAGCCCCATTAAAACAATGGTGTGTGATGACTGTTCCACAGTTGCAGACAGGATGTCACTACTAGAGAAATGTGTTCGTGAGTTAGAGTAGCTTTTTTTGGCTAACGTCACTTTAGATGTGACGGGCACTCCAGATAGTTGTATCCCTGCTAATGATAGCACTAGCGTAGCCTTGTTGGCTGTGATAGGAAATGGGTATGTACTTTGATGCAAACCAAAAACTGCAGACTGACAGGCTGTTGTTGTGTATATTTCTGCTGTTAAATCCATCCCTATCGAGTAAGAAATGTCCAAAGTTTATCATCTTTATCAACATACATTCTATTGCGATCCCGTATCAAGATTGTTTTATCGCCAAGCCCTACATTAAGGACAAGCAAAAAAATGGCTGTGTAATTCTGTTGCCTAAAACTGTGTTGATGACAGACATCTGATGGCAGCCTAATGATAATTTGTCAGGTTAAGATCATATTAATTAGTTACAGTCAGCTCAGATTATTAAAGTTGGAATGCAGAAGTTTTTGGGAGAGTTAGACTTGTGAGAATTAGAATCAGAAAACAATAGTTTACAATAAATCATTTTATCTCGATTATCTTGTTTTCATAATCGTTGGAAGCCAATATCGAAAATAAAATTCGATTAATCGCACAGCCCTAGCCATTTGACATGCCACAATAGGAAAAGCACAGGTGTGATTAGTAACATTAATGATGGCTGAATTCCTTTTATTCGCCTCAGTCTCAGGGTCCTGGTATTATGTATGCTGGCTCACTGTCATGACTTGCTGGGACAATTGAATAGAATGGAGTAATATTGGGTATTTGCCGATACCAAGTCAGATCTGATACTTATATTTATGTAGTAAAATATGTATCCGGCACATTAAAATAACAGGTGTAACCTACTAAATTTGGCACACCTTATTTTTCACAAGCTACTAAACTAAATTGTTAATATTATTAGTAACACCTGAGGGATGTTCAGTCAAGCTGGCTAAAGGAAAAGCCTGGCTTATTTTGATAAGCCTCGCTAATTTAAGTGAGAGTTCCGTTCCATCAGTGGCTTAGATGATTCGCTGTTTAGTAACCATGGTAACTTGTTCAGCAGAACTAGTCTGCTCCATGGCAGGCTAGCTGCCAAGCTTAATTTAGCTGTGTGTCAAAGAATGTCCGACGGACAGAAACAGACTCCCAAAAAAAAGTTCCATCGTGTGTCTTTTCGCACTCGCATCACTTGTCCATGTTCGGAAACATCAAATGGAAGAACTGTGAGGGACTTTTACAAAAATACTTCAGTTAATGTCCATTTTATTCATGGTCACTTCTGTGCTGGAGCGAACCCTTTTATTTAAAAGCTTAGTATTTATAATTTAAGAAATAAAAGTGTGCCAGCGTTATTTTGAAGTTATTTATTTATTCATTCACTCATTTTGTTCAAGCTGTGAAGACAAAAAGAAAATTAAATAAAGTCCAAACCATGATCTTCTGCTGTGTTTAAAATGTATACAGTGGAAACCGCTGATAGTGATCACGGTTACAGTGATCAGCTGCCTATATGCATCAAAAAGCTCGGGACAGAATCATTCCTGTACAAAATTTGTGCTGTTTAAATAATGAACCTATAGTAGTAGTTCGCTTACAGTGTTTATTTTGGATCTCTTTATACATGATGGAAAACATATGGAAAAACATTTAAAATTACGGTAAACCTATTTTTTATTACTTTCTTCCGATGAAAAGCAGCTGCAGCACCATTATTGCCCACCTGAGGTTGCTGCTGCGTGACAAACGTAGTCTCCTTAAAGCTTACGACAATAAAAGGGGGAAAGACATCTAAGGAAAGGATCACTGCTCTCTTCACCTGTTCTTCTGCCGGGGAAAATAAGTAACTTGTCGTTGGCAAAAGTCAGAACACGCTGCTTCGAAATTGTGCGCACACTGTGTTTGAAACAGCTGTAGTGTATTTTGAAACAGTCAATTAAATTCATTAATAGTGAAGCTGTCCGTTTCATTACTTTGTATTCATGTTGGCTAATAAATTTACAGATGTCATTTAGATGGTATTCTGCATGAGAAACAAAGAAAAAAAAAACGGTTATAATAATCATCCGCTTATAGTGATATTTGACCCGGACAGACATGATCATTAAAAGCAATTTCCACTGTACTTATATCCTTCTGCAGTTTCTTGTCCAACTGCAACTTCTTATTTTTTAACTTTCATTGACACTTGTAAATGGACATCCTGCAAAGGAGAAAATGTGTCAAAGAGTAGATGATGATATTGGTAAGTTGGTTCTCTTAAGTTGCCTACACCATAATTTTAAACATACATCTGATATTGTCTAGTATAGTGATAATATAACCACGGCCAGTGATCAGAATGCTCATTTATTAACAAATAAAGACAAAACCATGAACAGGGACAAGCACTGCTCTTCACTTTCCCAATCAAGCTGGATGGGGGATCAAACTTCTAGTAATAAGTTCGCTCTTGTAACCTTTAGACCATCACTACCCGCTGACAGGTAGAGATTTAATCTGTCGCCAGGTTTGTGCCAAGCCATCTCCCTCACCTTGTGAATTGCAGCAGTATTACCCTTTTTGGTGAAGACTACTTTATATTCTTCATATAGTTTCATCAGAAGGGTTTGTTCTGCTGCTGAGAAGAACACTGCTCTAGTTTTCCCTTTTTTTTGCGACATAATATCCTCTTTTTGATAAACGAATGGTCTGGGCACACTGTAAGCTTATTCCAGCCTGGCGAGAGGTAGTGTTGACTAGACAAGAATAAGCTGCGTTAGTGGAACAGCTTGAGCCTAAAGTGAAAGCTGACTTTTGCACAACTCCATTACATAAATAAATGTCACCAACTGAAACAAAACGTTGCATTTATCCCTGTTCCTTTGGTAAATGCCAGGGCCATGTTTTGTTTTCTTCCACTTATTCTTTACCCCCTAGCTTGCCTGCAGTGTCAGACAAAACATCTCAGGCATAAGCTGGACATTTCAGAATGTCATGACATTAACTGGAAAGGTCTTCTTCTCACCTCATTTTGCCAAGCTAATTCTTGCTAAACTCTCTTCATTATATCAAGGGTTTTTTCATTATTCTACATTGTAGAACAATACCGAAGACATCAAAACTATGGAATAAAACATATAGAATCATGTAGTAAACAAGAAAGTGTTAAACAAATCAAAATATGTTTCATATTCGAAATTCCTAGAAGTAGCCTTAATGACAGCTCTGCACACTATTGGCAATATCTTAACCAGCTTCATGAGGTCGTCACGTGAAATGAACTTCTGAATGAGAAGGTGTGTCCAAACTTTTGACTAGTACCATATATATGTATATGTATGACCTGGCTCAAGTGGCCACAACAAAAGGGAAACACACCATGGCAATGTTTAACAAAAGAAGCCGTATTAAACCAAATTAAGCCAAATTAAAGAAGTAGGTAAATGTAATTAAAGCATGGGGTGTTGATATCAGTAGCGTCAGTGATGCATGGTATGGCTAGGTGTAAGGTGTGTGTGTGACTGTTGTAAGGTACGAGAAAGTAAAACGTATCAAAACTAAGGCAATATAACTAAACCAAACCAAAACAGGTGCCAGTGGAAGTGAAAGGGGGAGATCATGATGATATTTAATTGGTTTGATCTAATTAAATTGACCAAAAGTTCTGGTTGGGGGGATAATGTCATATTCAGACCTCCTACAAGTCAAAGCCAGTCTACCGTTGTCATTGTGGGTCTGATGCATTGTATGCCACAGTTTTACAATATTACAGACTAGTAGCTACAAATACTGTCAAAAGAGCCAAAACAAGTGTAATATTCCTTCTTTATTGATGCAGTTCTGGAAATGCCTTCAGCTGAAGTTTTTTTTAGCATTCTTTATTTCATCTCCAAATTTATCCTTGCTGAGGTTTTGACCACGATGACATGATGAAAATAACATAATAGACTCGATTATCCAGCACTGCCTCATTGGTTAGTAAAAAGTATGTTCTAAATTTGGGAATAAAAGCTCATTTCACTCGATGCACCATTAATGTTAGTTGCTGCCCTTTTTACACAGCCTGTTCAAGGCGGGAATGCTGCGCCTTTATTCCGCCTCGCTGTTCTATATAAAAGGTATGGACACGCAGCGGGGGGCAGAGTTGCTCCTCCAATAAGTCGGCCACGGAGGTAGTCATAGCCGGCGGGACGTCTGTGTGAAGCTTCGGGATAGCTGGAATGGCTGGACAGGGAGCTGATGCTATTGTGTTACACATCATGCTGGGATGCTATGTAAAAGCACACACGGTGGCATTATGCCGGTTTTGTTCAGTGAAAAAAAAAAAAGATAAAAGCGAAGGTGGCTTAGTGACGGATCTCCTTTACAGCTATAATGCGGTATATCTGTATAAAAAAAGTGAGAATATATGAGATGAGAGTATAAAACAGCCTCTGTAAAACTGCAATGAACACCCCACCGGTCGGCAAGACCCACGTATATGTATTAACAGTAACGCCAAATGACTAACACTATATTGGCTAACGTGCCAGACAAAAGACACTAGCGTTAGCGTTAATATTACTTATCATAAGCAAAACGATTATGTTTGTTGGCTTGGTGCCGATGAGCCGAACACTTTTTTGACCTGTTCGCTTCCTTTGATAAAGTCGTGATTACTTTTTCGCGGTTCCAGGCTATTTTTGGGTGGGTGAGCCCTGCATGCCTTGCAGTAGAGGAGAGTCGTCTTCTTCATTTATTCGACACCAAGCCAGTCTATTTTCCATTTTTCTATAGTTGAAGCTGCAACTTTCTTTGCCGTCTTATTCGTCTTTATTTTGCTTGCTGGCGGTGGTGTTGGTGACGGCCCAGGACTTAGGTTGCTTTCATCGGGTGGAGCAGTTAGAGTTTTTGTAAGGAGGTAGCGGTCCATCCTGGCAGCGAACTTCACTGCAGGTGCAGCAGGAGAGCAACACCTCTGTCAGGTATCGTAGTGCGTAGTGTGAACAACAGCGCTGTTTGTGTTTGTGTGTTGAAATTGAAATTAAATGAATTGGATGAAAATAAAATGATGGCATCATGTAGAATTAGGATATTGACCTAAACTGGTAAAGATAAAATTATTTTTTTCGAAAATTTGGGGGCAATTTCTGCCCCTCGATCACGGTTTTTAGGGGCATTCTGAGATTTCTTGGGGCATTTTTTCCTTGCCCCCTGCTAATTTCAGACGCTGTCTGTTGATCAAACACCTCCTTGATGTTATTGCATAATGGATAAGAATCTAAACATCTGACATGCCTAAAACTTGAATGGCATTTACTCAGTGTGTTGCGTAGGTACATAGTCAGACCTTGAAAAGTCTGTCAATTCCTTTAAATCTCGTCCTAAAACCTTTCTTGTGATCTTTCAGAGCACACAATTTTTATTTGAAATCATAATCTCCCTTTCATCTGTTTCATCTGAATGGCTTTTTCTCTAATTAGAAACATAGTCAGGCAAAACAGACTATTGGCATGTCTGAAGCTGTTTCAGAGTTTCACCAGCATCATAAAAGAAAATGCACCCCTGAAGTGGTGATAATTTGCCTACTGTCAATGAGAATAGAGAGTGTAGAGCAGGGAGAGTTTGACTACTGGAGCTGCAGAAAAAGAAGTCCAAACAAATCCTGAAGTGCTCCATTTTGTACTACATTTCCTGTTTCTCACCTTGACGATGTGTTGGAGATTACTGCAAACTGCAAGAGGAGCTTGATTCTGGCAGCCTTCATCTAGCCATTTCACTGTGGCTGCATCCTCTTTTACCATTCCTCCCTGCAGTATTTAAGACTGATCCACTGGCAAATTAGTGCCCTAAAACATCCATATCTTGAATCACATAATTTTTAACTGCATCTGGTACTGCATCTCCTCTGTAGTTCCCCAGTGGTGGAACGAGTTACCAAACTCTGTTCGATCTGCAGAGTCTAGGGCTGTAGTCAACCAAAGAAAATGTTGGTTGACTAAAATCGTACATAATATTTAACTAATCTATTAGTCGCGCGGGGGAACGGGACAGAGTGCACAGTAAACTCGGCAGCCACACATTTCTCTGTTCTGTATTTCTCTGTTTAGCGTCTTCGGGTTATGCTAACCCATTGTTGCTAACTTTGGAGCTAACCTCCTTCACTTTTCCAGCATTTGGGGAAACAACAGACGTGACTTTTTAGCATTTATTAACTGACACACTGTAGTCTGTACTGTACATTTACTGCCAGACTGACAACTTACTACTAACCTTTTCCTCTGCTCCGCTTGCATCCACTGTCATTTCTCTGCCCCTCGCTCTTTCCTGCTCGCTACGCAAACATACTCCTTAATGGAGCCATGCGACCAGTGGTTTCCCAGGCAACGGCAGAGGTTGACTTACGTACCGGAACAGTGCTGCACAGAGACTCCCAAACGCTGTTGATTTCCGAATGAATGGATATTCATTCGGATATCAAATATAAAAAAATAATTTTTTTTTTGGCCTGGCGGGAGTTCTCGTTCTGACATTATGGAGAAACACAGATTCACTAGCAGAGTCCCTCTCAATCTTTAAGAAAAGACTAAAGACCAAGCTCTTTCGCGAACACCTCTGCACTTGATGAACTGTAGGGTGAAAAAAAACAAAACAAAAACAAGAAAAAACAAAACAAAAAAACATACTTCTGTGCACTCTATGCACTCTAATCATTGCCTTGTAGCACTGCCTGTTGGCATCTATGTCCTATCCGGCCCAAACTTAAGCTTTATGGCACTTACTCGTGTTGTTGTCTCCTGACTAGATCCTTGCTTGTGTTGTATCAGTCTCATATGTACGTCTCTTTGGACAAAAGCGTCTGCTAAATGAAATGTAATGTAATGTAATGCAATGTAATCTTTAGAAGTTAGGTTATAATAATAAAAGCTTTTCAGTGGTTTGCAGATGAGACTTAAGTATTAAGAAGCAGCAGAGAGTGCGATTGCATTAACAGCATAGATAGTACTGCAAATTAGAGTGAAACAGAAAACAGTAAGGCTGTGTTTAAGTAACAGGAATGAAAGAGGGGAAGAAGTAATTTTGCCTAATAGTTGATGCCCACTAACTGCCTTTGGGTAAACAAAAAAAGAAGACAAAAAAGTGGTTTTGCGTCTATGTCAATGATATTTTGTAGGTGCGCAATGCCTCTAACATGCTGCTGTTTTTTGAATACTGCATTGTTTATGCTCCATACTGACATGCCATTGGGTTTTCATCAGCAGAGTAACTTAACACAACTCTGATATGACTGAAAGCAATAAGGCAGATATCTGAAAGTACAACCAGGGATGTAGAAAGAAACTTAACTTCAAACCACAAAAATTTAGTTAGAAGGTACAAAAGTAGCTGAACACACAGTCTTTTAAAACGTCTTTCTCTCTGGTCTCCAGCACAGACACACAGGTGAGTCTGCAACACACTGCTTGTTTGAGGGTGGATGGGTGGGGGGAGCATGCCATCAAGCAGGGCCGCAGCAGTTGTCCCCTGCTGTGAGGCTGTAGTGGAGATGCATTTCATTGTGTGTTGGTTTCAGTTGGCTCGGTGTGGCCAAAGCGGACCGACCTGGGCTAATGGCGAAACCCTATAAGCAAAATATACAGCCGGAACCCATCAAAGGAAAGCTACAATGCAAGTTATTTTCTCAATGCAGATTTGTCAAATTTTAATGTAATTTGTTAATTTGGATGATCACACATTCACTATTTTATTATTCACTTAGTGTACTGCTTATTCCTATATAGGACTTCTTTGCTCAAATGTAGCTCCTCTCAAATGGTTTAGGTGGACAAATACCTGCACCATCTTCAGCTGTCTGATGAGACTTTGATGGACGTGTCAATAAGATTTCGAAGGGAGATGGACAAAGGCCTGTGCAGAGACACCAACCCTACAGCTGCCGTCAAGATGCTGCCCACTTTTGTGCTCTCCACTCCCGATGGAACAGGTAATACACCTTTCATATGGGAAATCTCTGGATGTAACAGGTCTACTGAGCACAGTCAACCCACGTTTGACCCAGTCATATGAAACTGATGTCTTAGGTTATTCTCTGGTCGTTTTCATTCACTCAGGTCAGGAGCTGTAGTTCCATGCACATCACTGCAAAAACAAAATTATATTATGCAAATACAGTAAATTCAAATAAAGTTAAAGGGTTAATATAAACTTAGCACAAAAAGTAAGGAAATTTGTGTTTGGTAGATTATTTCGTTGTTGTAACAGTGCTTCTTGGCAATAAATCTTACACTGTTGGAAAGCCTGTTTATTTCCCTTTTCCCACTAGCACAAACAGCACGCCCAAGCTGATCCCACAAGTGTTCAATGGGGTTGAGGTCAGGACTGCTGGCAGGCCAATCCATCCTCCCCACTCCCAAATTCTGGAGGTAGTCTCTAATAAACCCCGCTCTGTGGGGGCGAGCATTGTCATCTTGGAGGATAGAGTTCAGTCCCAGACTGTGGAGATATGGGATTGCCACTGGTTGCAGAATCTCATCTCGATATCTCTCTGCATTGAGTTTGCCTCCAATGATGACAAGCCTCGTTTTTCCAGTGAGGGAGATCCCGCCCCACACCATCACACTGCCTCCACCAAAAGATGTTACTCTATCGGTGCAGCAATCAGCGTATATAGCGCTCTCTGCGTCTTCTCCACACCTTGTCCTGATGATCCAGCTTCCGCAGGCAGAATCTGGACTCATTGCTGAACATAACGTTCCTCCGCATGTTCAGGTTCCAGTGCATGTGTTGCCGAAACCAGCGCAAATGGGCCTGACGGTGAAGGGCAGTCATGGCAGGCCTCCTGGCAGCCCCATGAGACCGGAGATTGGCTGTGTGTAGTCTGTTCCGGATTGTCTGGGCAGAGAGCTGTTGGCCATATCGTCCTGCAAACCTTGACTGCAAATCTGCAGAAGACAGTCTACGGTACCTAAGTGCTGACAGGGTGAGCATATGTCTCTGACATCCCCCGTCATATGGAACTTGGCCTTCACTTTGGAGATGGTACTAGGGCTCACTCCAAATAATGCCGCAACTTGGTTTTGTGGAACACCAGCTTGAAGTTGCCCTATCGCATGGGCCCTATCCAGATCAGTCAAACGTGGCATGTCAATTCTTGGAGCAGACACCTATTGACCACTGTCACAGGGCCCATGCTCAAAGGTGCCTGATTGGCACCTGATTGCCAGCATGTGGGGCTACCAGAAGCTCAAAACAAGAGTCAATAGCAACAGCAAAATAAGCTGTTTGGCATTTGCAGAGAAGATTTAGCAAATTTTTCATGGGCGCAACCCACATACTCAGCTCTGCTGCTCATCCCGCAAATGCATGTTCCTTACAAATGTGGCACCATTTAAAAGGGAAATAAACAGGCTTTTCAACGGTATAAGATTTATTGCCAAGAAGCATTGTTACAACAAACAAATAATCTACCAAACACAAATTTCCTTACTTTTTTTGCTAAGTTTATTTTCTCACTTACCTCCTGTGGTAACTAGCTACGCAGATAGTCTGATGGTCACTTTTGTTCACGTTTTTAGATGTGACGAGTTCAGTCAAACTGCAGTGGAAAAGGTAGTTTGGGGTTTTGCCAGAATTTCAACATGCTTGAAAGAATCAGCCTCATACAGAGCGAAGGGGCAGCAGTTTTGCACTGCAAAATAATATGATTCTGTCTGGTGATTCAGTCTTTACAGAATACATCAATGCATAAGTAACTTTCTGATCACACAGCTTTTGACAAACACTTACCTTGACTTGAGTTAGGCCAGGAGTGCTATGTGGTTGAAGTTATTTTTTAAGAGAACAGTGAAACAGGAATTTTCTGAGATTTTCTTTTAGAGTCAGACACTGGTCTTGACTTGAAAATATATTAAATAAAAGTATTGATACTTGTTACTCTATACGGGATTGATAACCATGTTCACAGCATAAAAAACAGTACAATTGCATACTGCTGATTTACATTGATTTCACCAACAGGCTCTTGTTTTCCCATGTCAGTAATGTGTTTTTGCTGTGACTGTATTATTATGTGATTTTAAGGTACTCTGTGGAGTGGAGGGCAAATCACTTTTTTTACTTGTTTTTTGAAGGAAGGGGTGGAATAGAGGATAATACTGAGGTATTTGACATGAGAGACTACTTGAAGAATCTCTCCTGACACACAGACTTTAGAGTTGCAGTCATATGCTGAATGCATCGTTGTAAAGATTATACATTATAACATTTAGACATAAATGTTAATGTATATTCTTCTTAACATTTAGACATAAATGTGAATCTTAAAGCCATTTAGTGGCATTCATCAGAGTTTTCACTGATTGACAGTTGGAGGTGGTAAAAAACGCACCTATGTACCAGCAAAAGGTGGAGAAGAAGAAGACTGCTAGCCTTCCTAATGTTTCATGAGGAAGGAAAGGCATTCAGCATGTTTGTTCTTGGATAACCTCGTTAAAGACTTACCTGCGATTTAAAGTATGCTAACTCTGGTTAAAATTTGAATTCCTTGTGTGTGATAAGTGATGTTGCATGAAATATTTTTTGATTGTTTTTTTTATCAAAAGAACAAGGTGAATTCCTGGCCCTCGACCTTGGTGGAACCAACTTCCGAGTGCTCCTGGTCAAAGTTATGGCTGATGGCAAGCAAAAGGTTGAGATGGAAGATCAGATTTATGCCATTCCTGAACACATCATGAGAGGCAGCGGGTCTGAGGTTAGATGCATTACACATTACACACAGATAATATGTACTGTACACCACAAACAACAGTATTGTTTTTGCTGGCCACCTGTGGTCTAGATGCACTACCACAGAAGCAAGAAACACAGCTGTGTTGCTCTATGTATGTATGAATGAGACCAACTATAACACAGTCAGCAGGTCACAGTGCAGTCTCACTTGAATTAAACTGACTATAACCAGACTATAATAAAAAATCAGCTTCTTAAGTGTGGAGAACCAGGATGTACAACAATCATAACAACAAAAGATGATTAAGTATCACTTCCACATAATTAATAGCTAAGCATTAGTTCATCTGTAGTAGATAAGACATTACTGTGCAAAAGTTTTAGGCACTTAAAGTAAAGTGAGGATGCTTTCAAAAAGAATGCCATGAATAGTTTTTATTGATCAATTAACTTCATAAAAGTTCAGTTAACAGAAGAAACCTAAATCAAATCAGTATTTGTTGTTACCACACTTTGCCTTTAAAACAGCAGCAGTTCTCCTCGGTTCACCTGCTCACAGTTTTTCAGGTACTTGGCAGGTCAGTTGTTCCTGCATCTTGGAGAAGTTGCCACAGTTCTTCTGTGGATTACGGTGTCTCAGCTGCTCTCTCAGCTGCTTCTGTCTCTTCATGTAATCCCAGACTGCGTCCTTGATGTTGAGATCAGGGCTCTGTGGGGACCATAACATCTGTTGCAGTACTCCTTGTTCTTCTTGTTGCTGAAGATAGTTCTTTATAACTTTGGCTGGATCTATGGGGTTGTGGTCATGCTGCAGAATAAATTTGGAACCAATCAGACTTAAGGCATCATTTTTTAATCTTTCATTGTACAGTTTCAGACAAAAATCTGTAGTTAGTAGCTTAAACTGTGTTGCGTGTAAGACCATATGTTGCCTTTGATTAGTTTTATTTCAGTGCAGAAGAATTGGTAGTGGTATTTAAACAACCACACCACATACTATGAATGTTACTACTATTAATAATAATCATAATCATAATAGTAGCAGTGATTGTAGTTATAGCATCTATGCATAGACACACGCACACACACACAGACACACACACAAGCAGACGCTATACAGAAAATGAAACCTGCAATTTTTCAGCTCTTGGTTAATAAGAAAAGTGACCTTTTCTCTGTCCTGTAGTTATTTGACCACATAGCTGATTGTCTGGCTAATTTCCTGGAGAAGTTGGGCATGAAGAATAAAAAGCTTCCTCTGGGCTTTACCTTTTCTTTTCCCTGTAAGCAGACCAAGTTGGATGAGGTGAGTGATTTTAAAAATCATTTTGTCTCAAGTAATATTTCAACCATAAGTGATTACCATTATCTTGTAAACCTCATGTTGGTGAAAACACTGGTGATGTTAATATAACATAGTGAGTTTTAGTGCAGCTTTGGCCTTGTCCAAAACAACAACTGAAATTCATACCAACTTTCCGTAACAGGTTTTTTATGGGGAGGATTCTTTTAGATCCATCAAATCAACCAGAAACTTATTGGTTGTATCATTGCACATAATTATTTAAAATGTACATCAGCTGTAAAAGACAGGGTTATATGAATAATCCTCCTCATTCGTACTTTATAAACACAAAACAGTTGAAACAGAAACCAATGCACCAGTAGGCAATAGGAGTATACCAGTGGCTACATAATTACATCATGACTGAAGGGATGAGCTGGAAGAAGCTGTTTTATGAAAGTATTGGGTCTGAGATTTTGAGTCTTTAGCATTACTGGACTGTCATGGATATTTACTGTTTATATTTTATCCTATACAATATTTTAAATCTTCCTTTCACCTACAATTAATATGATTATTAAATCTTACAAAAACTAAAGAGGGAATTTAACTGTGGTAACATGCTGGTCCGTAAGTCATCATCTTATTACTTCACAACTCAAGTGGAATAGTGGGTTAGGGGTTACAAGTGAATGAATATTAAATTAAATTACTTTTTACATTACACAAAAGTTACACATACACAAAAGTGCGATTACAAAATGGTGGCTGGTAAAGAAAAAAAAAAGAGTGGCTGGTAAAATTTTCAAATCGTACAGCTGTATATCGTAATAAATTTTCATCTGATACACCAGCATTAGAGTTGGGCAAAAAAGCTGATTACTGTTGTCTATTCTAAAAGATCTGGGAAAATAGTGCTCTTGGTCAGTGTAGTTGCTTTTAAATGTATTGTCCTTACTCTCTTTGAGATAGTTTTGGAAAATCATAGCTGTTTATCTTAAAGGACCAGTGTGTAGAAATAAGTGGCATCTAGTGGTGAGGTAGCAAATTGCAACCAACTGAATACCCCTCCCCCTTCCAAGGGTGTAGGAGAACCCATGTTGGCTGTGAAACTTGCAAAAAACATGAAAGACCCTCTCTAGAGCCCATATTTGGTTTGTCTGTTCTGGGCTACTGTAGAAACATGGCGGTGCAACATGGTGTGTATCTTTGCATCCCGTCTGGATATTGTGTTTACTCATTTTAGTATGTGACAGTTGTCTTAATCTGTTTATATTGTTTATTTATTGTTGTAACAATGTTTATGCTGCCCTCTTAGCCAGGTCTCTCTTGAAAAAGAGATTTTAGTCTCAACAAGACTTTTACCTGGTTAAATAAAGGATAGAAAGAAAGCATCAAGTATTGCTTGGTTTTTATGAAACATGGTTTCTAGATTTATATTTTAATTAGCTATTTTTGTATCAGTTTGCTGTTTGAATTTTCTAGTCAACTTTAACTTTTAACAGAAAATGTAAACTTTGCTTTTTGTCAATTAATGATCATGATGTTCACTCACAGAAACCTTTCAATTCAATGGTAAATTGCAATGTCATTGACAGAGGTTTTTTGAGTTAGTAATGTGTTATCTACTTTGGTTGAGTCACTCGATCAGGTTGTTAGTTGGTAAGGTCTCTGACAGAAACCATAATATTACCCTATATGAGGGTAGATGAGTGACAGTTGTGCAGCATCAACATTCATAACTGACACAGTGCAGAGTATTTTGTATGTACTTCAGTGCAATTAGGGATGATAGTGTTGTGGCATCATGTTTGATTCCCCAAAACGTCAGGAAAAAGGCTTCTCTCTGTGGTTTTAAAAAAAACAATCACCTAATTTGTTGATTATTACAACTAATGGACTGACCCAATTGCTGATGTGTTTCAATGTGAAAATTTCAATATACTTGTACCTTCATCATATAGTGGCATTATACCTGTTGTAGCATCCATTCGTTATTATTCTAACTACCAATATATGCTTGTTATTTGCAGTGAAAGTGATGTAGGCTAGATATCCATCTGAAATCCACAATTGAGAGTGGCAAAACAATGTTACTATATTGTCCAATATTTAAATTCAAAACAGATGTTTAGCCTCCTGAAATGAAACTACCACATAGTGTTGATTTTGTTCTATGCTTTGTTTCACTTATATTCAGAGTGTTCTGGTGTCTTGGACCAAAGGCTTCAGGATAAGTGGAGTAGAAGGACAGGATGTGGTCAGCCTCCTGAGGAAATCCATCAAAAAACGAGGGGTAAGTGTTCCACAGATCATTTTCATACATTTCCTTTCCAAACTTGTGTGCATTTGCACAGTGAGCTAAACAAACCTGGTTGCACTCACTGAGAATCAGCAGGGTGTACCACGAGTCATTTAGGACTCACTTTTGTCGGAAGTATTTCACTGGGAGTGAGTGAACTCAGTCCTGTTTCCAAATCCCACATGACAACAGGACAATTGCTTACATCACCTTAATTGTGGACAGATTTCCTGAGAAGTGTGGATCAATCACTGGTTCCTAACATCACCTCTGAAGGCCCAGCCATTTTGTTCAGTAAGCAGTATTTACGGACACAGTATTTACTTGTCAGCCTGACTTGTTCTGGATCTAGGGTGTGAGGAGCTTAGATCGTTATATTTTTCTTCTACTTGCACAGTTCTGTGTGTAGTTGGCAACTACCATTATGACCATTGGCTGCACATGTTTGATACTCACAAACACCTGGGGATTAAGGTAAGATGTAGGAACGTGCACAGCATTAATTTCAATGGCAGCATGCCTGCTATCCAACATCCATTCTTCTTAAGTGATTGGCGAGTTTGCCCACTGTCCCGCTGCTTTGCTACTACTGATCATGTCCCAGCATTATCGCCAGCAATGACCCCCACGGATTATGCTTTGAGTGCCTGAGTGGACGAGACCATGCAGAGAGGGGTGTTCAGCAGTCACCATCCTGCACGGACTGCTGACAACTGCCACCAGCAGTGGTAGGACAATTTTCAACACTTAGAAGTGATGCTCAGCTGTGAGGAGAGCGAGTTGGAACTTGTTATCGATGACACTGAGTCCCCCACTCCAGCTAACAACATACTGCCACCATACACTGCCCCTGCGTTCTCAGAGCAGCCGGCGGTGGTGCGTTCACCGACCACCCCACTGGCTCAGCTCTAGCCACACCAGCCCCTTCTCTACAGTGATGCCCAGAGGTGTCACAGCACTGTGCCAGTGTGTGAGCGCTATGTTTGGCGTGATGCTGTTGTGGCTGCCATTACTGTTTGGTTTCAGAACAGCACACATAACGCATTTCTCTGATTGTGAATGAGTGTCTGTCGTTCCCACCCACGACAGACAGAATCGCAGCATCACTGAACTGCTGCATCTTGCAGGCCTGTGGCGTCCACACAGACAGCATTGCTGCTGCGGTGCTGCTGTTGCCAGCTCTATCTTTCTACGTAGAGTTTGACTTTGATAATGCCCATCAATAATCTCTCTTAATCTTTCATACCATTTAATTATAAATTTCATTTATGTTTAGTTTAGACAGAAAAAGATTAAGAAGCGTGTGTTCAATTGTGAAAAATAAATAAATATGTGAGGTGAAAGTGGTTTTCTTTCTGACAGACATGGTGGGGTCTGGTTGGGGCTACTTCTGGTTTTACTTTTTTTTTATCAACTGTATTTATTATTCCGCTAATTAAACCCCATTGTCACCACTCCAAGTGAAGAAAATCCCTCCAGACGACACAGAGTTCCCCAAACGAGCCAAACGCACTCCAACAAACAAGAGCTGCTGCCACAATGTTTAAAGCCCTGTGTGTGCAGGAAATGTTTCAGCTGTGTTTTTCAGTCATCCGTCACATGCACCTCTGATGGAACAGATGTGCTTCTATTTGACTCAATGCAGCTGTCTACACAGGCCATGTAACAGCTCGCATTTTACTACACTTAGTTTGTTTTCTTCTGTTTTGCACACATAACTCTGGGTTCTGAGAGCTACTTAAAACGCAGACTCAATATTGTACATGAACGCATCCTGTGTAGACACTACTCTACTAAAGTGCTGCTAACGCTACGCCTCCTGTGTAGAGGCAGTGTAAAGGGCAGTCAAAGATGTCACTGATCCTCCCAGCAAAGTGCATCCACAATGACCAAACTCCAATCCAGGTCAACCTTGGAAAGAGCCAAGAATTTGCAACTTTTTCCAAAATATTTTTGAGGTCCTTTGATAAACTAAATTATCAACGCTCAGCCCACTAAATTTTTATTTTCACTTGTGTTAAGAACAATTTAATAGTAAAATGCAAAAAATATTTTGAAGATAAAACTTTAATATTAAAAACAAAGCTGAAATTTTTGTTGTGTTGTATGGTCCAAATCAACCATATTTTGTACCTGTTTGAATGTAATTATTAGTGACTTGTAATCCTATGAAATATTGGGAAAATGTTGTCTATAAACTTAATATAGCCCAGCAAATCATATCTGTAAATCAGGGGCTCTATGCCTATTACCAAACTTCTAAAACTGTCTGAACTTTGTGCTGTTTTTAATGTTTCCAATTACAATGAATCTCATTGCAGGATTTTGACGTTGACATTATGGCAGTTATCAATGACACAGTGGGAGCCATGATGACCTGTGGCTACGATGATCGTCATTGTGAAATTGGCCTTATTGTGGGTGAGTTAAGTCTAACTGTGACTATAAATTAAATCACAAAGATTGGCGAAGATCAGTGGATCCCACCACACCACAAGCGGGAGCTTGCATGTGTTAAATGTCTTGTGAGATGGTTACTGTTTAGTTTCACATGGTACCTGCACTTGACTGTACTGAAGAAAACAAAGATTAGAATGTAAACAAAAGAAACTGTGTGGGCTAGTTCAAGGCAGCTGAAGCATTGAAAAAGAATTGATTGAATCCATACAAGAGATCAGACATGCTGTCAATGCCATAAGCTTTGCTTATGGCAGGTGTAAGGCATTCCTCCAAATACATTTTTCAAATTGTTAACTTGTTTATGTAAATAAATGTTTTTAAATCAGTGTTT
The DNA here is from genome assembly GCF_910596095.1 of Thunnus maccoyii. Lineage (NCBI taxonomy): Eukaryota > Metazoa > Chordata > Actinopteri > Scombriformes > Scombridae > Thunnus > Thunnus maccoyii. The sequence continues at coordinate 29,499,786 of NC_056541.1, read as the reverse complement.
GTGTTTGGTCATTGAGTTAACATATTTGGTTACAATTTGCTTACAATTTCAAATTAAAGGAGTTTGTTTATTTATTTTTACCATTATTGGGTATGATTATGTGAATTGTATAAGTTTGACATGAACTGTCTTGAAGAAAAGAAAGAAATTTTGAATGAGAACTGATTAGTAATTAATATGTCAAACTGACATCTCATCCCTCAAGGAACGGGGACCAATGCCTGCTACATGGAGCAGATGAGGAATCTTGAGCTGCTGGATGGTGACGAGGGGCGGATGTGTGTTAATACGGAGTGGGGCGCTTTTGGAGATGATGGTGCCCTTGAGGATCTGCGCACTGACATCGACCGGGAAATAGATGCAGGCTCTCTCAACCCTGGAAAGCAGCTGTGAGTGTTTTAGACCTTCAAGTAGTGGCTTTATATACTGCAACTGGAGACAGCCTTGTGTTGGAGACACCATTATATCTCTTTTTTTGTTATAAGTATATTTTTATCATACTGTTGTCTATCCAGTCTCCCTGATCAAAATCCTTTTTTTGCATCCACTGAAGCTGTTATATTGCCGGTATATTGGGTTCTTTTAATGTGAATACTCTGAAGAGTATGAGTCTGGTGTGGCCAGGGTATATTGGGTAGTGATTAATATTTTTAGTTGCAGTGATACTGACCTGCTTAAATCATCTAAATACATTTTTATGTCTGTATTAATGGGTAATGTTCACATGTGTGGACACTGAATCTGTGGCGCAGATTTGCATTATGTTGATAATGCATAATGGAGCTGGAGAGGCTAGAAGTGTTTGTAGCATTCCGCAGTGAATCAGTCTGGGATGTATTCCTTAAAGCCAGTTTAGTGGAAACTCTAGGTTGTTACCCTGAGATGACAGAAACATTGGGTTGTCCTGTCCAGAAAGAGAAGTGACTTAAACTCTGGGTCAGTTACTGCAGTAACTTACTCTGTGAACCAAACTTGCTCGCTGGCAGGATTACTTCAACAAACCCTGAGTTTGTCTCTCTCTCTTCCCTCCTGCAGAGCCTGAAGCAACTGTCAGACAAAACATTTCATTTCCTCATTCATTCAGTCCATATCAAAGTGCATATTGAAGCACACCTGCGGAGGTTTACTGTATGTCAGAATCAAAATCCCGGTTGGATATTAGTTTGTTACACAAGGACTATCTAAAGTTACCGCTTTTATGCGCTATCAGTCATTTCTTTGAGCATTGTTCTTTGCCCTCACATTCAAATATTACACAGTGTGAATTCACCCTCAGCTCAGAATAAGATCTATGCATGCCCTTTTATAACACTGTGACTCCGTGCACATTGATCGGATAGCTGTCAGGTTACTAGAGCAGCTCCTGGACTGAAATGTTCAGTGTACATGAGTAACCTTAAGTTCAAATAAAAAAAGTCTGTATGAAGCTTTAGACACATAAGATCAATGAATAATTATCTCTATCACTCATGATGTGATGGTTGCACTAATGTAACATTCCTATCATAGTTTTCATATGATTTTGAAGATTATATGTTAAGTTATATGTTATGTTAATATTTCTGAGTGAGCAGGATTGTGGTGCGCCTGCAGACATTAAGATTTATTTTAACGATCTAAAGCGCACGTCTGAAGCGCATGGCGAAAGTGCATTTAGGGTGTGTCCAAATCCACTTTTGCTATTTTAACGGGGGAAAAATTGTTGACGGGCCAGGCACATGGTTCAAAAGGGTTGTCCTTAGTCTCTTAATTAATCATGGGTGTGTTTTGGGCGTAACATGCAATAAACCGATCAGAATGTCATCTCCCATTCCCTTTAAGAGCCAGGTGCACTTGCACCTTTGTGAATTGCTATTATGACGGCGCATTTGCCAAGTAGTAAGAAGGAACGCTTCTCTGCAGAGGAAACGGATCTGCTTGTGCGCAAAGTGAAAGCGCACAATCCATAACGAGCACACTGACCCCTGCTGCTCCTGGACCCTCCCGTGGCCCCAGACCACCAGTTTAAGATCCTGTTCATTAATTTGTTATGAATGTATTTTCGTTTGATTTTTGAAAAGGTTTATTTTTTTAATTACAGCTTTGGTTTCTTTAAAATAATTTTGTTCAGCCATGGAGTAACAGGTCAAATCAGCAGGGTTTTAATTGCTGAAAGTATGGATACCTGATCACTGTACTCTCAAAAATGTTAAAGAATATTTGTTAAATATAAATATTCAAAAATTAAATCATTAATTTTAATCGTGTAAAGAATCATTAACACAGTTATCAGGACTTGATCAGCTCTCCAAGGTTCTGATCTTGGTGCTGGCAGCAGCTAGAAGCTGTGCAGATTTATTTCCTTCGTTAGTTTAATCATTGTTTTCACCTCATTTATTTCCTTGTGTTCCTCATGTCATCATGTATTGATGCAGCAGGAAAGTCGATCTGTGTCTGATCCGTTATTGTCCACCTGTTTAAATACCTACATGTATTGCCACGATTTGGTCATATAATTAGACAATTTTATCCGTCATTACTGCGATTAGATCATGCTGATAAATATTATGACATGTATTTTTTAAAATATGTTGATGTACACAATAACAATCTTTCACATTGTAATCCTTTTATTTGTCATCTTTTGTATGTTTGTGCACTGCTGCACATCCGTGTATGTGTAAAAAGCAGAGTGCACGTGCCTTTTGCACCCACCTATGTAGGCGTATATTACTGTCTTGATAACGTGCCCTCAAAAATAACAGTGAACACTGCGCCATTCATTTCAGACCAGGTTTTTGTTGGTCAGTAGCACAATCACTCTCTGTTGCCTCAAGATAGCAATGCGCCAACAACGCACCTGACCACACCTCATTTTAAGACCAACACGTGAATTGGCACTCTGATGGACGCAAGTGTATTTGCTATTTAAACAATGTGGGGGCTGGATGGGAAAATGACAACTGTGTCAGTCTTTACATAACAAAGACACTTGCGTTGCACTTGGCGCCGCTTTGCGCCAGGCGTAAGATAAGGCCCTAAATGTAGTTTGAAAGTGAGGTTTTTTTTTTAGGCTGTGTATAGTCTGAACGTGTTTTAACAGCATTTCAGTGACGATGTTTAAATTTACTTCATTTGGTGACATAGTTGAAATATAGTCACTGAATGCCGTTGAGCCAAGCTCCAAATAGACGTTTAAAACACAGCTGTGGCTATGGCTCAGGAGGTAGAGCGGGTTGTCGGAAGATCAGCGGTTTGATTCCCGGCTCCTCCAGTCTGCATGTTGAAGTGTCCTTGGGCAAATACTGAACCTCAAATTGCCTAGACTAGAAAGGCACCATACAAGTACAGTCCATTTACCATTTAAAAAATGTAGCTACTCTGTTTGAACCTCGATGCCTTTTCAACTGCAAATCACAAAACTCATTATTACTGGACAGGCAATAACACAACATACTACTTATCAGACTAACAGTCTACTTTGATGACAGACTTCTCTCTTCATTTTATGCTTTTTGTGGAAGGGTCATCTGCAGCGTGTTGCCCCTCTTTTACCCACATCTCTGCAAATCTCTGAGTAGGGAAGGAGGCAAACCCTGCTCCGCTTACTGCATCATAACGTAGCCTAGACGCGGCAACATCTTTATTGTGACATGAGTGCGAGCGATGACAGTCAAAGTCCATTTTTGATTTTATTGTTATTTGCACTAATGATGCTTTACTTAGATTTTTTTAGCCTATTTTTATTACAGATATTTTATATGGTCTGTGGGTGAAGCAGCATAAATCACTATAAGGAGGATGAATTTTTGTCACCACCAGGGATAAAAATAACTCAGCAGAGGCAGGGATATATTGACCAGAGGGGGGGAAATCCCCACCACCACACCCTAGTTGTAATACGGTAGATTATGCAATAGGCAAACTACCTCTGGAAACAGAATGACAGCACTCAAACGTTTTTCATATTTATTCATAAAATACAAATCATGTGTGGAGAATCTGAATCATGAATGATTCCTGAAAACACTCATGCATTTTTGTCTACTTTCTCTTTATATGCCAAAAAGTTTTTCTTTTCTTCTTGTCTTATTTCCCGTTCCAAGTACATCTGGGCTCAATCAGGAAAAATATACAACTATACAGTCTCACACAGCTGCACAGTCATGGTTATTATTACTGGTCCTATCATATCAGCCTAAGCCTGAAAAGCTCTGTTCTGTTGCTCTACCTGTTGTCTCTCACAAACTAATCAGGGTGTAGATTTTTATTTATAGTTGCTTTGCTTCCCCGTGTCCATTCTGCTCTTTCACTAATAAACTGATTTTCATCATTCTTCATTTGTCACATTCTGTGACGGCCTGACACTGCGGTAGATGGATTCAAAAATATTCAGGAGGAAACAGATTTTGTGAGTTGTGTGACTGGGGTGAAGTGGAAAGTGAGCCTCATTATCTTTTTGTACTTTACAACTTACGATCATCTAAGAGAGTTTCCCAATTTCCCATGAAATGGCTCGACAAAACTATTAAATATTCTGGTGTACAGATGATCAAAAACTGGAATGGCTGTGTCATGGAAATTGTCTGAAAACACTAAACATACATATAAAGTAATACACAAAACACTGCTGGGTTGAAGATTAAAAGATATTATTATTGTACAATAAGGAGACAGAACACACAAAGATTTGCATCAGTTCGTCTGTCTCACTATACAAAGCCAAACGGACCTTTTTATAGTCTTTAGAGACCAAGAAATGATTATTGATTGGTCAAATCTTACAAACTTATGGATTACAGCCAATGGCAACAGCCATGAGATATACATTTACATGCACATGTATATTATACAAGAGTCACATTTCCCCAAGACTCAAGAAACCAAGGGCCCCAAGCCAGATATGGCCCTTGTCCTCTTAGCATGTTTTACTCATACTAGGACCCAAAATGTTGCCTTATTTGGTCCTAAGCCAGAGGGAAAGAAAGGTAGGCCCCATCAGGAATAGCAAGAAAACATTCCTTCCCTCAGACACACACAACAACAGAGGAGAGAAGTAATGTTTGATATACATTTTTATATTAAAATGATAAGCCAATCCTTTGGTCTTTCATTACTGCTGTGTCAGCTGTGTCAGTAAAGCTTGGATCCAGGTGTTTTCACTTTTTTCGTCAGCACATGTCCTTTGCAACATCAATTCATGACTCTGTTTATGCGTCTCTCAATGGGGAGATGCAGCTGCATGTAACACTATTTGTTAAATCAATAGGATGGGCATTTGATTTTTGTGAGGGGACACACAATGCATTGTATATTTGACACAAGTGGAGACGCATTTTAATACCAGGTGTGAACAGATGTACTTAAAGCTGTCCGCTTGTGATCGGATCACTCAAGACGCATGTTAATGCCAGCTGTAAACAGGGCCTGAGTCTTTGTAGCTTTTGATTGACAAGTGATGTTAATGAAATATTAGACTAACAAGCTTGTGATGCTGATTGTTAGCAAAGATGCAGCTGTGTTCATCAGCGTAATTAATAACATCATTGTTTTGTCTTATTACTGCCAGTCAAATTCTGACTGCTGACCTCTGATACTTGAAGGTCTACTGCAGTGTTAAGTATCACGCAGGAGTTTTGATACATCATTTGATACTGATGAAGTAAGAAAAACTGTGAAATGTTGCACTGTCACAGATTGTATGTTTGTAACTGATTGTATATTTAAATGCATCCTCAGATCTTGGTTATGGCCAGTAGAGTGAAAGGGCTTATTCAGAAGTTTCCTCTTTACAGATGTATCAGGGGGTGGCTTTGTAATACTTAACATGAGTGATATGATGAGGATTTTACATGTTAAAAAGTTCATCTGCTAGGCTGTGAATTTCTCGCATTTATGTTTGTATGTGCATATACTGTATATATCCATAGTATTTTGGTAAGTAGGCAACTCCAATAACCTAATTACTTGAAAAAAATAGTAAATATGAATGTGACATCATTTTGTTGTTCTTTTCTGCTTGTTAATGTGCAGGTTTGAGAAGATGATCAGTGGGATGTACATGGGAGAACTTGTACGTCTCATCCTGGTGAGAATGGCCAAAGCGCAGCTGCTGTTCCAGGGAAAGACGACAGCAGAGCTCCTTACCACTGGAAGCTTCAACACCAGCTACATCTATGCCATCGAGAATGACAAGTTAGTTTGTGTACAGTATGTGTGTTTGAGAAACTCAGATGCAGTAGTGATAATAGCGGTGTTGTATGAAGCAGAGTGTCCTCTAACACCCTGGTCACACATGGACTCAAAGTAGCAGGCTCTCTTGCCTTTCACAAGCCTGAAGTTTGTGAATCTATTTAACATGTAATTTACCTACACAGCTCTGATTGTACTTTTTTTTTTCTCCGTTGCCACTACGCTGGGGCATGATGAAGTAATTTGTTTTCTGAGCGAATTGTTTGCGTGGAATGTTTTTCTTATTCAAGTCCTGGTTGCCCATTTAATATATATTTATATTGAGTATGGCAGCCGTTGACTGAGACAATCAGCTTTTCTTCTATTTTGTTTGAAGTATTTTATGTAGTTGAGTGATGCACAAAACAGCTAGGCTTCTGTTTAACAAGCACGATTGGTTATCTCTAGGCTTTGCTGGGTGACTTTTGACCCTTAGAATTGCAATAGGTGAAACCAGGATGTTATGTAGAGATTCAGTACACAGTGAATGGCAGCCTGTTGTGCCTGCCCTACAGGGCTGAGTCCATGTGTGTGAACAGAGGTTATAACGGAAAAAAACTGCAATATACCTTCCAACTTCACAACAAAAGTTGTTTTACTCTGACTTGGTTTTGTACCACTTGAATGAATGGTAGGACTCCACAGACAGTATCAGCATATGGTAGTCAAGTTGGTAATTGCTAACCTAAATACTTCAAGGAACATGCTTAATGTCTTCTCCTCCCTCTGTTTCATATGCAAAAGTAAGAAAGGCCTGAGAAGATTAGTTTGCATTCCTTTAAAATTAAATTAATATCATCTTACTTGTAGGCCAGTGAAGAATCGCAGTAGGCATAAAGCAATAATTTACGTGCTAAATGAGCTTAACACCAACATTTCAATATAGGGTGTGTTGATAATAAGTTTTAAATTTTCCATCCATCCATTATTTGTAATAACAATAATTGTCTATGGTGTTCAGAATTGCTCTAAGCAGTCAAAGTTACAGAGATAGTGATTTCTATTTTTCTTTACCTGCAGAGACGAGGAAGGTGTGGCGAGTGCTGAGAAGGTGCTCCGGGGCCTGGGTCTGGACCCGTCTCTAGAGGACTGCATAGCCACTCGGAGGGTGTGTCAGATAGTATCTACACGGGCCGCACACTTATGTGCTGCCACCCTAGTGGCTTTACTTCGGCAGATCCGGGATAACAAAGCAGCTGAGAAGCTGCGTGCCACTATTGGAGTGGATGGCTCTGTCTACAAAAATCATCCAGAGTAAGTCATCCTGAGCACCATCACATCTGTGTATTTCATAAATACACACATACAGCTGAGCACTGTTGAGTACAGGGGTTGAAGTTCTTAGGCACCATGCCTGATTTTAAGCATACAGTAGCTTTAAATTCATATAATACTTAATTCAATACATTGTACACATTTCCTGCCAGACAACTTTTCAGGCTCACAAATCTTTTCTTGCTTTAATCGTTGTGAGTAGAAGGATCATACGTTTCTGCGGAGCTTTGTTCTTAAAGTGAATTTCAGTACAGGTGGGAAATGGAAACAAGATTGAATGTCAACCTCAACAATGTGGTAATTGATAAGTAATTATTGTATGTTAATATTATTATAATATATAATAATAGTGGCAGTTGGTACACAGTATACTTCCATCCCTGCTGAATACTATCACTACCATCACTGCTGAATGGACACATTCACTATTCATTCTGTATACCTACATTTTCCTGAGTACACAGAGGAAACCCATGTGACACATGGTGAACATTCATTGTGTCAGCCTCTGCATGGTCAGAAGTCAATACAGTCAGGCAAACAGCTTATGGACTGTATGAGGTCAGAAATATTATATATAATGGAGTGCCAAAAGATCCTTATTACTTCCACATTCAGTGTAAAACAAACAAACAAAAGAAGCACATAAAAATCTATGGGAGGTGAATAATTTTATATGCCAGCTAGATTTCCTAGTTGCCTCGGCATTTTATCAGTTACTATTTCAGTTGACAATTGCCATGTGTCTCTGTCTAACTGTTTATCTATTGCCTACTTGTTGCTGATGCTCTATCTGTTTGCCATTCCTGCTTGCCCAGTATCAACCGAGCAGCAAAGAACACTGTGCCTTATAAAGAAGCGAGCACTCACAGCTAAAGTGTAAAAATCTACCCAGTAGGCTGTTTCACACTCCATAATGTGGCCTGTGATGAAGGCTTATTGACACAGGAGATATTGTTTGTGCAACAAAGGGTTAGAAGGTAAATTCATTTCTATTTTGAAAGGCTTGTGTGATAGTGGAGCGAGAGAGAAGGTCATAGTATAGTCAATATAGCTTTCAGTAGCTTCAATAGCTTACATCCTCTTGCGAGTGTGAAAGTGCACAGCATATACACATTATTTAATACCAACCTGGTCCCTTTTCTGTCCATTGGAATGGGTAACTAACATAACAATCAAAGGACGGCACAATGTTGATTTGTCAAGTGGAAAAGAATTAACAACCATTTTATTTTGCAAACAAACTGTTAAAATTGATAACATTGTAAGTTTTGATAATGTTGTATTTTCTGATGAGGAACAAAAGCAGTCTAAAAAGAATAAATCAAAAGGCAGTAGAGTTTAGTAATGCAATTTTTCCATCATAATGAGCTATCTTGTTGCATTTGTTCAAGACGTGATGTAAGTTGGCATTATTACACCTTAAACATTCGTTAACCCTGCCTGTGTAAGAGTTAATGGAACGTATCTCCTTTGGCTAGGTTTCACAGGAGGCTCAACAAAATGGTACGGCGACTTGTGCCTGACTGCGATGTGCGTTTTTTGAGGTCTGAGGTTGGCAGTGGGAAAGGTGCAGCCATGGTAACAGCTGTAGCCTACCGTCTTGCTGCTCAACATGCAGAGCGTCAGGGCATCCTTGACACCCTGCGTTTGAGTCGTGAGCAGCTGCTGGAGGTGAAGAAGCGAATGAGTGAGGAGATGGTGCGAGGCCTGTCGAAGCAAACCTATGAACAGGCGACTGTGAAGATGCTTCCCACCTATGTCCGGTCCACACCGGATGGAACAGGTATCTTTAAGAGAAAAACTGACCCTCCCCCGACTTGTTTTTAAGTTAAGTTTCCTCTTTTCTTGAAGGCTTTCATATATGTATTCAGGGTTATTCTCTTTGTTGTCATCATCAGAGCATGGCGACTTCTTGGCTTTGGACCTTGGGGGCTCCACTTTTAGGGTGCTGCTGGTGCGAGTACGAAGTGGAAAGAGACACAAAGTAGATATGCACCACAAGATCTACAGTATCCCACAGGAGACCATGCAGGGCACAGGGGAAGAGGTAAAATATCTTCAAAACAAGTTCTTAAGTATTTCACATGCAAGCAAAAAGTAATTACTATAAAAGCTGTAATGTGATGTGTTTAATGTGCAACAGTGGAACACAGTTCATTGCACTGAACACCAATTTGATTGTTTTATATTTGATTTTAAAGAGGACCTATTATACTCATTTCAGCTCTAAGTTTTTATTTTTGGACCCCACTAGTGTAGCTTCGCTTGATTCACGGTTCACAAAATTACTTATTTATCTTATACCGACCCTTTATGCAGCCCCTCAGTGTGCACAGTTTCTCTTTACACTCCATTTTAGGTCCTGTCTCTTTAAGGCCCCCATCCAGATGAGCCCACTCTGTCCTGATTAGCCAGTTTTACGTATCAGAGTTGTGTAAGGTTACCGTCAGTGCAAACCTAACCTTTCCTGCTTCACTGCTTCAAATTAAAAGCTTTTAAATGACTAAATAACAGGAGACGTGTTCCTCACTGAATTAGCAGAGCTGCATTAGTGGCACTAAAAACTGGTCGACACAACAATATATGGAGATATTTGGAGCTATTTGTTCAGCGGATCAGTTAGAAATAATGCAGGGAGGAATAGTACAAGCAGAAACAGCCATGGTGATGATGATGTTTGATGGTTTGATGAAGAGCTGCAGACGACCAGCTCACCTCCAACAAGTAAACTACTTATTTAACTTTGCTGTGCTGTGTAATGGAGTCATGGTTTGGTGTAACTACTCCCGGAGCGGAGCAGCGGACTCGTTCACTGTGCACGGAGCAAATGTCCATATAAAGAAATCCATCACAAACCGATGTTGGTTTGGGCTAAAAGTAGAAAAAACCTATGGAAACTTAGCATTCAGAGCAGTCTGAAGCCAGTGCTTTTTGCACACAGTGATTACTGCTACATACGTTTACATCATTATTTAACACATCGGCCACTTTTAAGATCAACAACCGACAACGTGACATTATATGTATATCTGAAAATAAGGAAAAGCATAATAGGTCCCCTTTAAATACAATTTGCTTATAAAGATATTTCTCTTGAGGATAGACATAGTACAGAAAAATGTTCTTATTAATGTTGTTGTTGATTAAGGGACACGTATGGTAGTTATCATTTCACATAGCATGTTGTATAGTTTCTAAGTAATATCGCCTAATATCGATTCATTCTGTGAGATCTTTGCTCCACACAGTACACTGAGAATAACACTAGAGAGAGAGAATGGAACTCAATAGTCACCTACTGTATAGCAACATGCTTTTCTCCCCTCTTGCACTGATATTTCTTACTTGGTATTTATAAATACCATGTGTAACTGCTTAATACTGTGTACTGTATATTTTGCAAAACTGAAGGTAACATATGTGATAGAGAAAGATACATTGTTTGTAACCTGCTAATATTTCTGTACATTTTTTTGTATTCTCTGACTCTTGTGTTCCAGCTTTTCAGCCATATTGTGTACTGCATCAGCGACTTTCTGGAATATATGGGCATGAGAGGAGCATCCTTACCTCTGGGATTTACATTCTCCTTCCCCTGTCAACAAAGCAAACTGGATCAGGTAATGTGCTACTCAATATTCCTTAAAAGTGGAGGATTAGCTATCCTACATGCAGTACCAGGCAACAGTTCCCATTCTCTTGGATGAGAAACTGTGTCCAAACATTTGACTGGTACTGTTTGTCATATTGAATCTACCTGTATTTTTGCCCATTTTCATGCACTACACACTACTGTCTATCCTCTAAATAAGTGAAACACAATGTTTTTACTACTGAATTTTAGTTGCACATGTAGTTATTGCATAGACAGTTGTCCTTCAAAATACTTTGTTTCACTACACTTAGAAAACACAGGGACATGGAGTGGAAATTTGACCTAAAAGCAACATTATCTACCTTGTCGGTCACCATGATTGGCATGTTAAGCTGTTTCATTATTTCTTTGGCCATACATTCATACCATATGGCTCTTGACCTTCTGTAAAAGAACATTAGTCTGTTAGGTAGAGAAACCAGAATGGAATGTACTCTCTTCTTTGAACCTGTCAGCGCACTGTGACGAGGTGCGCAAAAAGCCAGCCTAACACTGTGTCTACACAGAAAGCACATTTAGCAGAGCAGCAGCAGCAGCAAGAGCTTTGTCTGTGTGTCTACACAGGAGGCGTTCAGGTAAAGTGTTGAGCATAGGTCACCCGCATTTTGGAAGTGCTCAAAGCCCAATATACAATGACAGCAATAAGGAGGACAAATGGAGGAAAATAGACTTGACAGACTAGAAAGCTGAATTGATTAACATAGAAGCTTTCTGTTCGTCAGATGCACATGGCACGGACGACAGAAAAACACGGCTGAGACACTTTCATTGTAGAAACAGTGTAAATTGTAAAAGCACGGTTTTCACAATGACATATTAACTTGAAAAGTGGGAGCAATCAGTGAACTATGGGGATTATCATTTAGCTTATGACAACAATGTGAAGCACTGCACTATGAATTTGAAGTAACCCATGAATCAACACCTCTTAACTTTCTAATGTTTAAAACAATGCATAATTCAGCCATTTGTTTTTACAGAATAATGGATTGTATATGTGAAATGTAACATTTTCAGATCAGCTGCCTTGTTTTTCCAGCTTGAAAACATGAAGCCAAACCTGAGGACAGCCCACCACATGGAACATACATCCAGTCAAGTATAGGAAAGGTTCATGTTGATGATTTAGTGAAGGAAAGCACTTGTAATCTGTGGTTTGGTTAAAGGGCTGGTAATTAGCCTGCAAAATTATTTTGGTGAAAAACTAGTTAATTTATTTATCTTAATGACGTTTGAAATTTAACATCTGGGTGTAAAGCAGGTGTAAAATCTGCAACACTGATTTAGCAGAGAGAGAGAGAGAGAGTACAGCAGAGAGAAACAGTGAGAGAAAGATGCATTACAGTGACAAGTGACTTTAGCAGAGCTTTCTGCTCTGCAACACAACATAAGACAAAAGCGCAGGAATGCAACAGTCTGATATTTTTCAGGTCCCTCCTGTCTATTTTTCCTGACTTTTAATTGCTCCCAGCAGCTCCAGTCCAGTGTGATTTGATTGAGGCAGCCAGTTATAGTTATTAAGTAGACTGTTAAATTCTTATATTATCTATTTACAAAAACAGTCCTGTCCAAGGAGTTCAGAAGTTTCACCACAGATTTCAGAACTCACTCAATCACTGATCTTTTTGTTGAGCTGACAACATCAGGATATTTAACTCTTGTTTCCTCACATATAGTGTTTCTCTTGCATGATGAATAAATGCGCTCCATTCCTTTCCAGACTTGCGCAACGAGTGTGAAGACAGTCTGGCATTACCTCTTGCTTAAAGGCATTTTATGCAAATCAGATGACCTGTGACTCGTGTTGTTTACATTTGTAGTCTTATTAAATACCCTGCTAAATTAAAAAATTGTGGTGATGCAAAAGTGTGGGCCTTTGACAGTAATTTACAACATGCTTAGTAAATAAGTCTGGCTGTAAAGGCCAAACCCTGTTACCACTGTTTGACCTGTGCACTTCCACTGTGCCTCAAGTCACAAAAATACCAAAAATCTATTGATGAAGCCCAAATAAGCTCCTGCCATGTGAATGCACTACATGTGTCTGCACTTTGATTTATGAAGATAAGTCCAATTATATTGCTTAAAAGGCAAAAGTATGTAGTGAGAAAATTCAGCATTTAAAAAATGTTATATTTTGTTGTTAGTGTGCAAACAACTGGAGAAACTGCAAAGTACTTTAATCAAACCACTTTGTACTGGTTGATCAGAAACAAAGACTGTATGTGAACACATCAGAAAATCACAGTGCATGAGCATTATTAGACTGTGGCTACATTTTAATCACTTTTTTTTACTTTTAGATGAAATCACAAGGAAAGTAACAAGGATGGACAAACATATCAATAAAACGGAAAGTAGACAATGTGCAATGTGCAGGCTCAATGAAAGCAATCACAAGCAGGCAGAGAACAATTATTGACAAGTTTCTTGAAGTTACAGAGGTACAGGTGTTTTGATTTTGATGTGACATTGCAGATTATTCCATGAGATTGCTGCGCTAACAGCAAAGGAAGTCATTCCTACATGTTTGGGGTTTCTGAAGCGTCAACCAGTCACTGGAGCATGTTAAGTATGGGCCAGAGAGCCAGAGCAGCAGGGATGAGATATAAAATGTCAATTTCCCACTAATGGCCTTGTAGATAAATAAGTACCAATGATTATGACGGCTCTCAGTCAGGGAAGGCCAACCAACTTTATAATAAAGAATGCAATCACACACACACATAATTTAATGCTGTCCTTTTTCCAGGGCATTCTTCTGAACTGGACCAAAGGCTTCAAAGCTAGCGGCTGTGTGGGAGAGGATGTTGTTACATTACTCAAAGATGCTGTCCGCTGCAGAGGGGTTAGTACACACATCACAAATACATTCTCAGGAATTTTATTGAGAAACACGGCCTGTGAATGTTGACACTTCAAGAAAATAATACAAAGTTTATCCACAGTAGAGAATATTGATTACACTGACTTATATTTACTCACACTACAACAGTGTGTACCCTGTCTTACATTTAGCCTCCTTTCTCACATTGATTATAACAGTAGCAATCCACCTACCTAAAGATTCACATACACTAGTCAGTGTCAAGGAGTGACTGCAGCAGAGTGCATGTCTCAAGACATTGTAGAATTGCTGTCATTGAAAATGAAGTATACACTGCTCTCAGTCATTTATTTCCTCTTTGTTTGATCATCTCTATTTCCTTATAGAACTTTATTTTAATTACGTTTTCCTAAGTGTATGCCACCAGTCAAAAGTTTTAGGACACCCCCATTTTTCAAGTTTTTATTTAAAGTTTAAGTAGCTGAAGTCCAGTGAATAACCTTAAATGGTACAAAAGTAAGCGGTAAACTGCCAGAAAAAAAAAGTTTAGATTACCAAAAGCTGAAAAATAATGTAAATTTTGGAGTATCAAGTAATGGGTTAACAACTCACAGCTTTCTGTAGCAACGGATGTAAAGTAAGCTTTGAAATTTGATGCAAACAATTCCTACAAGTGTCCCAACCTTTTATTAATTACTTACAAAGCCTCTGTCTGTATAAAAACATGGAGGAGGAAGCATGATGGTTTGGGGCTCTTTTGCTGGATCCAGAGTTGGCGACTTGCACAGAGTAACTGGCATCCTGGACCAAAAGGGCTACCACTGCATTTCTGAGAGCCATGCAGTCCCCTCTGGTCTAGGCCTAGTTGGTCAGGGTTTCATCCTACAGCAACATAATGATCCCAAAACATAGTTCCAGGCTGTGCCACTGCTACCTTGGAAGAAAAGGTAGGCTTAAAATCATGGAATGGCCTGCACAGTTGTCAAGCTAGTTTGGGATGAACTAGACAGAAGGGTGAAAGCAAACCAAACTGCAAGTGCATCACATTTCTGGGAATTTCTGCAGCACTGTTGGGAAGAACTTGCCAAACAAGATTTGATTTCCATTGTAGAAAGAATACCGCAAGTGTGTTCGGCTGTTATATGTGAAGAAGGTGGCTACTTTGATGAGTAAAAAATTTAGATTAAACTTTTTGAAACAAAAAGATTCCATGATTTATTTATTTTTTTAAATCTCTAATTGTTTATTTGTTGTGATTTAATTTCAGTGTACATTAAGACATTTAACAATGTACATTTAAACCTCATTTTGTCTTTTTCCCATGAAATAGATCTTAAGTTGCAAACTTAGAACTCTTTTTATTAATTGTTAATCTGAAACTCTTTCTTAGGTTTCAATGAAGAAACCGCTATTGATTTTAAAAGTCAATAGAGGTTAAATTTAATCAGTCATTCATCTGAGTTAAAGGATGAACCCTTGCCATAACGGGTTAAGTCAGCAACCAGCCTTGAGGGTTACTATATTGTACACAGAACCCCATATAACTCAGGAGATTATCTGGACCTTCCAAGCAGGTTTCAGGATGTCTTTCAACATATGCAGTGTTTATTTATTTATTTATTCATTTATTTTTACCAGAAATCCTTTATTAAAGCTACATTCAACTGTTTTCAGATATTTTGACTTATAGTACCTCTGCTCAGATTTAGGTAAGGTATAGGTATGCCAGGAATGACCTGAGGCCACCAAACACTATGTAGTAATAAGAATGATAAAAGTGTACTAAAAATAACAATAACAAAACAGCAACCAAAACATGTAAAAGAGGAACTAATTAGAAATAAAGAAATACAGTATATGCATATACAGACATACATTTACAATCACGATATTCTGTAAAACTAAAGTAATTATCAGGGCAAAAAAAACAAACTTCTATTCACAAAGTCACCTCCTGTTCTCCAGTGATGAGTGCAAGAGGCTACACCAAACCAACAGGATGAATTTCAGTGCATTTGATATGTAACTACTTAAAATGATAGGCCTGCTATTCGTTAGCAGTCCTGAATGATAGCCGGAGTGGATATTAGTGCAAACAATTAGTCTTGTATTACAATTAGTGTGTTTCCAGTATAATAATTTCCATGTAAGCAATCGTCACTGTACTTGCCACTTTTACTTGTAACAGTTTTAATGTTTTTTTTAATGTGTTTTAATGGAATTGATCGACAGTTGTCAGCAAGTCTTTTGTCACTGCTTCCAGGAATTTGACTTGAACTTTGTGGCAGTGGTTAATGACACGGTGGGAACCATGATGACTTGTGGCTATGAGGATCCCAAATGTGAGGTGGGACTCATTGTAGGTAAGTCTGTCTACTCCCCACCTTCCTTTGGAAGCAAGTCTCTTTGTCTCTTTATAAATATGAAAGTAAATGTAATAACTCTCCGGCCTTTAAATCAGGCACAGGGACCAATGTCTGCTACATGGAGGAAATGCAGAACATAGAAGTGGTGGAGGGTGATGACGGTCGTATGTGTGTCAACATGGAGTGGGGTGCATTCGGTGACAATGGCGAACTAGATGACTTCTTTACCCAGTTTGATCGCTTTGTCGATGATTGCTCTAACAACCCTGGGAAACAGAGGTACTGGATGGGTAATCTACTGTCACTGTATGTATATGAAAAACAACCAAAAAGTGCCAGAACTCACATCAAACAGCATCACATGTAGTCACAAGCACTGTATATTTGAGTTAGAGTATTAGAGAATTAGAGCAAAGGTGCCCAAGACAGACAGATACAGACAGCCAGAGAGACAGTAATATTCAGTAATATTTGACAATAAAAACTTCAGTAACAGCATCAAAGAATTTTGCAGCAGTAAAAGATGTGTGAATTGCACTTTATGGAAGCTGTCCGTTCAGCACCACAGTGCTGCTCTGATACATTGTCTGATTACCTTAAGAATGCAAGACGGAGTCTGAAAGTGCGTTAGAGTTAGTGACACTACTTAGGCAAATACTTTTATGGTAGTGAAGCCCACAGCTCTCATCCTTTTACAGCTACATTGCCCAGTGAGCGCTTTCGAACTTAAATTCTCACAAAATGTTTATAATACTACCTCTCTTGGCAGCTATCTTTTCTTTTTAAGGTTCCTTCTTTTACCTTTTCTCAAGTCTCAGTGTGCATTGGTTCTTGGTGAGATAATAATTAATGGCCATGCATTCCATTGACCACTATATGATATCTCCATGGTTAAAGAGAATTTGAATCACAGACTTTCTTTTCTGGAGTTCCATGAGTATGCATGTGCTCTACATATCAGGCATTACGACCATTATTGCCTTAACGTTTATTAAGGCAATACACAGCAGCAACACAGTCAACCACAACATATTACTAGAACAATTCGAAAACTGGGTGGAACTTTCTGGCACAATACTAAATTGGTTGAATACTACTTAAGGGACAGGGACTACTTTGCGCCTATAGGTAATTACATCTGAGTGGACAAAAATTACATGCAGAGTTCCCCAAGGCTCCATTCTGGGGCCTCTTCTGTCAACATCTACATGCTTCCACTAGCTCAGATTATGGAAAACAACAAAATATGTTACCATAATCATGCAGATGACACACAAATTTACATAACTATATCACCAGGGGACTATGGTCCAAGATAAGCACTGAGTAAGTGCATTGAACAAATCAATGACTGGATGTGCCAGAATTTTCTTCAACTAAACAAAGATAAAACTGAAATAATTTTTTTTGGAGCCAAGGAAGAACAATTAAAAGTTAGATCGTGTTTACTCTCCTGTTTGTCTGTCTTATTCTATTTAAACTTATTTTTACTACCAATTTAACACTTTTTAATTTTAATTAAATGTCTTTTTTTATTGCCTTGTGTTGCTTTTACATTATGTCCTGATGCCTTTTATGCTTAATGTAAAGCACTTACATTAAGCATTGTTTTTGAAATGTGCTATAGAAATAAACTTGCCTTGCCTTGCCTAATGTGATTAAGGCAATAACAGTTGTAATATAAAGTGTGCTGAGTAAGATTAAAATCTTACCAGTATCATCTTTAACTGCATGTAAGATGCGTGTAAATGCTCACTTAGTCATTCTGATAAGATCCCTGGAAGGCAACAGGACAGGGACACCATAGGTGTTAATTAGAGGTAGCAGCATATTCAAAGCAGGACCATTAAAGAATGTTTATCATTAAAAATGTGGTTGACCAGGCCATGTTGCCTAAGTGCTGGTGCTTTTGGGCAGATTTGCTTTTTTTTGCAACACAAAAGTTTTCAGAGTAGTTTATCCAGTAGTTAAAGTAGTTTAGTACGAAGGACCCAGAGTACCAAGAGTTTTGGCAGTAGTGAAATTAAAATTGCAAATAGTGCTAGTCAATTGCCAAAAAAAGAGAAAAAACTAGTAGAGAGCAATGCTGCAATATCAATGGTGTGTGCAGTGGGTGAGAGAGGAATGTTCTGCAAAGTGGAACAGAAATAAACCCAGAGGACATAAAGAAAGTCACTCCACCAGCTTATGTTGCAGAGGAGTCACCCGTTCCAATGATAGAGCTATTGCCAAAGTTCCTATAGCAACAAGGTCCTTTAGAAGCTGCCAACACAATTGTGGGCAGATTCATTGTGCTCGTTGCCTGAGCTGTACTAGAGTTTTATTCCAGCAGTTAATAATAACCTACGATTTCTATTTATATACATTCATTGCACAACAGATCTGCTGTTGGCTACCGGGTCACAGTTGATGTATTCAAACTTTGCGTTAACTCTGCCTGCCCATACCTGTCCACCTTTGATCTTGTCACATCCTCGAGAGATTTTCACTTTGTAGGCTTCATCTAGTTTGTCACTTTCTGTGACAACACATACTACCAAGACATATTACATTATTAACCAGAAAAATAATTGAAATACACTTGTTGTATCAAAAACACAGATGTAACTGTATATAGAATCTGTTATTCAAAAATGAAACTTTTGAAGAGCATCATCACTCACAGAAAACACACTGAGAAGGATTTCAGTATTTCCAAGTCAGTTTCAAATGAGCATTGCCTGCACTACTCAGCATATTTGGAATGCCACATATTAATGTCATGGGCGCTCTTCATGACAAGAACATTGGCTTCCTCTTGAAGGAAGCTGGTCTGGACTGTCTTATGAAATTGTCTTTATGAAATGTCATCGATGAGAGGAGCTGACACCACTGGACATAATTGATTCCAAGCGATCACAACTCCTGATAGTTTCCTCCAATTAAACCCACCTCTGTGACAATTAAGCTCCCAGTATACCTTTGTTTGCTTTCCGAGCTTTCATTCATCAGAAGAGCTTTCATTAGATTTTTTTCTGGGGGAAAAAAAGTGATGATCGATTGTGGAGTTTGTACAATTAAATCAAGTTTTATAGTATGATAGAAACTGTAAACAGTATTATTAGTATGTATGTTGATATTACATTTTACGTTGATATTATTACCAATGTGTGGCTGTGGAAAGTTTTCAGTTTGTGTGTCTTTTTCTCTTAGGTATGAGAAGATGATCAGTGGCATGTACCTGGGAGAAATAGTGAGGAATGTTCTAATGGATTTTACAGCTAAGGGCCTGCTGTTCAGAGGCAAACTGTCTGATCGACTCAAGACCCGGGGCATCTTTGAGACAAAGTTCTTGTCACAGATTGAGAGGTGCGTGTTACAGATTACTCTAGGCTCAAATCTCCTCAGCTCACCCCTGTTTACTGTGTTAACTGTGTGGTAAGAACATAGAATACATGTAAGATTTTGCCGTGTACTCACAAAACCACAATTACAAGACTGGACATTAGTGATGTGTCAAAGCCAAATGAGACCGAATGACATGAGTTGGAAGTTGGAAGTTACATGTAAATATCAGGCACTCTCTGCTCCTCTCTGCACACTTCTGCCAGCCCCAGAGGCTATGTAAACAAACTGTGCAAAAGTTTGGGCACCCTACATAGTCAGTATTTAGTAACAGCCTTCTGGCAGATATTACAGCTTGCAAACACTTTTCGTAGACAGCTAAAAGTCTTTCAGTTCTTGTATTTGGGATTTTCTCCTATTCTTCCATGCAAAAGGCTTCGAGCTCTGCAATATTCTTGGGCCATCTTGCATGCACAGCTCTTTTAAGATCTACCCACAGATTTTCAGTTATATTTAAGTCAGGGGACTGTGCGAGCCATTCCAAAACCTTCAGCTTGCGTCTCTTGAAGTAGTCCATGGTGGATTTTGAGGTATTTTTAGGACCATTATCCTGTTGTAGAAGCCATCCTCTCAGCTTCAGCTTTTTCACAGACGTTATGATGTTTGCTTCCAGAATTTTCTGGTATTTAGTGGAATCCATTCTTCGCTCCACCTGTGCAAAGTTTCCTGTGCCACTGGCTGCAACACAACCCCAAAGCATGATAGATCCACCCCCATGCTTAACAGTTTACAAGGTGTTCTTTTCATGATGCTGCTCCTTTTTTCTCTAAACATACTGTAATGGGAAATTGCTGATTACTCAATAAACACACAAAGAGAGCATTGTCAGGTTATGAAATAATGTAATCAAATAATACAATCAGAAGTATAATGCATCATAGTTCTAGAGACAAAGATACATACCACCTAGCTATCTTTTCTTTGTCTGAAAGGTTTGCACTTAACCAGTCCCTTAAATGCTACTACTAATTTAAGACATCTGTTTACTAACCTTACAGGTCAGCAACCAACCCTCAGATAGAAGTCAAAAGTTCAGCTAACCTAGGAACAGTCTTTCTTCACGACCATATATGACAGTACATAAGCATGCACCAAGTAGCATCACAAAATAACATTACTACCATATTAAATTAAGGACAAACCACACTATCCTCTAAAGCTTATCAGTTTTACACATAAACATCTACATAACTACAGTTTATCTTATCACTGGCTCAGGTAAGGGTATAACAGAATGAACTTAACTGTTAAACACACAACTGCCTCATCTTACACAGCAAAGAACTAAGTTTAGAATAGACATAGCACAGAGGAATTTAGAACATGTGTGAAACACAAACTAACACTAAACTGAACTTAAACACTATCTGAAACATGTATGATATATTCAAGGAATACATCAAATGATAACCTATTATTCAGTTTTCTTTTACAATACCTTTGCTCATTGTGGCCCAAAGAGTTCTATTTTAACTTCTTCGGTCGACAGCACTTGTCCAAAATTCATCAGGCTTCTGTAGATGTTCCATTGCATATTTTTGACATTGGATTTTATGATGAGGATGCAGGTAAAGTTTTCTTCTACTGACTCTCCCATTAAGGTCTTGTTTGTGCAGTGGAAAGGTGCCCCACCACTCCTGAGTCTGCTAAATCTTCCTGCAGGTTTTTTGCAGTCAAATTAGGGTTTTGATTTGTCCTTCTGACCAGCATACGAGCAGTTCTCTCAAAGAGTTTTCTTGATCTTCCAGATATCATCTTGACCTCTGCAATTCTCCTAAACTGCCATCTCTTAATTAAATTTCACACTGTGGAAACTGCAAGCTGACAACACTTTACTATCTTCTTGTAGTCTTCCCCTGCATTGTGGGCATCGGTAACTTTCATTTTCAGAGCTACTTAGACCCATGGTTGCTGAGTGTTGGCAAAAGGTTTGAAGAGTCAGAGTATTTGAAACTGGCACCAGCTGACATTTCCTAATGTTGACATGACTCAGGCCTAATGAGCTGATTGAGGTCTGAGACCTTGTAAAAAGAATCTGAGACTTCAGAACTTAAGAATACAACTGTATCTCTAATCTCTGAACACCTGTCTGGTGTATAACTTTTTAACTTATGTCTGGTGTGTAATTGTTCTTTTCTAAGGTGTATCGAGCCAGTACGACTCCAAATCCACAGTTACAACTAAATAACAATGCGGCACCATGTTGTGGTGTAGGGCTGTATTCATACAATAATAAGTTACTTTAACACAGAATTCAAATTCATTTAAGTTCAATCAAGTACAGTTATCGTGCATTGAGTAAACCTTCAAAATGGGACCCATTGGTTTTCCAATGAACTGTGTTACACTCAGACACATTTGTCAACATGCTCAATATGTAAATCTTTGGGTGCAAAACTGCCAACAGTCACAACCTTTCAAACATTTTTCACCAGTTCCTAATATTTTACAGTCTGACTGACGAATCGATTAATCGAGAAAATAATCAACAGATTAATACAATGATGAAAATAATCATTAGTTGCAGCCCTAATCCTAAAATTAATTCATTAACAAGTACATTCTGAAATGTATTTGTGTAACCTTTCAGAGATGTTAAATTTAGCTTACAGGTGCAGCTACTGAACTATCAGTTCTCAAACACATTTGGACCACAGGGGGCCAGACTGAGTTTTACATAGATACCAGGTTTCCTGAACATGGACCAGGCAGCAATCAGAGATGCACAGCAGCTCACTCATGCAAAAGGAAAGATGAAAGAAACTGTTTTGAGTGAAGTAGGTATTTCAGAAAACATGCTCAAGTAATTGAGAAAAAACCTTTAAGCTCTGCTCCAAGGCAATAACTGCAATAACTGAAGAGTTTTATTTCTAACCATGATGTCCTTGAGTCTATAAAAAATGTTCTATTCACAGAATCACCTCAGTTATCTCTGAGCTGCAATGATAAAAGTACAAAAAAAAAAGCATCAATCTGTGAAGAATCCTTTCAGGAAAGAAACTATTTCAGTGCTGTAAATCAGTTAACTAATTAACTGCTGCACATCTTTTAAGATGATGTACATGATAAGGTGTTTTTGTCCACCGCAATAAGTGGACAGTCATATGACCTAACCTTGCAGTAGCAGTGATTCAAAGTTATTTAACTTGCTTTAATGACAAAGTCCTTTTCAGTACAGTAGGTGTGTCAATCACCCGTTGATTAAGCACACCTATCTCATGTGTATAACCCCCATCACTCTCTGTGATCCCAAAGTGACCGCCTGGCCATGCGACAGGTCCGCTCCATTCTGCAGCACCTGGGTCTCACTAGCTCCACATGTGACGACAGTGTACTGGTGAAGGAGGTGTGTAGTGTGGTCTCCCGCCGTGCAGCCCAGCTCTGTGGTGCTGGTTTAGCTGCTGTGGTTGACAAGATACGACAGAACCGCAACCTGCAGCAGCTCTCCATCACCGTGGGAGTAGACGGCACCCTCTATAAGACGCACCCTCAGTAAGAAATGTTTTTTATGTTTTTTAATGTTTTTTTTCAAACATCGTTCAAGGCTACATAAATTGACTTAAATCCAGGTTCAGAAGTTTTCAATTTAATGAGGAGTTTCCACAGTTACTGCCTGTGTTTCCATCCATTTGAACAAGGTGTACATCAAAGAGTACAGAGAGAGATTTTCAAGTAACAATTGTTCAAATTTAGGTACCCCTTTAAAAATCCTTCTGTTGTTCTGCTCTTTCCCCTCTCAAATCCCTCCTACCCTGCCACCTTCTCTCCAAAGTTTCTCCAGTATCATGCAAGAGACATTGCAGGATTTGGCACCACAGTGTAAGGTGACTTTCCACAAGTCAGAAGATGGAAGTGGGAAGGGAGCAGCATTGATCACTGCAGTGGCCTGCAGGATCAAGAGTGGAGGGCAGCACTGAATCCCTGTTGGTGGACAGGTGGAACCAGAGCCACTATCACTGATCTTATATACCAGGTTACACTGAATAGTTAGTTGAATACACCTTGGTCATATTAAGTTCTGCAGTACTGAAATGTTTAATCTGAATTATTTTGTGTTTGTGGGTTGAACATGCACATATGAGAAATGCATAGTTATGGTGTGAGCTGAGAAAAATTACCTTCAGAAATGACAGTTTGTGTGCAAGAAGAGTTGCACCTTTTGTGAAATGTGACTTACAAACCGTGGGGCTCATTTTTTATTCTCAAACTCCCAGGTTTCCTCTTAGCTTGAATGATGGCTGTGACCTGTGTTGAGTTTCTAAACATCTGCAGAAGTAAAGTTTATTTATACAGCTCCCTTAAACATCAAATATCACAAAGTGCCACACAATAAAAGACAAAAGCACAAAATAAAATTGAGCTAAAAGAAAATTCTAGGAAGTCGGAGCCACTACTGGGCGGTAGAAGAAAATCGGAATGCTAAAAAAACACAATTTCATTTGTAAATGATCTGGGCAACAAAAATGATTTTTACATTTATATGTTCTTCCATAATGCTTTTTATAGTTGAGCTCCATCCTGTTATAAACCAGAATAAAATGGTGCTAGTTTGGAGTATACTGTAGTCAATTAGAAATGACTACAGTATACTCCCGACTAACACTGACAAAGACCAAATATATAATTAAAACCAAAGCTTATACATATGTTATTTCAGCACAGGTCTAAAGTCTCCTGTCATATGGTCTAATGACTGTAACAAACTTATTCTGATACAATGAAAAAAGAAAGATGTACCAAAATTAAACAGTACATTCTGTACATATATTTGACGAAACTTACATTTGACAAAACACATAGACCCTTAATTGCTTACCTGGAGGGGAAGTTAAATAAACCACATTGGTCAAAATGTAAAGGGCCAGGATTAGTGGAACTCCTGGGGCCGGGTGGTTGTGGGAATAGAGGGTAAATGGGGTTTGGTTCTACTCTTTATAGCCTTGTTTGTGTTATTTTATTTATTTTTTTTCCTTTGTATTAAATTAATTTGTTTTGTCTTTTTTGGATATTGCATTGTTTGAAGAAAAGGAAAGTGGACTTTAATCTATGGAACCTGGTGGTTCTGCAAATGTCTGTAAAGGTCTGTAGCTTCAGAGAGAAATTCAGATGATTAACAAGTCAGAGGGTAGTTCAGTTGTGATAATCTGTTGCTTTCCTTGAAATAATGTTTTGTTAAAGCCATAAACGACATCCAGTGGTACAATCACAACAGTCAGTCTTTGTTTGTGGAACATATGTTTTTTTGGAAGAAATGTTATTAAGATTTGCACCAATACCAAAAATATCCCAATACTATATCCAATGGCAAAATGTTTTTACCCCACTGATTACACCATAATGTTTGATTCAAATCTTTTCGCTGTGATCTGAAATTAAAACTGAAATTTTTCTTTTTGTTCTGTTGTTTTTTTTTGTTCAGTTGTTTGACCATGTCTGATTTAGTCATTATTAGGATGCCTGCTTTGCAATGAAAAGGCACACTTATCCTCCATACTTATTATTCTTATTTTTCTTCATATTCTGTATAAAATTTTGGCAAGTTACGTTTTATGACATTTTTGGACACTCTTTGTCCAGACCTAGAATGTGTGATGTTGAAAATTGCACCAATCTTTTTTATTATCATCTTACTCCCACAGCTTCCACTCTACAATTCTACTTATAGTGCTGCTTTCATAAATAATTTCATCAACCAAAGACTGTCACAATAAAGTTGACCTTGAAATCTTACTGTTCACCATTCAGTGGAAGTCATTTTTTCTTGTATTCAGGCGAGCGCAAGAATAAAAGATTGACATGACAATTTCTGTCAGCCAAAAAAGATGTCTCATTGTCTGGTACAGGCAAACTGTTGCAAAAGTCATCTGCTCTACCTGAAATGCAGACATGATAGTTGTTTTATTTTGAAAATTTAAGGTGCACTGAAACTAGCTACGAAGTTATACTAAAGGAATACTCTCAAACAGCTGTCACAGCAGCCAGTACTGTCTGCAAGTAAAACTGACTTACGTGTCCAGTGAAAAATTATCCTTATCTTCTCTGACTTAAGCTTTGTCCCATCAGGAAGAGCTGCACAAATATTTGCACATTTCTACTTTATTATTCTGCTTTCTCCCTTCAGTGTTCTAGCTTTCTTCTCCCATCACCTTCTCTGTTACACTCTGTTTCTCTGCCAGTCTGCCACCTCAAGACAACTGGAAATATCCCACTGCTGCTTCCTTTACTGCTGGACAGTGCACCAGCAGGCCATGCTGTCAGCAGCACACCCACTAAAGCCCAGAGGGGTGATCCGTAGTGCACACAACTAGGATTACAACAAACGAGTGTGATTTGCAAGTGAGTGACAATCCTAGGATTTTCATTTCATGACATACCACACCGTCATATTTTACTCATGAGTCCTATGAATAAAATATGTACCATCATGGAATGAGAAACGTAAAGCATACAGGCTAATCTGTTACACTGCCATACCTGCCCCAGATATCATAAATGTTGCAATTTAATCCGGAAGTCTTTATTTGAGCCCTTATGTTATTTGGTACTGGTCTATATTTGAAGAGAATTACATTTATGAAGAGCATATTTAAAGAGTTTAAGAAAACACAGGGACACAGGGGCCCTTTATTGCTTACTTGGTGGGAAAAGTTAGTTAACCATGGTGGTCAGAATGTGAAGAGCATGGATTCGTAACTCTCCTGGGGCTTAGTGGTTGAGAGAATACAGAGGGCAAAAGGCGGAATTAGCTCAAGTCCTTGTAGTCATGCTTTTTTTTAAATGTATTTCTCTGTTTCTCCCTGTTTGTCTTAAGTATAATTGTACTTCCTTCCTTAAGATGATGTGTATCTGATGTAAAACAGAAAAGTGGACATGTAAAGAGTTGCATCCAGTAGAGAGAGTTCTGCAAAGGTCTGTAAATTTCTCTAAGGGGAAACTTTAAATAATTACTGAGCCAGAGGGGGATTATTTTGTGAGAATCTGTTGCTTTCTTTGAAGTGCTGTTCTGTTGAAGCCATAAACAACAACACCCAGTTGTATAATCACTAAAACCAGACTTTCTTGTGAGTTTAATACATTTTAATCTAAGTTATGCAAAAATAGCATGAATATCCCCTTACTGTATCCAATGGCAAAACATTCCATAAAAATACATTACAATGTTTCATCTGTTTGATAGAGCAGATGGAAAAACATTCATAAGCATAAGAAAACCATATATTATTGTAAAAGAAAAAAGTGAGCTTTGCTATTCGCTCCTTTGAGAACACTTGACATTTACAGAAAAATAAGAACAGGATCCAGCCGGTGAGCTTTGAGCTGAGTCTGTTCCTCCAGCAGAAGATTACCTGCTGTGCATTTAAATTTCTCCTCCTCTTCAATTTAGAGTGCATAATATGCAACCTAATCAGTGTTATTCTGCTTGGCTTTACCTAACACCATTATCACTATGGTGATGCCTTTGGTTCTTTGAATGGCACATGCCATGCAAGGCAAGTTGATGAGACACACTTCATAGAAATGAGTGAGATTCTTCTTCAGTTGAAATGTAGAAGAAACAATTTACTTGGAACTAGTAATTAGGGAAATGTGGCATTAACTAGAGATGTATTATCTGTTCAGTATGCATGTTCAGCTTAAGTGCCACTGCACCACATGGACCAAATACATTACAGTTTCATTAATATGGTTACTAAAAATGGCTGATTACTGTTCTGTCCTTTTATATATATATATATATATATATATATATATATACACACACACATATATATATATAAATAAATCAGTGGAGGCTGGTCCATAGAGGCAGAGGAGGTTGATCCTCTATTTTTTGAGAGGCAAGAGGAAGATCAAAATATAAAAAAAGAATATTTGGTTGAAATAAACCATTACCAAATCTCAGTATTATTTATAAAAATCCATTATTGAAATTCTGTTTAAAATGCTTCAACAGCACCTACAGGGCAGGAGGAGGAAGGAAAGTCTGTGTGAAGTGGTGGTAGGGGGCAGAGGAGGACCATGGATGTATAAAGAGAACTGGAGCCAATTTGACATAGCGGCCAAACCGTGTAATTACGTCACGTGATGCACACTGGCCCAAAACGACTTTTTCCCATAGACTTACATTGTGAAAGAGACGTCTGTAAATCAGCGGATGAATTTTTCTGAGTGTCACAACCCCCGCGAAATGACTTGTCTCACTATCAGAATTAAATCCGTTTGGTCCAATCACATTTCAAAAGCCTAGAAGAGCCGCATGATTGAATTGTTTTATCCCCATTCAAGTTAGCCGGAGGGCTAAACCGGAAGTGTGGCCACATGCGGCCCAGACCACCTCCGAATGTGGTCTGAGTGATCGGATCTCAATCCGTCCTCAATGCATCTTGGGTGCGTTTACACCTGTATTTAGAGCTGTCCACTTGTGATCGGATCACCCGAGAAGGATGTTAATACCTGGTGTAAATAGGGCCTTTAATTCTTTGGTGGATTCATTTAGCCAGGGTTGCGGTTCTTTATTTGACTTTTTATCCATGTGGGGGGTGACTAAGTCCAGGACAGACTGACAAGTGTGATTAAAAAGAGGGACCGGCTCCTCTGTATTAAAATGAGGATGAGAGGCAGTTAAAAATGCAGTAGTAAAAAGCTCCGAAAACTTGCTAGCAGACATAGAATTAAAAACACAGTGGCGGATGGGTGTACTGTGATTAAAAGGTATAAAACCACATTGAATAAAACTGCTTTATGAGACACACAGATATCCTTAATCTCAAAATTGTCGGGGCTGAGACCGCTGTACAGAACTAGGTAAAGAGTATGACCCTTGGAGTGTGTGGGTTCTTGTATTGTCTGTGTTAGGTGTCCATAAAATCAGTTACAAATGTCTGAGAAAGGCAACAGATATGGATGTTAAAATCACCTAAAATGAGAATTTTGTCGTACTTTGACATGAAGTGGGATAGTAGCTTGGCAAACTCTTGGATAAAAACATTGTTTGGTTTGGGCAGTCTAAAGTAAAGTGAGTGAGTGAGTGAAGACCCAGATTTCTCTTCTTTAAATAAGGCAGGGCCTCCCAGACTCACACTTGATTGTCATCCCATTGATTGAAACACCCAACTGTAACTTCCCCTTCAAATGAAATGACAATCCTAGAGGTTCACATACTTTTGCCACACACAAATATGTAACATTGGATAATTTTCCTCAATAAATAAATGAAAAAGATGAAAAAAAAAGATTTTTTTTTTTTGTCTCATTTGTTTAATTGGGTTCACTTCATCTAGTTTTAGGACTTGTGTAAATATCTGATCACGTTTTAGGTCATATTCATACAGAAACAGAAAATTCTAAAGGGTTCACAAACCTTCAGGCAGCACTGTATATCTGGTCTTACAGCTGTTTCTATGGTTCCTGTCATCTAGCTTCTTTCCAATGCTATATAAAGTTTGAGATTGTTTTATATAATTCTTCAAACCAGGTTTTTTTTATTGTGACAGGTAGACATACTACTGTGTTGAAACGTCTGTTTGCACAATTAAAGGCTGCAAATTAATCAGTGTGCTCCAGTGCCTTCTGTTTTTCGAAATGACAATTCTATTTTTGAATGTTGACTAGCACAGGTAACCATTGCCTCTATATACAATACATTAAAGGATAAGGCTGGCAATTTTTCATCTTTATCTTATTTTCAACAAATCTCATGTGCAGAGCCAAACCAACAGTGAACTGATCCCACTTTCAAGTATTGTGTGTGCATCCAAAGCCTGATATATCTTATTCCTCTGTGCCGTAGACTTTTGTTGTTGTCCAAAAACTATTAAAAACACGTCAATGAGCTACACTGCTGCACTGGGTGACATGTTCCTTTGCCCTGAAGACTATAGTTACCGTAGTTTGTTTAGAAATGGCTCCAAAGAGTAACAACAGTGATAAAATAGTAACCCTATGGAGAGAAGTTCCTGCAGAAGCAGACTGTGCATGCGCCATAATGCGGTTCTGTTTACAGAGCTTCGCTAGTTTGTTGTGCTACATATCACAACCTCTTGTCTTTGAACTACATTGTAAATTTCTCTAAGAACTTCAGTGCAAAGTCAAGTTTGTTGAAGAAAATGTAAATTCAGAATTTCTTCAAAAGCTCAATAAGTTAATATAACAAGTGTTACAAAAATGAACAGAAGAAAAAGATCAGTATATTTTTAGACCTCTTCAAAAGAAGGTGATGAAATGGATTATTATATCTTTGCACATTACCTCATGATTTCTGCCCAAGTTAGTGGCAGAAAGAGCCAGTGCCTATTACAAGCTGGGAGGACATGATAAGCATCAGCTACTCTAATGCCTTTGGTAGTAAACATAACAGGAGATTTGATCACATTCTGACTTGGCAAGGTGTTAATGTTACAAATTGTACAAAATGGAAATGAACTACATTACTAACCTGTACTGACTTTCTTTTAGAAAGTCTTTCTGCCTGTGTGACGTGAACTATGAGCAATTTAACTGTGTAATTCTTATTACAAACATCTTAATTACAACATAAGGGCAGTAACTGTTGCAGGATTTCCTAGTATTAGCAATTAGTTGAGGACGAGGCACTCATTTACTGTCTGCATGCAGCAAATCTTTCCTCTGGATAAATGTAAAGCAGAGCAAAGAGGGAGTCCTGCCATGATGGAGTTGATGTTTGTTCTTTGAGTACAGAGTCTATTTCAAGCTCAGGGGCACTCAGAGACACACAGGTACCACCACAAAGCTCAAATTCTTCTGTTTCCAGCTGTCACCATGAGAAATGATGGAGAGCGTCTCAGAGTAAGCTTTGTAAGCTGTGTTACTAAGGACCCAAATGTTAGTATGAGTTATGCTGCAACAAATTCCTTTTATTCATATGGCAACTGAGTCAATACAGATAATCTCTAAGTTACCTGTACTGCCTCATAAGCAGTACACATGAACAGAAGGACTTTGAATGAATAATTTATTTGGTAACCATTACACAAGAAACACAAGCATATAAAACAGCACAGATAATGGGCACTTTAAACATGAACATTTACTGTAGATTGCTGCATACAATCTGACACACAAAAGGCTTAATTTATGTATGCATTAACACTAAAAAACCAAGCTGTGGTGGGATAGCACACAGTACAGCATGTAATACCTGCCAGTTTAGCAGCTAATGGTTAGCCACTATATATGTCACACATCATTTATCTTTACAGCTGATTGTACATTGCGCTTCTCCTCAGCTACACCCACAAACAAACAGCAAACGTCTCCCATCGCTCTCTTTCACACCTGCATACATAATTTGTGTGAGGTACAGTGTAAGTTGAAGACCATCACCTAAAGAGTGATCCATCTGAAGGATACTACAGATTGCTCTGGAATATAAATGATTACAATATAAAATCTTAAACCTGGTATCCACCTTCTCTGATATCTCTGAAATTGTTTGCTTAGAATTTGGTCCAGATCTGATCCAGACTGAAAGTGACCAATGGATTGCCATGAAATTCAGAACAGATATCCATGGTGCCCAGATGATGCATCCTTGACTTCCCCTGACTTTTCATCTAGCACCATCATGGGATTCTTTGTGGTTCTGAGTAAAATCTCTCAACAACTATTTGATAGATTGCCATGAAAAGTGCTACAGACATTCAGGATGATTCTATACTTCAAATCTTTCACTTTGATGTGAGGGATGTTGGCAAGGCCCTTTTTCAACATGCTTCATGTTGTATTCACATGCTGACCAATCAGAGTTCTTGCATCCCCATGTGGTATCTGCCTGTTGTACCCCCTTTGTGTACTTTTCACACTACTTACTTACTCTTTACTACATTTTTAGGAGTTGCATGTCAGCTAGGGTGAAGGCTCTGAGGCTACGCCCTAGCTAATATGTGACCCCTTAATGCAGAAGTATAAATCCTGTTCCAAGCTGAGTGATGTTAGCTCCGACTACGCTAATGAACTGTAGCAGTCACATTTCTCATTTAAACATAATAAGACAATCTTTGTTTAAAGACAAGCTGAGTCATCATCTTCCATCACTACATTTTATTCTGATGGTTACACCGTAGAGAGGAAAACCAAATGCTTCTGGTTTGTTTGAGGTTGCAGCTGAATAGAGAAGAGTTTTCTCTCTTTCTCATACACTTTTACTCAAACTGGCCAAAGTCGAATCTCAAAGACGAATATCAGAATAAAAAACTGAGAGTTTCAACACAAAATCATCAATAATAGCATTGGCTTTCAAAAAAACCCATATTGATCGAAACCTAGTACAGAAACAGAGCTACAGTATTACAGCCAGTTACACAGCATGAGAAAAGCATAAAGAACAACAATATAAGTAAAGGTTTTGTATTGCAAGCCACAAGCATAGTCTGTTTTGGTTCACCTGACATCAACACTGAATCATTTCACTAAAATGAGCATTCTCTTCTGACAACAGTAATACATTCAAATGAATTCAACAATAATAACAAAATTACAACCCTCTGTGTGATAAACATCCTTTGCTGATGACACCTTAGGTGGCATGCTTCACATTTCCAATGCAAATTTAAATACTTGAAAAGAAGACATGAAAGCATTTCATTTTCTGTTAGCACAGACATTAGTATGTTTGCATATGTAAACAACAAGCTTCCTTAACTAACAGGAAATATATATAACTACTGAAAATAATAGGCTTCCTCAAGCCTCTTCTAAAATACAATAACAGTACTGCACATAATGTTGACAAGCGCACAACCAGGGAACACATTCAAGTTACACCACGCCAGTGACTCAGCAATAGTAATGACAACAAAACACAAGGATTCCAAAGATCAACACTTCAACATAGGTTAGGGATAAATTCTTCTTCAGTTATACCCAAATCTTTGTCTATGGCTCTTACAAATACATTTGTTGTTGTTCCAGCACTACAAAGCACATCTGTATATTTTTGGGTTTATAAATTCTAATTAGTATTTTATATGGTAGTGGTGGTACAGTATCTCTGTCACTGTAGTGGACTGCAACTTTTGAATGCAAATACTGCACGTTATTTACTAAATTTACTAAATAGCTTTGTTCCTCTTACACTCTTATCAGGTGTGAGTATCATGGTGAAGGATTCAAAAATTGTGTTTTTTTACATCACAGTCATAAACAAAATACTTCTAATCTTAAAGAAACACTGTATCTTGAGATAACAAAAGATTTAGAGTAGAAAGACATTACAAGTCATTTACTCTTGAGTAACAAAATGGCTTCTGAGTTATGTAATTAACCGGTTGGTGTAGAAAGCATGAAAACATACAGAACATTTTTTTATTGCGTAAATGAAATACAATAATTGTTGTTGGGTTAGGGTTAGGGTTAGGGTTGTCTTCGTTGTTAAACAACCAGCTTCACCGGGATAGGATTACTCCAGTGTTAATCATTTGAGATGTTTTTTACCGGGAGCCGAATTACCCGCAAACGTCTCCTCCTCTCCAGAACAAACGGACCCGGTGATTACAGGTAAAAACACTGAATAAAGCTGTTTCACCTAAAAAATCAGTGTTTCTCCGAGGATGTACGGTGACCACCCGACGTCCGGTATGGGCTGTTAGCCGAGCTGCTGCTAACACTTGTTCGGTTTGTTTCTCTTATAACTTTAGATCCAGACGTTCGGCAGGTTTCTCCCGGGAGCCGAATTATCCGCAGAAGTCTCTTCCTCTCCAAAAACAAACGTACACGCTGATTAAAATAGTCAAAAATACTAATTAAAGCTGTTTCACCAAAAAAAATCAATATTTCTCCGACGATGTTCGGCGACCACCAGACTTCCTGGAGGGGCTCTTAGCCAAGCTGTTGCTAACGTTTGCCCAGTTTCTCTGATAACTTAAGATCCAGACGTCCAATGACTAAAATCCTTCTTCCAGCTTAAAGATATAGTTAAATACGACCTAAATTTCTCATGAAAATGAGGCTTAAAACTGAATGAAAGTCAATTTTTTAACAGTTTCTGTGGAACAACCACAACGCCGATGTATTATCTTGTATGTGTGTAAGTTACTCTTTGGTAGACAGCATTGTAGCGGACAAACACAGCGCCACTGTATCATCTAGTGCGTGTTTACTCTTTGGTAGAGGAGGTATGACGCCATTGACATGCGACCAAATGAAATGGTCAGTTACTTTGATTAAATTACAGATTTCTCTGGGTTTGAAAATTGTTGGAAACATTTGGGATAATGTAAGTACACAACTCAACAAAATATATAACATAGGTCTAGCTGTTTTTAGACATTTTAATGTGGAATAATTACATATTATACCTTTAAAGGTGCTGTTCGTAAGATGGCTCTTTAGAACATTGACTGTCATATGAATCTACAACACCAGCAAACTTGACAGTTGCTAATGTTTTTGAAAGTAAAGTATGTATTGAGATATCACTGGCAAATATTAATGTTACCACCTGTTAGCCAACTAGTACATTACTGTAGAAATGAGACCTGAGGCTGCATATCATAAGGTTGAGTAGTGTGAATTTAAATCCTGATATTTCCAGGGAATTCTCACGAAAATCTACTTATTTGTAAAATTTGTAATCTTGACCTATGAAGGTAGTTCAACAAGTTAATCAGACCAACTGATTCTCATATGGTTGTCATTGTCTTTTTCTCAAACCCCAAAGACTGTGTTCTGTAACAAATTGTTGTTCACCTAAAAATATTAACGCATAATCAAGCATATGAAATCAGAAATGTCAAATAAATTGATAAGAAAAAACATTTTATGATTATCCACAGGTTGTGTTTTAAGGGGCACTCCAGTGATTTTAGTATTTGAACTTCCATTAAATTGGGAGACTCACAAGAGACAATTCAAAAAAAGAATGATCAAAATCAAAGCACCAGAAGCTGAGATATCCTGACTTGCAACTAATACAACTTGACACCACACTTCTAGTTTGTCATGCAGGCCTTATGTTAAACATTTCAGGCTCATACTGAGATAACCCCGGTGACATCATCAGGGTTATGTTTCTTAAAGTTTCTTAGAGTTGTTCTCCTATTGACAAGAAAACTTAACTTCATGTGTAAAATCAGTAGAATGCCCCTTTAAAATCCAACTTCCTTTGTGGTGAGAAATCCTGAGTTTCCCTTGCAAAGAGTGACATTGTATTCCAGGAACGAAATCATTTTAAAATCACAGGAAAACGTTCAACCCTAATAATGTTTAGTGTAGCTCCCCTAAACACGCATCTAGCAGTAAAGAGAGATTAGCAGGCTAGCCAGTTTATGCATCTTTGGGCTTTATTCAGTCTTTCTGCTATCAGGAGACTGGTGTACTTTAACCCACGACAGGGTAAACAGCCTGGATAAAAGAATTTGTACCAAAGTAAGTTTTTAACAAGTAACAACAAGCACAGAGCAGCATATTTACAATATTCACAACCATTTGTCCACTCTGTGTTCAAAGTAAGATTTCTAAAGACATTTTTAATGACTGACATTTAATACATTCATTGTGCAGATCTTCTGATATTGATTGGTTCAAGGTTCAAGTTTAATTTATTGTCATTTGCATGCTTACACATGAAATGAAATTTGTACTCAGGTCCAGCAGCGTACAATACAATAAATCTAAAAATCTATTATTAGTCCTATACTAAGAATAAATAACAATAATAAGCATATCTATAAATGCCGTAGTGCAGTGGATTAAAAAAACTGAGCAGCATGTTAAAAACAGAGCATGTTAAGTTAAGATAACATGGCAGCATGACAGATAGCAGCAGAGCAGGCAGAATGGTGAAAGTGCGTTCAATGAGGCATGGAGTTCACCAGTCTGTCAGCATCTGGGTAGAAGCTGCGTTTGAGCCTAGTGGTTCTGGTCTTAATGCTCCGCAGCTTCTTGCCCAAGGGGAGGGGGTCAAACAGTCCATGGTTCGGGTGGGTAGGGTCCCCCATGATGGGGGCCGCACTGCTCCTGCACCTGCTGATATAGATGTCCTCAATGGAAGGAAGGCTGCTGTGGGTGATATTCCGGATGGCTTTCACCACCATCTGCAGCGCCTTCCTGTCAGCAGCAGAGCAGTTCCCATACCAGGTGGTTATGGAGAAGGTGAGTGTACTCTCCACCACATACCTGTAGAAAGCTTCCAGCACGGAGGCATTGAGGCTGGCCTCCTGAGAAAATAAAGGCGTTGGTTGGCTTTCTTTAAGATGTTCGAGATGTCTATGGTCCACTTCAAGTCCCTGAAAATGTGGACTCCAAGGTACTTGAAGCTGTGGAAATGGTCCACAGCTTCAAGTACCTTGGAGTACCTGCTCCACTGATGAACAGGGGGGAGGGGATGTGGCTTCTCCTCCTAAAATCCATGACCAGCTCCTTCTTCCCCACATTGATGCAGAGGTTATTCTCCCCACACCAGTCCACCAGATCTTTCACCTCTTGCCAGTGCGACAACTCGTCATTGTGGGATATCAGTCCCACTACGGCCGGCTGGTTGTTTGGCTGAGCAGTCTTATGTGAATAGCGTATACAGCAGGGGGCTCAGGACACATCCTTGGGGGAGCCGGTGTTGAGGATGATGGGGGAGGATGAAATCCGAGCAGCAGTACTTTATTGGCGAGAGTCTGCGGGATGATCGTATTAAACGCAGAACTGAAGTCCAGAAAAAGTAGCCTGACATAAGAATCCCCACTCTCTAGGTGGGTGAGAGCAGTGTGGATAACTGACAACACTGTATCCGATGTAGAGCGGTTCTTCCTGCAGGTGTACTGGTGTGGATCTATATTGATGTCAGTGTTGTTCCTTATGTGGACCATGACTAGCTGCTCCAAGCATTTCATGAGTATCTGGGTCAAAGCCACCAGGAGATTGTCATTCATAGAACTGAGGCAGAGTGTCTGTCAGCTTAGTTTGGTTAAAGTCCCCCATTACCACAAAGAATGCTTCCGGATGCTTGTTTTGGAGCTCACAGATGTGGTCATGTAGCTCCCCAAGAGCCACGTTAGCATTAGCACTCGGGGGAACATACACAGTCACAATGACCACAACTGTAAACTCCCCCCACACCAGTCCACCAGATCTTTCACCTCTTGCCAGTGCGACAACTCGTCATTGTGGGATATCAGTCCCACTACGGCCGGCTGGTTGTTTGGCTGAGCAGTCTTATGTGAATAGCGTATACAGCAGGGGGCTCAGGACACATCCTTGGGGGAGCCGGTGTTGAGGATGATGGGGGAGGATGAAATCCGAGCAGCAGTATTTTATTGGCAAGAGTCTGCGGGATGATCGTATTAAACGCAGAACTGAAGTCCAGAAAAAGTAGCCTGACATAAGAATCCCCACTCTCTAGGTGGGTGAGAGCAGTGTGGATAACTGACAACACTGTATCCGATGTAGAGCGGTTCTTCCTGTAGGCGTACTGGTGTGGATCTATATTGATGTCAGTGTTGTTCCTTATGTGGACCATGACTAGCTGCTCCAAGCATTTCATGAGTATCTGGGTCAAAGCCACCAGGAGATTGTCATTCATGCTTTTTGCTGCTGCACTTTTAGGCACCGGGATGATGGTGGAAGTCTTAAGATACACCCGCACCACAGCCTGAGAGAGTGGGATGTTAAAAATGTCTGCCCATACTTCTGTGAGTTCATAAGCATAGTCCCTCAAAACTCTTCCCGGGATATTGTATGGGCCTGCTGCTTTCCGGGGGTTGATGTGCTGCAGAGTTCTCCTCACATCCACAGCAGATACACGGAGGGGCAGCTCACCTGGTGGAACAGTGAGCCTGGAGCTGGGGGAGGAGTTGGAGGCTTCAAAGCAGGCATAAAATGTGTTAAGGGCATCTGGGAAAGATGGGTTCCAGGGGCATTCAGCATCTCTCTTGCTGTAGTCAGTGATGGTTTATATGCCCTTCCACATCTTCCGGGGGTCATTGGTGGAAAAATGACCCTGAATTTTAGGAGCATACTCCAACTTTGCTCTTTTAATTCCAGCCACCAGATTCCTCCTCGCTGCCCTCAGTGCAGGTGTGTCTCCAGATCGAAAGGCTGCATCCCGCGCCTTCAGGAGACACCGCACATCTCCCTTCAGCCAGGGTTTCTGGTTGGGGCAGATGGTGATCTTCCTGGTGACTGTGATGTCATCAATACATTTACTGATGTAACCGCAGACAGCTGACGCATAGTCCTCCAGTTCAACCCTGCCCACATTGGTCGCAGCCTCTCTGAAGATCTGCCAGTTGGTTTGCTCAAAGCAGTCCTGAAGTATGGGAACAGCAGTACTGGGCCACACAGTGATGTTCTTCTGTGTGGGCTTATTGTGTCTGAGCAAAGGATGATGAGCAGGAATCAGCATGATAGAAATGTGGTTGGAGAAGCCCAGATGGGGACGGGGCACTGCTCTGTATGCCTCCCATCTGTTGGTGTACACCTGGTCTAGTGTGTTGATTCCCCTGGTTGCTATGGAGACGTGCTCATAGAACTGAGGCAGAGTGTCCGTCAGCTTAGTGTGGTTAAAGTCCCCCATTACCACAAAGAATGCTTCCGGATGCTTGTTTTGGAGCTCACAGATGTGGTCATGTAGCTCCCCAAGAGCCACGTTAGCATTAGCACTCGGGGGAACATACACAGTCACAATGACCACAACTGTAAACTCCCGCCGCAGGTAGTGTGGCCGGCACTTCAGTGTCAGATATTCTGCTGCTTCAGAACAATTGCTGCTTACCAGAGAACAGTTGGTACACCAATGCTTATTGATGTAGGCACAGAGTCCTCCTCTGCGGGTTTTCCCTGACAGTTGATTGCGGTCAGCTCGAGAGAAGAGTAGCCCCTCAATCTGGCAAGCTGCGTCAGGCATGTTGTTGTTTAGCCATGTCTCTGTAAGCAGAAGTGTGCAGCATTTCCTCATCTCATCTCAGTCTCATTAAGTCCATTTTGTTATCCAGCGAGTGGACATTTGCTAGAAAGAGTGTTGGCAAAGCGGGTCTGTTGGTAGCTTTTAGCCTAGCTAGCAGGCCAGCTCACTTGCCCCTCTTCTGCCTCTGGGCACACCGCTTCCTCCTTCCTCTCAGCTGGTGTGTTTCCCTTCTCCAGCCTGCTGTTCTCAGGAGCCTCAATCTGCCTAACACTACCTTGAGCTCTGGTTTAGTCACCACGCTGGGATTCACAAGTTGAAGTACTTCCAAAAAACTGTACTTTACCGCGTATCCTATGTTATTACGTATGACCGCTGGTAGCTGAGAAGCCGCTGCACTGCCGTGTGCCGCCATTGTGTCCATTCATAGTGGAATGGACTTGGCAGCAATGTTATATCATATTCATAAGTATGTTTTAATTAGTGTAATCACTTGAAAATAAGAATCGCTGCTTTTTCGTTACCTTAGAATGAGCCCTTTACATCTACATAGGGAGCAGGTCCTCTTCCACGGAGCCCACCATGTTGAACTGCCATGATATTACAGTAGTCCAGAACAGACAAACCAACCACTGGCTTTAGATTTT
Organism: Thunnus maccoyii; assembly: GCF_910596095.1. Taxonomy (NCBI): domain Eukaryota; kingdom Metazoa; phylum Chordata; class Actinopteri; order Scombriformes; family Scombridae; genus Thunnus; species Thunnus maccoyii. The sequence continues at coordinate 29,460,569 of NC_056541.1, read as the reverse complement.
TGTGAGTTTCGTGGCTACCATAGGTTTTCCTACATGCTTGGAATGGGAGGATGTGGGAGGGGTATTCAGTTTATTGCAACCTACAAGCTCACTCCTAGATGCCACTGAATCCTACACACTGGTCCTTTAATGACTGATACCGAACATGTTGCTTGTCCCACTTTTAGTATTATTGCGTTTTGTTTTGTTTTGTTTTTTTACTATTTTCTATTCCTCTTACTCTAACTAAGTGCGATTTTACTGTATTTCTTCTAACCTCTTGAACATTATCTTCCCCTCCGCCTCAATAACCTTTTTTACCACGGGTATCAACTGCTTCATCTTGTCTCATATTAAATATTCCTCTCTTGATCTGTGGTTGTTGCATGAAATTGACTTGTAATCATAATCTGTCATGTGAACACAATCTGGTTTGGCTCTCATCAATAGAGGCAGTTGATAATCAGCTTGGTGATATTGGTAATAAAGGATCATCAGTGTTAGGCTGACTAGGCTTAGTGAGGCCAGGTACAGTAGCCCAAAGAGAGGCAGCCTGTTTGAAGTTTATAATTTAAAGTCTCAACAGCCACTGGCATTGACCAGCAACACTTACAAACTCCTGCTCATGAACAATGACCTTTTAGCTCAAAGAGGCAGTGACATTAATGATTATTATTACTGATGTAAGGATTTGCGTGTTGGGATTGTAGCATGTTAGTTTGGGATTTTTTATGCTCTTTCTGTGCTATTTACTTTGTATTTCGTACTGCTTGACCTCTTTAAAGGTGGTGTTGTGGAAACATATTTTCATATGCCAAACATTTTTCTAGTTGGAGGTTATTTATTGTGTGCTTGGATGGAAATTTAGGTAGTTGACCAATAGCTTTTGTGTGAAGTGTACAAACTTATTTTATGATGTGTTTAATATGGACAGTTAACACTGATATTTATACAGTTGCAATGTTGTGGAGGTAGATTTGTATTGTTATGTGAAGGCACAGTTTTTCAGTGACTGCTGGATGTCCTGTATTATGATATCCCTCATATGACTTTGCTAAAGAGGCATTAACTAGTATACCTGTTTTTGTTTTACAGTCATGTTGAAGTTACCAACTTAACTATGCAAGATCATTCCAGGCAGGACAGTTGTAATGTAGCTGTAGAACTGAAATAGAAAGAGGCATGGCAGTCAAAATTAGAAAGTAATATGCATTATGGAATGGCTCCATATATTTTTTAATGACATAGTGGGTATGGGTCACTTCTCATTTTCTGGCCAGTAAGAAAATTGATTTCTTGATTATATGGAATATGATGGTGTTGTTGTAAAATACAAGGTACACTTGGGGGCCAACATAAGGCTAACCACAAACAAGACTAGGTCAAAACCTAGTATATGGCTGGACCGTGTGTGGTCAATGTGCGAAACTGTGGCCAATTTGTTACAGGGATAGTCAGTGGTAGTAGGCCTATCTACAACATGAATTCCTGGATATTAAATGTTCATCTGCGATTTTCTGTTGTGGTCCCAGTAATATTTGTTGTTAAAGTGTAGTGAAGAAGCATATCACATGACATGTTTAAGCTACAAAGGGTTTAAATGCAGTTGCAAGAACAATACCTTCCATTCATATCTTGGGATGTTTGATTTGAAAGGGAACTTATTTCAATTCTAACTATTACTGTTCTAATTACCTATCTGTTAACTCTCGCTGCTCTTTCATCTGTTTCACTCAGCGGAGTGTTTGTGTCTGCATTAAGTGTTTTGTCAGAGTGATGGTTATATGGGCTTTAACTGTGCGTTTTCCCTCATGCCTCTATGTGCCTTTTTTCTGCCTCTTTCCTGGTCAATGATCATGGAGGCTGGGGTGGAAATTTTAAATGAAACTTTTGACAGCATTTTGGTTGCAAATTCAGGAGGCTTATCTCCAACTGGTTAACGCAGACTCATGTTTTAATGCTATTGTTCATCATTGTTCATCAAATTGCTTTTAGCCAGAGAGTTGATCACACTGGACGGTAGAGGAGGAGACGGTAGAGATGCTGTTTAAACAGGAGTTTAGCCGACTTGACTGCTTTTAACACCGGAGCTGAGAGCGTCAGAGCTTGGAGCAGAAACACAGTCACTCTGCGTCGTGCTGCTGTCCTCCACTTCCATCATCTCGCTCCAATTCATTTTGAAAGAAACACTTGGCCAACTGAACAATGGTGTAACGTCATCACTCACTCAAGCACTCAGTCACTCACTCACAACTGCAGTTATAGGGCTTGTCTGTGTCCGGTCCAGCCAAAAATAATTATATATATATATATGAGCTAAAGTATTGTAATGGGTTTTTTGTCTGTCCAGTACTTATACTTGGTTTGCCTCGCTGAACTCTACTTTCTCTGTCATGATAGGGGTTAATACATTGTTATGGTAAAATGGGACATATGGGCAAAAATTACAGTAAGCCCAAGGTACATTTTACTAGCTCCTGTGGAGTCAGCTGTGCTGCTCTTGATTGGCTGAGCATGAGCATTAGCAATTTTCAGTGCTTATGTGCTTATTCCAAACAGTAAACACATCACATATGTAACATCTGATAATTGATCATTCCTTCCTTGGACTACAATGCAACATACTATGGCTTTGTTTGGTTAATTCTGGATAACTTTGTGAAAACTCAGTTATCCCACGCCTGATACACTGAAACTGCCAGTGAACTAACTCTCCCTGACTCTTCACCATTACTGCCTTTCTTACTCACAGCTGCCATTTCTAAGCCTTGATCTGAAACACTTCTCTTTGAGTGGGCTGCCACAGACCCCACCTTTGCACTCCTATTGAGCACAGCTGTGTCGGTCAACTTGTTGTCATTGTGGACTCGATTTCTCAGTCCAAGTATTAGGTGGTTGTGATTACTAGTGGCATCTCTGAAATCAGTACCTCCACAAGGTGCTTGCACAGACATTCCTCTCCTACCCCACCTGGCAATCCTCCTCCACAGCTGGCACTGCACTAGGCAGGAGAAGGTCCTGGACTTGCACACTGCCTTGAAGCCCCTCTTAAAGTTCTCATTGTAGTAGCCGTAGATAATGGGGTTGACGCTGGAATTGGAGAAAGCCAGCCAGTGGGCAAAAGGGAAGATGTAGCTGGTCAGAAGGTCCAGCTGGTCTCTGTCCAAGCCTGCATAGTCCGTCATCATCATGAGAGTCCAGAGTGGCAGCCAGGACAGCATGAACAGCAAGGTCACCAGGATCAACATCTTTATCACCTTGATCTTTTTCTGTGATATCATTTGCTGACCACCCCTTCTACCCCCGACCTGGACTGTGGCGTTGGCCAGCTGGGGCTCTCTGTTTGCAACCACAGACGAGCACAGTTTGACTCCAATGCTTCCATACATCAGTGAGATGACTGTGAGGGGCACTAGGTAGATGTGAGCGAACAGAACTGCTGTGTAGACCTTTCTCATCTGTGGGTTGGCAAAGTTTTCATAGCAGGTGTAAAGGGGGAATGTATGGTTGAAGTCATCATTGTACACCATGTAGTGGAAAGGAACTTCCTCCACAGTCAATGCCACTGCAGCAGGACACATGATCACCACTGCAAGCACCCAGATTAACCCAATAGCTGCCTTGGCAACAAGTATGGTCGGCTTGGGTTGTAGAGGGTACACTATACAGCGAAACCTAGAAAGAAAAGTGCAGTGCCATTAGTTAGCCATATAGCTTTACGTAAACACCAACCATAAACAAAAGAATAAAAGAAACTGAAGTAGGTACATCATTTTCCATAATAATGAAAAACAGCTGTTTTTTTGAATTTTTTTACTTACAGTATCCAGTAATTTAACATAATGAACATGCAATTGAGATCACTAACTTAACTTAGTCTGTCTGCTTTTTGGTGCTGGTGAGTTAGTGTACTTTAAGAGCTTCCTTCTGCTTCTTAAAACAACGCAGTGAGAGTGAACCAAAACAGTAAAAGTTGTGGACCATAAAACCAAAACAATGAGCCTAAAGATGCTAAGTAGTACTGACAGGAAGTGCAGAGTTGGGTGATAATTCTCTGTGGGTTTGTCACTGCAAGTGACCCAATTTACATTACACGTAACCATTTGATCCATTATTAAAATAAAAATATCCATCATAGCAGCTTTAAGTTGTATTTTAAAGTTGCATGTCTTGTTTTTCAAATGGTCAACAAAATCAGAATGTTAAAAGGAGAGCCAAGCAAATATAAAATTTAAATATTTGATTAGCTGTAATCATCAAATATTTGGTATTTTTACTTCACAAATGACAAAAATAATATTTCAGTTACTCAATCAATTTCAACTAATTAGTTATCGTTTCAGCACCAACTATAACTGATATTAGGTATCAACCAGAACATATACTAACCTTTCGACAGCAATTGCCACCAGGGTGAAGACTGATGCAGACACGGACACGCCCTGCACAAAGCCACTCATCTTGCACACTGTGTTAGAAAAGGGCCAACCTGTTAAAAAAAAAAAAAAAGAATAGAAAAACACTCAATAGAGTAATACTAAAGCTAGGGGCTGGATGTTAATGGGAATTCAGTGATATTATTGTCACTCTTTAACAACAGTTCACAGCTAACTCATTAACAACTTGTAATGTGCATAAATAGAATTGTAATAATGTAAGAAGTTTTACATCAGTTTACAGATTCAGGCAGTCTGCAGATATTCTTAAAACTGGAATTTAAGTTCAGAAATGGATGAAGATTGGTTTTGAACTCGTATTTAAAAATGGGTCAGGTTTAGATTATATTTAGATTTCGGATTAAATTGGTCAAGTGACACTTAGATTCCCTCCAGACATGTTTTAAGACATATAGAAATACTATATGTTTTGTCTCCTACTTTGTCTCCTACTAATGTTCATGTGTCTGTGTGCACTTGAGTTCAAATTTCAACATCACACTTGTGTAACTTGCATACTGGACCTCGACTGGGTCCAAACTAGTTGTGATGTCACAAATCATGCTCGTACGTACAAGCCTTAAACTCAGATTTTAGGTGAGCACAAAGAAACTTTCCTTCTTCAGCAAACTTATGTGAAAACAGCCTTCTAGTGTCAAACTCTGCACATACATCATTCTGCACAGTGAAGCTCAAACATCCAACTGACAGAACAAGAGGAAAAACACATTTTTAAGTGGATGGGAACTTAAAACATATTCATTTCACTTGATACCCTTTCTAATTTGTATTGTATGTTGGGCACGTGAAGGCATGCCACCTTGTATTTCTTTGTTATTGAATGGCAGAGGAAATGCAGTGTGACAGTTAGGACATATGACTCACACCTTTCTTCCTTCCTTTCAACATGATCATTGTTTCATTGTCCCTGCCAAAGCAGCAAAGGAGCCTTTAAACGCACAATATGTCATTTCTCCCGCTAGGGGTCTCTAAATCAAAACAATAACAAAAGACGGAGTTTGATGACATTGTGAAGTAGCATGGGATAATGGGAGTTGTTGTCTTCATTGTTAAACAACCACCATTGCCGTAATTGCAGTCAGTTTTTCCCAGTTAGGATTACTTTAGTGTTCATTGTTTATGAGATTTTTACTGGGAGTCAAATTATCCGCAGAGGTCTCCTCCTCTCCAAAACAAATGGACCTGGTGATTAAAACTGGTAAAAACACTGAATAAAGTAGTTTCATTTTAAAAATCAGTGTTTCTCTGACACTGTTCAGCAGACACAGGACGTCCGGAGGGGCTGCAAGCTGAGCTGCTACTTATGTTTGCTCAGCTTGTTTCTCTGATAACTTAAGATCAAGACATTCAGCAGGTTTTTACCAGGAGCCGATTCTCCACATAGTTCTCCTCCTCTCCAACACAAACATACATGAGGATTAAAACTGGTAAAAACACTGAATAAAGCAGTTTCACATTAAAAAAATCAGTGTTTCTCTGAGGCTGTTCGGCGGACACAGGATGTCCAGGATGGGCTCTGTGTGAGCCGAGCTGCCACTAACGTTTACACTAACGCTCAGCTTGTTTCTCTGATAACTGAAGATCCAGATGTCCGATGACTAAAATCCTTCATCTGAAAAAAGTTTGTTGTAAAAATGTGGCTTAAAACTGAATAAAAGTCAATTTATGACAGTTTCTGGCGGACAACCACAACGCCTACGTATTATCATATTATATTGTATGCGTGTACTGTTTGGTAGATGCCATTGTAGTGGGCAACTACATTGCCAACTAGGGATGCACGATATTGGATTTTTTGCCGATATGCCGATATTTCCAACTCATTGTGGTTGCAGATGTCGATACCGATATATGCACATATTTTTTCCAGCTGGCTGAAGAGACTATTATGCATGCAAGCATAGATTATAGGCTACTATGATCAAGAAAGACAGTATATAAGGGAAGAACTTAGGAAGACTAGAGTTCAGTAGCTCAGCATTAAAACTTTAATGAACCTGCCAAGTTGGCGGTTAATCTCTGGTCCACACTCCAGAGCAGAAGGTGGCAGTAATGCACCTAATACGCTGGTTGCCAACTGCCGGTATAAACCAAAAAGAAGGGTTTTTTTTCCAAACAGAGTGGTACATCCTGGCAGCCGAAGTGTTTCCTATCTGTGCAGCTGAACACAGCAGCTCCTCCGCTGACCAGTGTTTCCTCCGCAGGCTCCACTTCACTCAGCTGCCCAACAGACCCGCTGCTTCTTCCCACTTTAACCTGAATAACTAACCGGGGCTCGGTGCTCTGGTTGAATCCACCTTCAGAGCCAGGGCTAATGTTAGCTCCGGCTCTCCATGTGGATCCAACCGGAGCACCAACATTTATTCATCTTATTTTTGTGCCACACCAGCAGCAGAAACACTCTGTAAATGCAACTTCTACAAGTTCTATAAAATAAGATAAAATATTATGATTTTTTTAAGTTGTTAGCAAACAATGGCTATTTACACATCCAGCAGATACAGACCAACATTTATTTGGTAAAGGCTAAAGTTCATTAAGTTCACCAAGAGTTCACCTGCATGTCTCACCAAGGGACTTTCCTCCCCATCACAGCCTTCCTTGCAGTCACATGATTTGGCACAGTGGTCACAGCAGTTATGTTTTGGAGATATGGGGGTTGCTTCCTGTTCGTCAAAGAGGCGCATCAATGTCAACCTCCTGCAACATGTCCAGACACATGTTGCCGCATTTTGTCTGACACTCCAAGCAATTGTCTTCCGTAGAACAATATGATTGAGTGTAAACTTGAACCATCCCGGCCTGACTTCCCATACGCTTGCATGCATGCCTCTAGGTCTTGTGGTGGTCCTAAGTTCACAACATGACACACACCCTTTAAGTCAACATCCATTCCAAGAGTTGTGGTGGCTATTATAACTCTGAGAACAGCTGACTCATCCCCCAAAGATTTGATGATGTCTTGCTCGACATTCTCAGATGTCTCAGAGTGGCAACAAGCCTGTTTTCTGGTAGGTCTCTTGCTCCCACTGGATAGAGAAATTTCTTCCGAAGATAACGTTTGAAGACTGAACTGTAGAGCTCAGAACAATCTCTAATGGTCTTGCAATATATAACAGTCCTTTGACTGTCAGGCCCCTTTGACTAAAGTTCTTTCAGTAACCATGAAAAGGTCTGAGCTGGATCAGACGATACCTTTTTCACAGTAAGTCTTATGTCGTCCCCGTCAGGACTTTTGATGACCTCCACATCAACATGATATTTAACTACATTAAACCGATAACTTGCCCTGCATAAACTTTTACTGGCCCTTGGCCATTGGACCATGGGTTATGTTGAACCCTGGCTTTAATATGATAATGCTGCTTAAGCAGCAATGCATCTACAACACATAATCAGTACTCTTCTAACACTACTAGATGATAGTGAATGATGATACATGAAAAATCACGTATTAAAAAATCTTTAAAATGATACTCAAAATTCAACTATCTTGCCTCATCAGGACTGTGCAGGTGTGGTTTAATCAGATTTGATTGACGGTGGCAAAACAACCCACCAATTGTCATATTCTGGTTCAAATGCTGATAAGTCCTTATTAGTTCATGGGCACACATGACATCATTTTTTTCTAACTGAGCCCTACCCACTTCAAACCAAGGAGAGGAGCACTGAGACAAAAAAAAGAAATACTGTAACAACCAAAATTGCTCCAATGTTGGCAGAAAATAGTTTGTGTACATGCAGGACCCCATCAGTCATACTATGAAACTGATAAGAAAATTGATTTTCAAGGCCTTAAAGCAAGTTAAAGAAAGTCTCAGTAACTTATAGTAACGCATATCTAGGAAGGCCATGTCCACCACAAACCTGCTTACCACAAATGCTGCTCTCTATCACAGTGAATGAAAGAATGTAAACAGGCTGATTCCTCACCAGTTAGTACTAAGTAATGAGAAAAGACAAAGTATGCCACAAACATAATTACTGTGATGATGTGTGATTAACTGTGATATAATTTAAGCACTATATTGCATCATGTACAATACAGACATCAAGTGCCGTAGTGCTACCAAAAGGTGAAATCCAATTAATCAAAACCTATACTGAATGCTTCTCCTGCAAGACTGCTGTAACCCCCCGCATCAAGTGAAAATACAACTTTAGGCAAGAAGTAATAGAACACAAGGTTGGGCCAACCTTTTAAACTCATGGGAGACCTTGCATGCATAGGCTAGGCACCAGCCACCATATGGCCATTTCCTAGTTGGCATAAGCTGATAAGACTATGAAAAAGTTACCACCAAAAACTAGAGAATGTGAAAAATAATGAAAATTGTTTATTGTGCAACAAGCACTATATCAGCAAAGGACACTTACAACTGACATCCCAAATGTGGATGCGGCCAAGATCAAAGCCTACTGAGGATCAGGGTTAGAGTCAGTCACTTTATTTTTTATTATATTAGTTGGAGACACTCGAATTGTCTGCAGAAACTTGCAGGGTTTCATCATGAGCTGCCTGGAATACAGTAGAGAGGCTCACATGGCTAGAGAGAGCAGGACGTTTGAGTAGTTTTTGTTACTGAGGACTGAGTGATTTTTGAAATCCGGTTGGAGCTATTAGCTAATTGAAATACTGTCATGCTAACTTGATTAGCTTTTTTCTATCACCAGTGTAAATTAAACCAAACTAAGCAAGGCCTGACCAACACTGTTGAACAAGCATGTAGTGACATGATAACCTAGCTGTCACTGAGGCCAGAAAAAAAACTAAAAGTTTGATGTGATCTGTTTGTAGCAATAATCAAATGGACAGGTGACCTGTATTTGAATCACTACCTATTTAATATATAGTATAGTGCATTATAATTACTATCCACCACTTTGTGCGAGTGTCAGAAGAGTGTGTACATTTATCCACTATCTTGTCAGCTACTTGCCCTCTCTCCTCTGGCTTCTACCCTGTTTGATTTTGTTGGTCTTTAGTTTAATTAATCTTTTAGTTATGTTCTGTACAATGATCCTATTTTTAGTTTTTCTTAGTTACAACTCATGTGTGCTCTCCCCTCCTTTGTCCAGGTTTGTGACAAACTGGGGGCTCATCCAGGATCAAATGAGACATTTTTATAAAATCAAATTTTGTCTTTGTGGTAATTTGGCCCACTTTTGTTTTTGATATCTCCTGTGATGACAGAGTTTGTGAATTCTCTTGAAGGTATTTGTTTTTTGGTAAATCTGGACTTTTGCCTACAGTTGCCTATTACTACTTGAGGGAGTTTCATCTATGAGTTTTGTGTTTTTCTTTTGGGATGAGAGCAATCTTCTAGATCATTTTCAGGACAAGCTCCAAATATGTCACAACTCAGCTCAATTTATTAGTTTATGAAATTCATTTTGGTACATGTATACATTTATGGCCTGAATTGACTTTCCTGCAATACATTGCTGAGGAGTTATTACGGGGTATTTATTACCTGTGATGAGGTTGTCCACCAGTGTTGTCGGGATGCAGAAGATGCCCACCAGTAGGTCACTGATAGCCAAGTTGAGGATAAAGAGGTTGGTGACTGTGCGCATACGGCGGTTTCCCAGCACGATCAGACACACCAGGATGTTCCCCACCATACACAGCAGGAAGATGAAGAAGTATGCCAAGATGTAGCTGGCAGCCACACACAGAGAGTGCTGATAGAAGGGTAAAAAGGTAACGTTGGTGACATTGGCAGCGCCATCTAGGCTGGTGTTTATAAGAGCTGCTGTGATAGCTGATCCCTCCACTTCCATCCCTTCGTCCCCCATGTTGTCCAGCATCTCCATCCTTTGCAGGAGAAATCAAATAGTGACAAGAAGAGACAAACATTTTTTTTCTCTTAATTTACAGTTTTGCATTTAAACATGATATACATAACAAAAAAAATATAGAACACCAACTGGGGGTGTAAAAAATTTCCAACCTGATGTGTGTTTGAAATTTGACAAAGCTCACTGCTCATCCACCTCAGCTTGACAATGTCTGTCAGGTTTCTTGTTTCATAAGCTTTATATTTTGGTGAAATGCTCATTTTTTGTATAGGTGCACATGTGGAAATTGTGCAATAATGCCTACAGAGTCTGAGGATATATTCTGCTAGGAAATACCACAGGTAACATTTTTATTGGCTACACTCATTTGTCTGTTTGCAGATAACAGCAGTTTGTCACATACCATGACACTTACCTTATGTAATTCACATTAGGTTACAAGACGGCTGCACCAGCTTGAGGACAATTTTTCATGTATGGTAGACCATCCTGGGTTAGACCCTGTTTGCCTGATTGTGTTCTACCTACAGAATGCATTCAGCATACAGAGCTATGGGCCTTTACAGCTAAGAGAAATAGAGCAGTAAGTGTTTTTTTTAAATTATCATAATTGCATTCTGTATGATTACAGCTAATGCTGTTTATGCAAATAAATATGTAAGATTTTATGCAATTTTGCTTTACATTACTTCAGGTAGCTTGACATTATAATGGTCACAACACACCATTAATGGCTTAACACACCCTAAAATATAGTTGAACAATGCCCCAAATTCAGAACGTAATTGTCTTTGAGTATATGGCCAAGTTTTCATCAGCAGATACTGTGCATATTAAATATGAAATCACATGAAACATTTTACAGATACTGTAAAACATTTATTGTCATCAGTCATGAATAGTTGCACTGTGCAGTGTTTTGTCACAACATCTGATAATAACCTAAGTCATGCATCAATCATCCATGATAATAAAAAATAAAGTAGAAAAAATAATTCAAGTATTCACGGAATCCATAGTAAAAAAAGATCTTGAGACAAACCATAGATAGATATTTACATGACATAGCTGTTGACTAAACATCTTGTTCAAGTCTTTCAGTCGTTACAGGTATCTAGCCTATCAAGCTGGTGATTGGGCTTCCTTGGACGGAGGATACAAGTGGTCATTCCAGCATGTGTGGTTCTTCTTATTCACCAGGAGTTTCCTGACGCCCTAGGCAGATATGTGGGTTTCAACCCCCCCTTAACCAAGATACATAGCTGGTGATGACCTCCTTGTCGTGCCACTCATACTGTGGACACAGGTTAATACCTTATCCATGAATGGTACTGGGTCCACAAAGACTTTCTCAAAGATGACGTCCATCAAGTCATCCACATACCCTGTGCAATATTCGACAAAGACTTTGTTTAAATTTTTTCATTTTTATGTATGTGTCAAAACAAAGACTGAAGGTCTGTTTCAAATTTTCTTATAACAGCATGTTACACTTAATATAATTTACATTTATATTTAGTTTTGCAATGTCCTTCAGGATTTTCTTGTGTATTTTTCAAAAAGATATTCCCTCTTGATGTTTTGCTGATGATGATGGAGAGTGCTGTCTAACATGTCAGTCTAATATCTCCCATAGGTGTTCAATTGGATTGAGATCTGGTGACTGTGAAGGCCACAGCATATGATTCACATCATTTTCATACTCATCAAACCATTCAGTGACCCCTCGTGCCCTGTGAATTGGGGCATTGTCATCCTGGAGGCCACTCCCATCAGGATAGAAATGTTTCATCACAGGTTGATCACTCAGAACAATTTTGTATTAATTTGCAGTGACCCTTCCCTCTAAGGGGACAAGTGGACCCAAACCATGCCAGCAAAATGCCCCCCACAGCATAACAGAGCCACCGGATCCCCTCACTGTGGGGGTCAAGCAATTAGACCTGTACCGGTTTTTCCTTTAATTTGTAACCCCTCTGTATGTGGTCAGTATATGTGAAGGTAGATTCTGAACAAATGACAATAGTGAGTGGAAAGTGTTAAAGAACAACTAATCTAGGAAAATTGTTCTGTGAATTTGACCCCTGGTGGGTACACTTTTGAAACACCTAGGTACTCACAGAGAATGCACAATGCTGCATGTGTCACAGCCACTTGCATGTACACAATGTTAAAATTGATAATTTGATATTTTTATCTAGTCTACACTGGGGGCCAGATGTACTGTATGTAGTCAATTAAAAGCCAGGTCTCCGATAATGGTCGGGGGTGTGGTTGACACAAACAAATAAAGGCTGGCCCCAAAAACAGACCAGGGAGAAAACAAGAGTGGATGACCTCTTGGTGCCTGTTGTATAATGTGCATGCCAGTTAAGCATAAATAGTAGTTACCTGGATATAAATCTGAGCGGGAGACTGAGCAGCCACACATTTCTCCATTCTCTATTTCTCTGTTTAGTCTGCAGGTTAGGCTAACCCATTGTTGCTAACTTCAGGCACTTTTCAAGCAGTTGGGGAAACAACAGATGTGACTTTTCTTTGTCTTGAGAAGCTGCAGCATTTATTAACTGACACACTGTAGTCTGTACTGTACATTTACTGCCAGATTGACACTTGACCGCTTCCTCTGCTCCACTGGCATTCACCGTCACTTTTCTTCGACTCACTCTCTCACTCAACCACTCACTCACCTATTACGCCGCATTTAAGCACTGCCCTATTCCCTAAAAAGAGCTATGCTACCAAGAGTTTCCCAGGCAATGACACAGTGGTTGACTCCTGCACAGAGGCTCCTAAACGTTGTTGATTTCCAAATGAATGGATATTTGGTGTTATTTTTGTTATTAAAAAATATTTTTCTGGCCTGGCGGGGGTTTGTGTTGGTGGTCTGCCAGGCCTGTACAATTGTAGGGGAAACACTGGAGATGGAAACATAGGGTGAAAAACAGAAAACATTGTTTGGTTTGGTTGTTAACCGCTGAGTAGGTTTTTGTGGCTGTTGTGTGATTTTTATGCAGTTTACACAGCTATCTGTAAAATGCCAATCAATAAACTTAAAGGTACAGTCAGTCATTCTGGAAAAAGATTATTGATATTTGAACTAAACAACCAAACAAATACACCCCTCCCTTCATGCTCCTTCATTACACTACATTATCACGAGCGTAAAAAAAAAAAGTCTCATATGAACACAACAGTCCATCCACATTCTCCGACTGTCTGTGGTCTCCCCAATTCTCACTTGACTTGCATTCAGCATCTCTGTCCACAGAAGCAGCCGTCTGTCAGCTGCAGCTCCTGGACAGCTGAGAGGACAGCGTCCGGACAAACTGCCTTCGCCAGGCTGACTGAGAGCAGAAATTTACTGAACCAAAATAGTTTTCATGTCGGCTCCACGGGAAGAAATCAACAGTGTTTGTACATATTGATTCATTGATACACCTAATAAATTGAGAACATGTACAGTGGGATATCTGTGTGATTTAAACAGCTGCTTGCTCAGATTACACTTCACTAAACGTGACAGAAACAGACTCGGAGCATAAAAAAACACAGGAGGTCTCTGTGAGACTCTCAGATTCAGTGTGGATTGATACATTTAATAAAATGGAAACATATCTGTTCCACGAGAACATACTTTCTATGTGAATTGGCCACAGCCTCTCTTTCTCCAGTTTGCCAGCCCTCCCCCACCATTCAGTGGTTGCTGGAGATGGGAGACTGTCATGTCCTCACACAGGCAGCTGCTCTGATGGTTTCCTGTCCTATGCACGAGCACAAACACTGCCTGCTGATTGACTGGAATAGTGTTGTGTGGCTTGGTCCGAGCCACTTTGTTTGTTTCCCATTTACAGAATCAGGGCTGTGTATGAACACTGGATTTTTTTTCAGCGTACACACAGAACGGACAGGTAGCAGACCGTGAGGAGATATTCACTGAATTAGACAAAATGTGTATTGAACAATCTTTCTTCAGAATCACTGACTCTACCTTTTAATATTGATTAGTTTTTTCTTAACGTAAGAATTGTTTTCTCATTTTATTTAGTATTCTTTTCTTTTTATCCTTAATTGTGACAAAACCTTGAAGTCTGTTTCAAACAAAGAGAAGAGAGACTGCTGGTTAATGAAGGGTTCAGTATATTCAAAAAATCGACTTTCAATATGTAGTGTAAGGCTAAAAGATAAAAGATGTTAACAATGGATTTTTGTTTAATGAAAGTAAACAGAACTTCACATTCAAAAAGTTCTTTTCACTTAAATTCACCTTTTCAATGATTCAGTGCAATACAATCGTTGTTTATTCCCTCAAGGCTTTTTCCATGCACATACAAAATCAGATGAACTAGACTGAGATTGTTCAGTATCAGGACTACTGACACATACTGAAAAACGTGGCTCAACTAACAGTATAGTATTATAGTACATCACACACTGAAGATAATGATCACTTAAAGTTCTTACGGCCTGCAGAAAACTGCTCAACATGAAACTGCTCATGTGTGACTCGAGGCTTAACGTATTGCAATGGGGAATGCTAAGGGAAAGCTAATTCAGCTTCTCTAAATAATATCTTTTAATTTTTAATGTTATTCAACATCAACCCTTGATCACGAAGCCATGTTATGCCTTACTTTTGAGGTGTTTCGTCGTGGTTGAGGGGTCATCTCGGCAGGTCCAGTGCTGTTTGGTGTAGTGTTACCAGCGGTGTTGCAGTGAAAGAGCCCAGATCAGGCTTTGGACTGTGGGCATGTCTTTGTGGGTGCAGAGGTGTTGAAGGAGTCAAGCCATTTCAGGCTGCTCTGAAAGAGTCTTTAGGCCAGTTTAACGTCTAGTTTGCAGTATTGCTGTCAGAAAGCAGATAGAGATCCAGTTTCAAGCATTGTTTTCTTCTTCAATTTAAGTTGAGGATTCAGGCTTTGGTTGGCTTGTAGTAACTTGAGTTGCGTACCGAATAAAGTTTAATCTGACTACACTCAAATCTTCAGTGGCATTTACTTCAAAATAAAATTACTGTACGTGGAAATACAAGACTTAATGTTACATATAAAACAAACAAACTAAACTTGTTTCAATAAAAGATTAAATATGCATATACTTAGTTGAAAAACAAATAAAAGAGATAAAAAGTTCTTGGAGGCCAGCTCAAAGAGGAATCTCTTTGAGGTTGTTTTATAAGTTAGGATAAAACGGGAGGAGTTTGGGTGTGTTCTAAAGGTTTTCGCACCAAATAATTGATGAATATTCAATTTCTTTGTTTTCCAGAACTTTAGGTGTGATTGATGTTTGCAGCCCGCGTCTTCTGAAATAAAGGAATTTTTGGGGAAGTCTAATTCTGAGTTTTTACATCCAAAAATCACACTTCAAAGTCACTAGGTCTGAACATTTACTGTCAGCTTGTATCATATTTGTAAAACCATTCAAGAAAACAGTTAAGCAGTTTACATACGTTTCATAATAAGTCAGTTCTTCTAATAACATTAACCTTCATATAAACACTTCATAATGTCTAAGCATACAACGCTCAATGATACAACTATTTACACACCTTAAACCATTTACACCGAAATAAAGTTTAATACAATAGTGAAAGGAACTAAAGTTAGGCAACACTATGTGATTAGATTACTTTCAGAAACATATTTAAATATAAGTTCAATATAACCTTTACTTCATAATATAAAATCAATCAATGTGACTATTGTTTAACAATAAAAGAAAACTTTGAATTCAAATCCTTCAAACATTATATCTTTACATTCCTATTAATTCAGAAAATTCACTCTTTCAATACAATCAAAAGTTAAACACTTGTGTTTTAAAATACAAATACATAGTTACTAAACATTTGTCAACGCTTCATATAAGGGAATTTAATTCTTGTCACTAGAGGGCAGTGTTGTTACATGTAGTATGAAGTTAATAAAATCAAAGTTTAATATCTCCTTGGTAGATAGTCACACAACTATGAAAGTTATACCATTATTCTTGCATTTACATGACAAATAACACGGTATAACTTGCATTGCATGATTAGATATTTAAGTTACATGAATTTCAGGTTTGGCTCAGTTTTGCAGGGAGGCTTCAGGAATGTGGGTTAGAGTTTAAGGCCCAAACGCACTGAAAACATCTGACGCGCGTGTTTTGAAGTACACCTATTATTTTTAATGGCCAAACACACACCAAAAGCGCTATGAGGCACGTAAAAGTACCTTGACGCCCCTACTCCGACCTTGTTTCGATTTTGGAGTGTCAAATGAGGACCCAACGACCAAAACTGTTTTTTCTGCAGCCAAAAAAGAGATAGAGAGCGCAAGCCAGCTGAGCATCGGCAAGTGCGCGCGCACGAGAGAGAGAGAGACAGAGAGAGAGAGCGAGCAAGGAGAGCGAACGGTGAGAATAAAGCCGGTGAAAGAGAGAAATAAAACGTTATATATTCTGGTTATTTCATGGAAGTCATGTTTTACAGCACAAATCAATAACCATCAAACAGTCAACAGATGATTTACTGTGGAAACAGACGTACTTAGTTTCAGTTTCATTTTCCTCCTCTGCGTTTCTCCTTTTCATCATTCACACTACACATGCTCCAGCAAGACTACAGTGTTTGCGGTGAAATGAGGACGAAGATCTCCAGGCTTCTAAAGCAAGTGAAGAAAAACAGTGTTTGGCTTTCTGTGTGGCTAAAGTCCTACAAGGTAAAAAAAGCAACGGCTGCTGCAGCAGTGGAGTGCGTAAAGACCCTGAAGGGAGGCTTACCTGCCCTTCCCAATGAAAAGGCCCTGGAGGAAATCATAAACAAGACCAAAGCATCAGCAGTTGCACACGACCTCAAGATGCCTGACCCTAGCACAGACATAGATGGGAGAGATTTTCCACATCCATGAAGAGTCCTCTTGTTTGGATGTCCAAGTTTGACATACGTATTCAATCAATGTCCTGTATCACCGGTTACAGGGTGTATGATTATATCATTTAGTAAGTTACATTATTTCTTGTTTGTGTCACAGATCTGCCATTAGATAGTGCAGTTTCATTCTCGGAACATGACATTTGCAATAAAATTATCAAGAAGCTATGAAACACATTCTTTATTTGTTGTTGTTGCTAAAGGGCTGGATTAAGCTGAACTTGAGCCGACAGAGGGGAATTTATAAAATTTTATTTTCACCCCACTGTTATTCATACAGTGAATAGAAATCCTTACAGCTTATAAACTTTATACTCCACCTCTCCAGAGGGGAAATACTAGTTTCTGCACATGCTGTGTGATAAAGGGGCTGCCCATATTGCGTGGCTGTGGCTCAGTCAACAATAAATTGTCTACTGATTGGGATCAACATTCCTGTCCATAGCTGAATATGGTAATTTGCTGCTTTGACATACAGCATGTTGGTGTTCAAGTGTGCTTTCTGCTGTAGTGTAAAATGTTCTAAAACCGGTGTATAATATTGTTGGCCATTCAAATTAATACAAAAATGATGAATGTTGTGCAGCATTTAATATGACCTCATTATATAGACTTTCTCTCAGCACCCCCAACTCTGTCTGACTTCCAGCATCCCTAATTTCAGGATTTATAGTCCCTCTGTGTCAAACACCTTAAGACCTCAGCTTTTCTATTGTTTCAATAGCTGCACATTTCCTATGTGAGTAAATCCAGCAACACTTTATACCGCTACCATGACTACACAACACACAGTCACTGAAAATTTTGTTTATTTTTTATTTAATTTTGATCATCAGTAATTATAGCAGGAAGATACAATTTTCTTTTCTCATGTCTGTAAAACCACTACAGTATAGTACTGAGATATGTAGGGATTAGATATGATTTGTTTATGTTTATAACAGCTCTGTTATTGTACCATATGTTTTCTACCCTGGTTAATAAAATTGGCATCTAGGCTTTTGAGAGATTGGATCTATAATGTTTTGAGGGGGACAAATAATTATTGCATCTACAACAGACTCCTAAAAATCATAGCTGTGAAGTTCCATAATAATGGAGGATGTGAGTGGTGCCACTTGTCAGTCTGACTTATGTCCTGCCCTCTTTTCACCACCAACGAAAAAGAAGCGAATTTCTCTCTGTCACAAATATGTCAAGAATTAAATGTATTCCCTGCGTCCGCGGAGGGTCAAAACACTACACGATCACATGATTCATGCAGCTACAGAGTATTGTTTTTGCAGCGTGATAATGGTGGAAAAAGATTAGACTTAATGAAATTAGTTGTAAGCATATCTTTCTTATTCTGCTTTGGCTTCAATGGAAGTCAGTCACATATCTTAACATTTCAGATTTCTTTCAGATACTAAGAAGCAGACATAAACAGAATATCAATTCATCCATCTATTGATGTCAAGTCAATTTTATTTACATAGCCTAATATATAGTACTGACGTAATTGCAAGGCAGTAAAAAGCTCATTTATTCAAGTAAACCTAATTATGTCTATGCTGGAATAATCTACTAAAACAAGAGTGCAGCAGGTGGTTGATTGGTTGTAATGGCCTACAGCATTAGCATACTTTAATAGTTTGACCTCCTCACCACAGCTAGATTACTACTAAGCTACTACCGAATATCAATAAGCCAATCCATTAGCAATATAGCGATGAGTTATTATGGCTTTTCATGAATAAATCACTGGTGTATGGACGCATTTTACTGATCTACAGCAAAGTGGGTGCCACGGGACCCCGGGATGCCAAGAGGATGGGCCAGGGGTGCTGTGAGATTAATCATATAACTTTTCACTTATTGTGCGTTTTTAATAATGTTTCACCACATAAAAAGTCAGCAACATTTGCATTAACCACGTTTAATGTTAGAGTGTTAGAACATATTAAAATAGAATAAATAAGCAATGAATATCAAAATCACCATATTAAAAACAGTTTAATATGCAGGCAGTCTCAGCTGACATGACAACTCACTGTTGCAGATTGTCATAGTAACACAACACGCTTTTTGGCTTGGGAGTTTTGCTGGAGCTCAGCAGTCAGAAAAAGTGAGCATCAGAGCAGTGATGGAAAAACAGCTCAAAGAAATCCTGAAACATCTCAATGCAGAGATGACTGAATCTGAGCTGCCCGACAAAACAACTGGACTAATGGTTAATTGACAGGTTTTGGTTGCCTGTGGAAGACGGATACCCATCCTTGTCCTTGCACATTCACTGTGGTGTTACACCTCCCCAAATTCCTAGTAGTGTTATGTGGCTTTCTCATCGCTGATAAATATGAAAACAAGACAAGAGAAGTCCTGTCAGAGCAGTCAGACCTGCGGATTGTTCTCACTTCACATCATGTTCATGTTTTTCCTCGTAGGCCTACATCTTAAATATAAGCTCATTTTAATTAAAGAAAATGAAAGAAATTCATTAACATATTGACTGTATTCATTGTTCATTTTAAGTAAAAAGATGTATCTGTAAATCTGCATAGCACCTGTTGGTTTTTCTTCTGAGTGATTGAGAATGAGACTATATTATTTAACTTAATATTTATATAATATAGCATAATATGAAATTGTTAATATTGATAAGCTTCTGTGTACATATAGGTTGTGGAAGTTATATTAGGGGTTGGGTGGCTCAGGGTGTCATGGCAAAAAATTTCCTTTGAAGGGGAACTCATTAAGTAAGTCAGGCACAATTTCATTACATTCAAAAGCAATGTCACTCCAACGTTCAGCTCAGCTCATACTGTCAGTTCTAGTTCTAACCCTAACCCTAACCCTAACCCTAATCAAACACCTAATAAAAAATAAAGAATTAACCTATGATTGAAACTTATGTAAGCTTGGAGACATAAGTAGTAACCCACATGATTTCCACTGAAGGGTCTTGACGTATGGCTTCCTGCTGAATATGAAAGGAGAAATAAATGTTTGACACTGGTGAGGAGGAGCAATCATCCATCACAGGAGGCTTATCAGGCAATAGACTAATATTCAAATCAATTCAATGTGGTGGCTTTCAATTAGCAGCCCTTTATTCAAATGATTTTCAAACACTGTATTTGTACACAAATTATTTCAGATGATCATGTATGATTTTGCTCTTAATGAACAGTGATCTATCACCAAAAACTCCTTATTTAGAGTTTAGACTGTTATATTCTATTTCAGTTCAGTGATCAATACTGATCAACAGCCCAAACCTAGACAAATCTATGTCAGTGTTTAAACACTTATGACTCTCACTGACATTACAATATAGTAATAGTATATAATAGTTGAATATTTTATTTTTCAACTACCTTTATGCATAAAGAGAACCAGAGACAGCTTTCTGTGAAACACTTATATTAACACCAATCTGATTGTGTACAACATTTCATTTCACACTTTCAAAGTGATGTGAGAAACTTATTAATCCTGCTTTGTGAAATAAATATTACCCTTCTCCTCCATCCTGTTTCCTACATTAGCAAGATCAATCCATTTTCTGTTGAGGGGGACCTGAGGTACAGTAAAAAGTTGTAATGCATAGATAATGCTAACCTGGAAAATGTGATGAGTGTTAAAACTGAAGGTAATTTCAAGTTCTAGCCTTTAAAACCAAAACCAACTCTGCACTGCTGCTGCTGCTCATCCTAGTGTATGGAAATATTCCAGTATCCACGATCTGACATAAAAAAGATAACTATTCTCATAGTTTGAAAGGAGTTGATACCATTCCTTCTCTTTGTTAAAGAATCTGAAACTCTACTTTATTTGTCATTCTGCTCCTCCATACTGTAATTCTACTATTGCTACTTTTGTTTGCCCTGTATTTCTATCTATCTCTGCTAATTGAGGACTTTAAGGACTGAGAGTGTAAATGATTGTAAAACCCCCAGAGGAAAATATGTGATATATATAAATAAAAATAATATAACAAAATAATCAAAAATGTATCAATTTGATTGTTGTTTTTGATGTTTTGTTTTTGATTCAAACTTGGTACATTACTGTACATGGACCACAACTGCCAGACCACCCCAAAAATGATCTGTTTTGGTATTTCCTGAGGCAAACAGATAATACACTGATAAAACACTTAATACACAGGATTGATACTGCAACACTAAGTGCTGGAGTGGTTAAATCTTGCACTATACAAAATGGTGTGCATCGAACAGCAGCCAAGTTTCAGCACAACTAATGTAAATGCAGATAGCAAGAGAGTGTGAGTTTCCAGTCAAAAGAGTAAAGGTCACAGCCCCTACTCAAGATAAATGTTATTAGAGTGGAGTTACAATGCATATCTTCTTCTAATGTGGATTTGTCAGAAAACACAAGCACAAAATGACTCAATAATGTCGAGACTTTCTGTGTTTGTTAAGATTTAAAGTGGTAGCTCACACAGGTGTCCACCTAAAGGCATGAGGCAGAGACAGAATAATTACAGCTCTCCCTCGGGAAGTTAGAAATGTCAAACTAAGGAGGAAAAAAGTCAAACATGACATCACAGCTGCAGTAGAAGGATGCCTACTGTTGTTAATGATTTTAATAGAAAATTATTTCTCAGTAATCATTTCTTTAGTTAAGCAATGTGAAAGACTGAAAGTTAAAGAAAGGCCATCAATTTCAAAGTTTGTTATCTTGTTATTTTGTAATTTAGTTGAACATTTGTGCTCGACTGTCATCAAAGAGAAAAATGAGAAGTTTTAGAGAATAGAGACGAGAAGTTTGTTCCTTCCTGAGAAAGGAAATTGAACACTGAAGTATTCTGTGGCCATTAGTGTGTGACTGTGTTGCTGGAAAGCAAGTATAATAATAAAAACTACACAATAATGAAATGATGTTCATAAAACAGTTAGATCTGGTCAGGTAACTAGATTGGACAAGGATATGTCCAATCGTTATATCAAATATAAGGCAGTGGAACATTTCGCTCAACTTTGCTTTAAATCCATTTACACTCTATTTTAGTTTAGCACTTATTTTTTTCATTTTAGCAAATGTTTTTTAAATATTCTATTATTTAATTTACAGTCATGTGGACATTTGATTTGTACCAACCAAAAAACATTTGAGAAACATGTATATGGTACATCTAAATTCCTGCTAAAAGGTCACTGCAGACAACTCCAGAGATCAGCAAACATACTGTCAGATCAGATGTCTCATCAGAATCAGACTTGATTTAGAATGTATGAATTATTGTATAATTAAACAATTGTGGTAGAATCAAATTAGATTAGATGTTATCAAAATTCAGATTGGAGTGAGGCCAAAATGGGATGGAAACACTGTTCTTCATCTTCTATGGCAGGTGTGGCCAACCAGTAGAACAATAAAAGCCAAAATAATAGCTGTACTAATTTAAAGAGCCACATTACATCATGAACACCCTGGCAGGAGCATACTCACATAAACAGCAAATTCCTATTAGATGCAATGACAGCACCCTATTTACATGGGTATTATTTCTTAACTTGCATTTAAATACTTCAGACTTACTGGAACTTCTGGCAATCCTCATGTTCTACAATCCTGTTGAAATCTGGCTTTTGTTCTGCTGTTGCCACTGGCAGCAACTCCTTCACATGTTTCAGTAAGAGCAGAACAATGCTTGGATTTTACTTCTTTCAAAATAGAAAAATATGATACTATCAAAGACAAATATTGCTATATCAAGTATTGATATTTCTCCATTGTGCCAACATGTTCTATCCCTTCAAACTATTTCCAGTTTGTCATCCTGAGACAGTTCAATATTTTGCGATGCTGCTGTCACATGGGGTTTTCAAACTGTCCAATTCAGCAGTGACAGGGTCAACAAGAAACTTAATCTGCAGCCTTGTCACCTGTAGATAATGGAGTCTGTTCTCAAAACTTTTGGAGATTTTCAAGCAGTGTTACATACACGCTTTTAGCACATTAGCAGCTTGCCCACTTGCATCTGACAAACAGGAAGACGTGGAAGAGGAAGAAGGAAGAAAGTGTCATTTTCAATGTGGTAATTAAGAGCATAAAATTGTACATTTCCAGCATGAGTGTAATGAAGTCCCCTCAGTTCAGCTTTTACACAGGCCTAAGAGGACACTCACAGAACTGAGCATAGCATACCATCTTCAACAGATAAGACTTTGTTCTTGACAACATGTCTGGTAAGATAAAGATTAGATACCTAAAATGATAAAGACGCTGCTCTGAGTCATGCATCGTAAAATAACCTGCAAACAAAGTCTTTATTTAGACTGTATTCTTTAATATTCTGTTTTGAATACATCAGTGTTATTAATACTGGTCAATAATCCAAATCACCAACCAATATACATAAATGTATACTGTCTACAATTTTGAATGCACAACATCAAAAAAAAACTTAGAAAAATGATCCTGGCAAAACCTTTTTTTTCACTTGTTCTTAACTCATAAACACAAGAGAGAAAAGAATTTAGACTTTCAGACTTGATTGGATCTCCAGAAAAAAAAATTTCTCGCTTGCCTTTCAGGGCTTCCATACAATGCTCTCAGCAACCTGTACACATTCCTCCAGTCAACTGTCTACTGTATCAATGTTGATTATACTAAGTAATGCATAAAGGTAAAAGTATTAAGAGCCAAGTTCATGAACAGGAGCTAAGAGTCAAGTTCTTGAACAATGTATAGGTGCCACATTTGTTGCATGATACACCTAGTGCATTAATTCTGCACCTTAAGTATTTTCATGGATCCTGAAAAAAAGTTGTTCCTTTTTTATGCTCAAGAAGGATGTTCACTACAGTTCAAAAGTTCCACAGGTTTTCAAAAGCATTTAAATATATCATGTTGGGGTTGCTGTGACTTTTGCTGGCTGACTCTGTGATTCCTGATGATGTGAGATCCGGTGTGCAATTCAACATGATGGCGCCCTGCTGCTGAATTAAGAACACTTCACAACAAAAAAGCTTAGGACATAATTCTACCCTGGTTCAATACTCTACAATGGACAAACTGGAAGACCTGGAACAGTATATTGAAGAGTGTTTTGACCAGCTCGGCACAATGGGCAAAAAAGGGAAAAAGAGATCAACATGAGCTCTACACCTTCTGCCAAATGCCGTTGTTCACCCAACTCATTCATGGACTCACCCACTCAGACAGACACTTCTAACTGCTTCTCCATAGAAGCTGCTTCTCCATAGACCATAAGCTGTCTGCTGTGGATGCAAGGATTTCCCTTGTTGAACTGCTACACAAAGAATTTCAGGGGTTAAAACGTAGCTTGGAGTTCAGACAGGAACAGATCCTCACCTTAACCAAAGTGAACGAACAGTTGAAAAAATCTGTCCAAACTCTCACTGAGTAAATAGCGGCTGTCACCAGAGAAAATACACAATGAAAGAAACCATACTAGATCTGCAAGTGCTCCCAATGCGAGACAACCTCATTTTTATCCCAGAGCCTTCTGACCACTCTTCCTCTGATCCTGAAAAAACACCAAAAGATTTCTTGACCACTCAGCTTAAGATACCATCAGACAAAGTCAACCAAATCTCATTCCACTGTGTCCACTGTCTCAGCCACAATCAAGGCAAATAATTGCCAATTTGAATAATATAAACACAAAAAACTGGTTAAAAAACAAGGAAAGGAACTTATGGAGGGACGCAAAAGTCTTTTCTCTATTGGGAAACAGTTCCTTGAAAAAGAAAGGAAAGCTGTGATCTCCGTTGATGAACTGTATGTTGATGGACAACTCTTCCGCAACAATGACCAGACACCTTGGCTATTCTAAGAAACTGTTTAACCTGTCACAAGAAACATATAAATGAGCACATCATAGTCTCCAAGTGCTCCTCAAGCCACTACCTTGTCTCGCTTGTTAGTCAATGATGCAGTAATCAAGTCTATGTGCTTCACGTTTCCACACAGTCTCCAAGTGGGGATGAGACTGCTACCAATGCCAACTTCTGGACCCAAATTTGCAAAAATAACTTCAACAAGAGCAATAATACGAATTTACAACTCATACAGTATAAGGTTATTCATAGAATACACTACATTGGTGAGAAATTACACAACATGGGATTTAATGAATCAGACAGATGCACAAAACACAACTGACACTTACTTGCATGCTACTTGACACTGCTCTCCAATCAGGCACTTCGGGCTGCAAGTTACAGATCAATTATCTCACATACTGGACTGCCACATCCCTTTATCCCCGGAGGTCTGCATATTAGGCAACCTATCAGCACTACAATTACCCAGCACTACTCTAATATTCTCCTCACAGCCCTAACTATTGCCGGGAAATTGAATCTGTAAATGAAAAAGTAACATCATACAATGGAAAAATGTCTGACTCCCTCAGTCATAAAACAGCTGAATGTAATAAAACCTGGTCCACAGTCATCAATAAATTAACCTCCGCTATTAACCTCCGCTATTAACCCACAATGCAATGATGAATGTGTAAATACACACACAATTCTGCCTCCATTAGCCCAATTTTCTATCACGCACACATTTCCCTGCAGTATCCTTGTGCTCACAAAAGAGTGAAGGTTTGCGCTTGAAATAGCAGTGGTTAAATTATATTCAATGATCTGCTCTGTGTTCCAAACTAATTTGCTGACTTTATGTGTTTTAGTCCAATACGAAGACATTATCTGACCAAGAGTGATGGAGGTGCTTTGGATATTATGATACTAACTGAAAAGTGCGGTACAAATTAAATTGATTATTATTATTATTTACTTGGTTGTAGTGTATTTTAGCTGTCTGTTTCTTCCGTCCTTATTTCCGCTTGTTTTGTAAGTGGTGTGTTGGAGGCTGAAAAAAAAAAAGAGAGAGTCAAAATTAAGATGTTGCAATACCATGGCAAATAATTGTTGAACACTTTGGGAAGTTGTTTGGAAAGGATGAGATTGTGTTTAGTGTGTTGATTCATTTTGCTGAGGAATACAGGCAGTTTGGTCCATTAGATAATATCTCAGGATTACATTTTGAGAACTATCTTGGACATATTAAGCATCTTCTACACAAGTCACATCAGCCTCTACAGCCGGTAGTCAAAAGGTTGTCTGAAATTCAACATGTTGGGTTACTATATCCAAGAAATGATCCAATGTTATACAACATCCACACTGATGGCCCTGTCCCTCCACAATTAATTTCTTCACAACAGTACAGGAAGGTCTCCACTAATCTGTTTACTTTGTTTGCATTAGTGGAGAATATAGTCCAGTCAGAGGAAGATGTGTATGTAATGTACAGAAAGTTCAAACACAAACAGCCATACTATATATATATATATATATATATATATATAGTCATCATACATGGGTACATACAAGGTAAGTGGCTTGCAAGAGAATATAGGGATATTACGCAGAATGATGTATGTGCAGAGTTTGACACTAGAAGGCTGTTTTCAAATTCATCTGCTGAAAGTGGAAAGTTTCTCTGCGCTCAATGAAAATCCAATTTTAAGGGCTAGGCCTACAGGCAGGATTTGTGACATCACAAATAGTTTGGAAGCCAATCTTGGTCCAATATTCAACTTACACAAGTGTGATGTGGAAACTTGAAGCCTCCAGCGCACAAACACTGATGACGCACTTTACAGTGAAGGAGGAAACACCTGTTGTCCAGCAGTTAAACTTATATTTATAGATTCTGGATTTTTAAAGGGAAAGGAGTAGGTTGTGTTTCAAGGATTTTAACAAAATAATTGAATTTTTGTGAGAAGAACATATCAGATACAAATTATTATTCAAAGTAGAGCAATTTATATGCATGTTAAAGCATGTCTGGAGGGGATAAGTATGAGACAGACATCCCTAGATGAAAAACTAGTCAAAGTACAGTCAAGCAAGTCTTTGAGGCTCAGGTTAGGTCTCTTTCTGCAAATATATTACTATAAGGAGCTGGTTACAATGGCAAATGCTACCAAACTAAACTGAAATATAATCATGGCTTTTTGTTTCAACATATATATTGGGATCCAGCGCAGGGCAATAGAACCCCCTTTGTCCCCCACAACAAGCAAGAAATGCTATGCCATTGCACTCCTCACTAATAACCCCAATTTACTGATAACATGCATGTAAAATAAAATTATTTGTGTAAACAAATGAAATCACACTAGTTTCATGCTTTTTATGTACAAGTTACAGCTTTCTTTTCCCTACCTCTAGAGTTGGGGTTGCTGAGGGAAAGTCTATATAATCATATTAAATGCTGTGCATATAGATTTCACATATATGAGTAGTACTTTAGTCCCTCTTTTCACTGAGATTATTTTCAGATTTGTGATTTTTTCCCAATATGATATTTTTCATTCAGATGATCAAGAGTACCCTAATGGATGTAGATCACATGTCTATTAAGAAAAATTCTATTTTTAGAAGAGAAAACTGCCCAGTCCAAAATATATTATAGTTTAAATTATAATGGTAAGTGTTGAAAAGCCATTTGAATTGCCATTTTTTTACATTTTTATCAAATTAATGACAACAACAAGATTGACGCTATGGTAACAGGACTGACCACAGTAACACACATTCTACTGCGTACACTGCGCATCTTGGTCTACACACTACTGTGAAGTTTTACCTCCAAAGTTACATAATATTGTTTTGCAGTTGAATGGCATTGTTGTATTAGAGAAGCACATCCCAGATAGCAAAATTGCTGTGGCCCACATCCAGCCCACACCCAACACTTTCAGCACTTTCATCCTGCCCACATAACGCATGGAATGATGGCACTTGGGCGGTCTGCTCCTGTTTCCATGATCTGGGCCACAAGCAAGCCATATGTCAACCAAGAACAAACCAGATAAACCAAAACTGGCCCACATCCAAAATACACATACCTGAGAGCACCACATCTTTACCAAAAAAGGCTCACATTTGATTTGGAATATTTGGACCATATTTGCTATTTTACATGTGGGCCATTTCAGGTTCACATCCATTTTGTCCAGGCCAGAGGAAGGCCAGCAGTGCTGCATCATTGCCTGAAGTGGCCCACTTCCGTATGCTATCTGGGATTACATTTCTAAGAGGTCTAATATTTTTTTTGTCATTGCAGTTCCAGGCAATGCATAATATCCTTTAGGGAAAGGGCCTGCATAACAACATACTTTCTCTCCAAAAATGGAAGATAATGGTATTTTGTATTTGGCTTATATGACATTTGTATAATTGTTACTCATTGTGTAATGTATTGTACAGTATTTACAGCTGCTTCAACAATTAACACAGTTTAATGCTTTATTCGTGTTTCTGTGTGTTTTTTTGAGCAACAATGAACAAATTTCCGCGACAAAGCCCAGGTTTTCATGCATCTTGCACAAACAAGTCTGTCTCTCAGACACTGTTGGACTGACCACCCAAAAAGGACGCAGGTGGCACAATAAAGGGTAAGAAATTACTCGATTTGGGTAATCTGCCAAAATCTTCCTGTGAGCATTTCTAATTGTGTTCACGAGGAATCATTTTTGCCTTTTAAGCTTGCTCTTTGTCTTTGTCTGCTTCCTACCTGTGGTCAGGCCGCTCACATCATCCCGCTCAAAGAATAGCCTCACACAGTTCTTAACTTAGTCGGCTGTCCAAGTGTTTCTTTTTTGTGTAATGTGTGGTGGTCTTTATCAGAATGCCTCCACCTTTTCTTTGAGAACCCAAAAACTGTCTTTGCATACTTTCTGAGCCTTCTGTACTACCTGTGGAAGAACTGTGATCCTGTGAGACACAGCATCCCTTTCCCTTGTCTATCTTTCCAAAGCTCAATATCATCTTTTCAGTAATGATAGGAAATCTGACACAAAAACTACTAATTTGTTTAACTTATTCTAACCTTGAAGGACTTAGGTGATTCTGGGCTCACTGGTGTTGTGAACAGGCTGTTGATTGCAACTGATGCTGCCTTTTTTGCTGCCCTGCTCTTTGCCTGGGCTTCTCTCCATTTTCTTCTCTGTGACCTCCTCTGTCTCTCGCTGCACTCATGTATGGTTTTTTCTTCCCTTGCTCCCTGTCTCTCCTCTATTTCATCTTCTCCCTTCCAAGGTAGGCTACTTCCTCCTTCTTTCAGGATCTGCATCTCAGCAAGCGTGATAGTGCCTTTGCTTTTCCGCTGCATTTAATGGCATACTACTTACATTTGTAACAGTGTATTATGGTGTAACTATGGAATTATCAACAAAATGATGCTAAAACTATGTAAATAAGGCAATAAGCTCAGCAAAATAACTGCATTACATTAAATACCTACAGGATGCATGGAAATCAAACAGTACTAACTAAAAATGTGGCCGATGCTCATATGCTACCCTCACTGAATGATATGGATATTAGCTCAATAATACACACGATGACATTTAAAAATATTTTAATCTGATAAGGTTAACCTTTAAAGACAGTGAAACTAGGGTAAACACTGATCTTTCAATCAATCAATCAATCAATCAATTTTTATATATATATTGCCAAATCACAACAAAAGTCATCTCAGGGCACTTTTCACATAGAGCAGGCCATCCATGTTACTCTCATGTCAAAACCTGTTACTCTGGAAAAGTAACAGGGTTCAGCATTTCAAGCTAAAACACATGCTGTGAACTTTCAAAGGTTATTACTTGTAGATATTGATTATATTATGAGAAAGAAATATTTTTTTAGATTTATATGTTAAAAAATGATAACAGTATTGATGTTGTTAGCTTGCCCCCCCCTGGTCAAACCTTATAAAATAGCACATCAGAGATGAGAGAAACTTACTTGTCTGTGAGCTGTTGGCATCCTGGTTCAGAGATGATGCACCTTTCTGCAAATGATGTCATTTCTGGAAAGTACCATTATTTTGCAAGGGTTTTTTGGTGAGGGTAACAGTGTCAACACAAAATCAGGGGACACCGATAAATTGATATATATTTTTGAATATTATATATATATATATATATTTAATAATATAATATATATTTATAAAAATACTGTTTAACACTAAGATCATACTTAAAATAATACATAAATGGGAAAATCTTAACATTTTGCTTACATTTTACTATTTAAAAGTCCTGCTGAAGTAGAACAGTCATAGCTGATGAGGGACAGATCAAAAACCTCATCCTCATCAGCATAAAAGTAATTATTTAACATCATATTTCACTGACTTTAATTTGATGGTATATTGAGGAGAGAAGACATAGTAATGCTATATTTTTAAATTACGTAGGCCTATTTATTTGTTATAGTAATTTTATGACTGATTATTTCTTGACTGTTTTTTTTTTTTTTTTACTTAAAACACTGCAGTCACTTTAACTTCTAAAACCCACCACCGTTTAAAAAAAAACGGATAAAGAAGTACATAAGGCATATAACGTGAAAACACACTCTCTCCAAAGACTCTTATGGTAGCTTGTTTGTGTTGTCATTTTCAACCGGTTTTGTAGAAAGAAAGAAGAGATGACAGAGTCAGTAAACAGCTGCTGGAAAGCTAATGTTGACAAAGTCCAAGGTTGTTATTGTTTTTTTTTCAGGGAAAAAGCTGCGGTATCCGTGTAGCTGTAATTTTGACACAATTAAACCCCAATTAAGTCAGCAACTGCGGCTGAGAGGTGCTGAATCCATCGTGTATGTAGTCTGAGCATTTTCCCGCTGCACAGGTAAATTTATGTGCGAAAACAAAATGACCTACCTCTGTGGTTTCAGACGCTCTTTGACTTGCGGGTGTCACGCGTCGATTGTCGAAAATGTGCAAAAAGAAAACAGAAGATGAGCAACAGGTGCTGTGTGTCGTCCACGGCTTCCAGGTGGTCTACAAGTTTACTGAGTTTTAATAATAACATGAGTGACAAAGTTAAAAGTAATGATTTATTGTTGAAGGTTTATCCAGAATTCATAGTGATACACTCACGGTCCGCTGCCACAGTCTCCACCCCGACTGGCTCCGCTTGTATGGGAGAGCGGACAGAGTTACAGCATGCTGTTGCAACACCTTTAGTTTCTACAGACAAGCTTGAGGGATGACACTGACTCTGCATATAGAAGTGTAGAATGTAATAATCAAATGTACATTTCTAATATCTATCTATGTATCTATTTATCTATCGATCACATAGAGGGAGAGAGAGAGAGAGGGGGAGAGAGAGAGAGGAGTGTCAAATTAATGTCTTCATGAGCTGTTTCTTGGGTACAAATCTTAAGAACAGATATACAACAGATAATGTAAACCACTGTCTACTAAGAGTCATGGAATCTAAATTGCTCATTTTAACAGACTCTGTTTTAAATGTCTACAGGTGAATAAAATCAGCCAGCAAATTAGAGTCAGCTGCATTGTTGTGCCTCTAAGGTCAGTTCTGCGTTTACTCCTGTTGCTGCTGTCATTTCTTGCTCCTGCACTTGTCAGGTGTCCTATAAATATTGTGACTTAATTACTCAGTTGCTTTGAGTTGCATTTTACATTATGGTTATTGTGCTCCCTGGCTTCCCTTGAGTAAATGATATATTTCTCTATGGTATGGTAAGGTGTGGTTACATTAGCCTTCTGTTCATCAAAATTGCTCAGCACACAGCTCTGAAAAAAATGTGAAATATTGAACAAGTACTCACAAACTGTAAAAAGTCAGTGAGACTGATGCTGCAGTAGTAAGGTAGTGTAATATTGCACTAAGCTAGAAAAATTATTTTTCCAAATACTGTACATATGTACATGGTTAAAGTTGTGCACATATAAATTCTGACCTGCTGAGTCAACGTTGGATGGAGATTGCACCAAAATAGGAAACACATGTTTAAATTTGTCTGTGCAGGTTTCAGGTGATGTGGATTACCCTCCTACAATCAAACCAACAAGTCCTCCAAATTAAACAACTAAATACAACATTTGACTGCGCGCTCCAGCAGAACACATAGGAGTGCAATGCAAGCATTCAATCCCTGTTACCCAAATTTAGATATACAATAAATATTTCCCCATTTTTCGATATATTTGTCCCTCCTACCAGTGCTTCTATAAAGTATTTGCTCATAAGAGGCTACTTTTCCAATTTCAGTAGACCAGTCCTGAAAGGACAGGCTCCCTGGTGTCTTCTACCCCCTCATTAAAACCTGTCTACCCACCATGATGCAAGTCAAAATCCAATGGGACCTATTACAATGGGCAACTTATAGAGGGTCACCCAGTGCATACAGCCTTGGTTCAAAATTGTCCTCAGAAATTTCGGTAATACGATCGTGGACCTGCTTCCAAAAGTCTTGGATCACCAGGCATTCCCATAGGACATGGAATAAAGTGCCCTCTGAATCTGGTGCCTGACACCTCCAGCACTCCACTGAGTCCTTAAGACATAGTCTGTGAAGTTGAGAAGGAGTCCAGTAAAATCGGTTGAAAATTTTGAATTGGATAAGATTAATTTTAAGATTAAGACTAATATCCCTTGACATTTTTTTAGTTTCCACAAATCTCCTCCCACTTCTGTACCCTTTATGAAAGGCCCAGGTCCTGTTCCCAGGCTGTCTTTAGAGTATTAGGCACTGTATTGGCCTGATCAAAGATCTTTCAATAATAAATTAAAGCCTTGACATTTCTAGGTGAGCCAAAGACCTATGTTAGTAAGTGCTTTAGTTGTAAATGTTGCCAGAACTTAGATCTAGGAAGGCCAAAAGCTTGGACTAGCTTAATAAATGTTTTGAGAGTGTTTTCTTCGTATAAACAAAATACTTTCCACATACAACATAAGCTTGTGAACTGTATTCCCTATTCTGACCCCTGGGAAGGCGTCATTTCAGCGTATTGCAGCCGCTGGCGGTTCCAGCACTTGACAGAAGAGTGCAGGAGAAAGACCTGAGCCTTGTCTAATAGAGATGTGCCTGAATACAAATACGTTATTTGGCAAAGCACAGATAGTGGGTTTTTTACAAACATTTATTTTGTACAAATATTTAAAAAATTATTTGTTTTCGGGAAGGAAAAAAACCCCATGTCAAATACCAGCATGCAGGTCGGTTACATCTCTATATCAGTCTCTCTCCTCTGCTCTGCTGTTATGTCTATCAGCAGGTGTCAAATAGGGGAGTCACATCCACCTGCTACATGACGCATATTTCCTTATTTGGACATCTCTCCCTGAGTTGTGGGTGTTCCCCAGAGATAAAACTGAGCTACTGACACAGGCAAAGTGTTTACAAGGGACTCTCCATAACCTGTTGTTCCCCTTCTCCTTTCTCCTTACTCCTTCTCCTTCACCTTTGAAGTTCTTCTCCACAGATTACACGCTGTGCTGTCTCTGTGTTATGGGTGTATAAATAAATAGAGGTCTGCACCTTGGTGATGCAGTTGGTTTTAGTTCAGTAGTCAGCGCAGTTGTCTATGATCTGGGAGACTTGAGTTTGAGTCCCGGTGTGGTGACCTCTTTCGTAAGATAGTTCAGTTATTCATAAACACTTATTTTAACACTTTAATATCCTAAAATTAAAAGCGTAATAAAAATAAAAAAAAATGGATTTTTATGCCTATTTCCACTATTCAAATACAAATACAAATATAAATATAAATAATTTTGCTGCCTTAACAAATATAGATACAAATACAAATACTGGGCTCTCTGCACATCCCTATTGAGTCTGTTTGTCTGCACTGTTGGCTCTGGTTGATTATACAGAACCTCTATCCATGTCATAAACATCTGACCAAACCCAAAGGCTCTAAGAGTGTGGAACAGGTATCTCCATTCCTCACAATCGAACGCTTTTTCCACATCTAGTGAAATAGCTGCAATTGGAGAATTTAAATCCTGGACTTACCATATTATGACAAGTAGCCACCTTATATCAGATGAGTGTCTTTTACTAATAAATCCCATCTGATCAGGGTGAATTAGACATGTGATCACTTTGTCAATTCTATTGACTAAGTACGTTCAATAAAATTTTACAATCTATTGAAATCAAGCTGATTGGTCTGAAGCTTTTACAGTCACACAGATCGTTATCCTTCTTAAGAATAAAGTAATGATGGTTTGTGATAAAGAAAGAGGCAGTTTTCAATTTCAATCAATCAATTTTTATTTATATAGCGCCATATCACAACAGAAGTCATCTCAAGGCACTTTTCACATAGAGCAGGTCAAGACCGTACTCTTTAATTTACAGAGACCCAACAGTTCCCCCATGAGCAAGCACTTGGCGACAGCGGTAAGGAAAAACTCCCCTTTAACGGGTAGAAACCTCAAGCAGACCCCAGCTCTTGGTGGGCGGCCATCTGCTTTGACCGGTTGGGTTGAGAGAGAGAAAGAGAGAGGGAAAGGGGGAGGGGGGACAGAAGAAAAAAAATCACAACAACAACAAGCACGAGCAGCAACAGCCAGGGAAGGATGCCATCAGGACTGTGAAGGACCGCGAAGGTTCGGCCCGGGACTCAGCTTTTCCTGTGAGATGAGAAAGCACAAAAAACTCCGGGGAAGAAGCAAAGTTAGTGACATGCATTGATGTTACATGAATGCAAACAGATGGAGAGGAGGAGAAGGAGAGAGGAGCTCAGTGCATCATGGGAAGTCCCCCAGTAGTCTAGGCCTATAGCAGCATAACTAAGGGCTGATCCAAGGCGAGCCTGGTCGGCCCTAACTATAAGCTTTATCAAAAAGGAAAGTTTTAAGCCTACTCTTAAACATCGAGAGGGTGTCTGCACCCCGGACTGAATCCGGTAGATGGTTCCATAGAAGAGGAGCCTGATAGCTGAAGGCTCTGCCTCCCATTCTACTTTTAGAGACTGTAGGGACCACCAGTAAGCCTGCATACTGGGAGCGCAGTGTTCTAGTGGGATAATACGGTATTATGAGCTCTTCAAGATATGATGGTGCCTGACCATTAAGGGCTTTGTAAGTTAGGAGAAGGATTTTAAATTCTATTCTAAATTTTATAGGAAGCCAATGTAGCGAAGCTAAAATGGGAGAAATGTGGTCTCTTTTTCTAGTTTTAGTCAGAACAGTTGGAGAGTCTTTAGAGACTTGTTAGGGCAGCCTGATAATAAGGAATTGCAATAATCCAGCCTAGAAGTAACAAGTTTTCCTTCTCTAAAAACTTTCTTGAACAGCTGCATAATTAGGGGGATAAATTTAGCCATGTAGTATTTAAAGAACTCTGCTGTAAAGCCATCCTGGCCAGTCGATTTGCCAGAAGGTAATGCCTTTATTACATTATATAGTTCTCTGTAATTAGCCTGTCAAAATATTCTCGCTGTTCCTCATTTAGCCTGGGAAAGTTCAAATCATTAAGAAAAGAGGTTATATCTTCATCAGTAGCGGAGCATTCAGATTTATAAATATCTATGTAAAACCTCCTGAATGTATTGTTAATATCCTTAAGATTGGTCACAAGATTCCCTCCCTGATACCGTATTGCAGGACTTGCTGAGCTAGATTGCTTCTGCTTAAAATATCTTGCTAAAAATTTCCTTGCCTTATCCCCAGATTCAAACTAAGTTTGTCTTGCCTGAAACAAGAGAAACTCCACCTTTTTGGAGAGTATACAGTTACACTCATATTTGAGTTGTGTTAACTACCTCAGTTTAGAAGGAGAGATATTCTGCTTCAAATTAGTCTCGGCTATTTCTGTCTTCTTTTTTAGTTGGGTAAGCAGCAAGGTATTTAGTTTTTTCCTGCGTGATGCATATTGAATGATATAGCCCCTGAGATAAATGTTGATTGCCTCCCATGCAAAACCAGCAGAGGGTGCTGTGGGCACATCGATTTCCATATAGTATTTAATTTGTGTCCTTATTTGAAAACAGAGTCCTGTAAAAGAGCGTCTAGGTGATCTAATTGTTTCACTTAATGGTAATAAGTTCAACGCAACATAGGCATGGTCAGATATCGGAATGTTCCCAACTGAGCATGATAAAACAACAGGAAAGAGAGCACTGGAAATAAGAAATAGGTCAATTCTTGAGTATACCTTGTGAACATGAGCGTAGAAGGTGTAATCTCTGTCTGTAGGATTCAACATCCTCCAAACATCTGTAAGCCCCCAAAAAGTACATAAACCCTTCACTGTGAGAACTGAGTTAGTTGGTTTACAACATCTATAGCTACTCCAATCTAAAGTCTGGTCCAGAGTTATGTTCAAATCTCCATAAAGAATAGTGAGGAAGTCCCCACTCTCAAGTAACTTACTCTCAAGGTCTAAAAAGCAGCCGGGGTTATCCCCATTTGGAGCATAAATATTAGCCAGTATCACTGACTGTCCCTGAATTTCTGCCAACGATGATAGTCCTACCTTCTCCATCAAATATTTCCTCAAGACATTTAAATTGCATGTTTTGCCGATTAAAATAGCAACCCCTTTGCTTTTACTAGAACCAGCACTGAAGAACACCTGCCCTACCCACTCCCTACACAACTTATCAGTCATGTTGAGACAAATGACATGAGACAGTTGTCTGCTCCACAAACACTGGAATGTTTTCTAATCTATCGCCCCTATCAACAGTAATCGGCAGCATAACATAATTTGTGTGTACTTTCCAAAACTGTTACAAATCACTATTAAAAAAAACATGTTTTATGGTGTGACAATGTTATGGTTAAGGTCTGGTTAGTTAGTTTTACGAAAAGATCATGGTTTTGGTTAAAATGATCACTTTGTTAAGGTTAGAGAAACGTGTGATATGGGTTAAAGTTACTACTTCCTTAAAGTTAGGCGACCTTTGTCATCATGGCTACAATAGTAACCTCTGGGTTATGGTTAGGGGACGATTGTAGTTACACTTTTTAAAAAGCTATCCATACTCACAGTTGGAAATGTGACACTCCACTACATTTGTTAGTCCTCAAGAACATGCTTTGACAAGTCACAAAGGTTTGATGTGAAAATGGCCTATTCTGCCACACCAGCATCAGCAGGCTGGCTTGGCTTGCTATATATATAAACTGACAACATCTGTAAGGAATCACTCGATTTTGAATGCCTCCAGCCAAGTAACAAATTGCCACACCTGTCATTCACACACCTATTTATATACAAATGTGCACTGACATTTATCCAGCGCTAAAATCCCCAAAGATAGAAAAAGTAGATTAAGGGCAGTTACATTACTCAACAATTAGTGGGCTTTATGGTGTTGTTGCTGTATGCATTCTTTTGCTTCAGATGATGAAAAGTTAGTTTCTCATTTGCCTTGCAACACCGAATATCTTTAAAATCAGTGTCGTAAGGCAACTCAGTGCTGTAACCAGAAACAAATTATTCTTTGTTTTGATGGTGGCTAAGCATTTAAGTTGACGTCTTGAGCCCACACGGGCAAACATAGAAGACCACCTCACACACGCAAAGTGCAGATGCCACTGCTGAGATACCTTCTTTAATTTGTTAGATTGTCCGTGAGGAAATCTGTGTGCACTTGATATTAAATGTTCACCTGTTAATAAATTATTGGAGGAGCTTGAGGAGAAAATTATTTTTCTTGAGGAATTTGGAAATAAAGCTTATTCACATCTTGTGCAGTTGGAGAGCAGATCAGAGATAACCTGAGACAAAAGATGGAGGTGCTAATGAACCACTCCCACTTGGTCAAACTTGGAGAGCGAAATAAATATGACTATGAACAATTTTTTTAATGGATTCATTTGGAGTGCATCTTGGATGTTTTTTCTCAGAGACAGACAATCTCTATGACCTGAAAACCCAGAATTGATTATTTTACTCCACAACACTGGTGATTATCTTCAAGCATGAGAAGCCCACCTTTTCATCTTATCTGCTTGGGAAGTAAAACTCTTCTATGAGAAACTAATTGTCAATTACAATGCACTCAC
This sequence comes from Thunnus maccoyii, assembly GCF_910596095.1. Lineage (NCBI taxonomy): Eukaryota > Metazoa > Chordata > Actinopteri > Scombriformes > Scombridae > Thunnus > Thunnus maccoyii. The sequence continues at coordinate 29,422,576 of NC_056541.1, read as the reverse complement.
CATTAAGGTAAATGCCTTGCTGATCTGTGATTGATCGAAAACTGTTTCTGTTATTATTTATAGGTAAGCTCTCAAGATAGACTGCAGTGCAATGCAATTTTGTATTCCACTCTGACAAAGAGGAATGAGACAAAAATCTCTCACAGTATTGTCATACCCTTTATACCTGGACTTGCTTCCTCTTGTCAAGGCTGCTTCTTCCAGTAAACATCCTTGTCTGGTTTTGTTCCCATCTATGGTACTGTGGCAGTCTCACAGCCCTCTAATGCACCATTTTAGCCTTAACCTAAAGGTTAACCTAAAGTTAGAACATTCTCTGCTCACACTCCCAAAGACCAAGATACACATTCCATGAAGCCTTTCGTTACATTAATAACACCTGTGTAATCAGGCTAAAGTTCTCCCTGTTACAGGTTACATGGTAAGATTCAGAATGATCAAATATAGTGGAAATTAAACATGATTACATGTGCAGAAACTGTACTCAGACATGTGCAATAAAGATATTCAAACTGATTACACACACACACACACGCACACATGCACATACACACACTGCCTCACACATACATCCTGTCATAGCATTTATTAATGTGTATGCTCAGTATCACCACAGTCTATAACACACAAGTAACTAAAGCATTAAAACATTTTCCGTGGCTATCAGTGTTCAATGTGTTAAAGCTTGTCTGGGGTTTAGTTTTGGCCTATTGGACAACACGTCACCACTTTTGGCATTGTGTTTGTGGCAGACAGCAAAACAGATGACAAGATCCATTTCTGGCACTGACTGGCAAAAACTTGCAGCTGTGGCTGTTCATGCCACAGTGTAAATGTTCCATATGGCTTGTCCTGACTGAGACAGTTCATATTGAGGAATGTGGAGGCATATTAAAGACACTAAAAGATGGTGAAAAGGAAATCCTCCCCAAAAGTGTGGAGATGACAGTGGTCCCCCAATACTGCCCCTATTATGATTTTAACAACATTGCTGTGAAAACCTGCAGATTTCTTGTGTCAGTGTCCCTGTATTGAGTTGCACCTGCTTTACATTAATCCATGACCAAGTTTGTTGCAACATTAAAACTTAAAGCTGCAGTAGGCAAATATTATTTAATTCTATTTTTGGTTCAAATAACTAATTTTGACCAATGCATATCACTGACATTATTTAATTGTAGGGTACCTTTAAAAAAAAAAAAAAAAAAAAAAAAAGTGTGTCTGTGAGCATCCACTCCTTTATATTAAGTTTTGGGTTTTTTTTTTAAAAAAAATTGGACCCAGGTTCTACATGCATCAGACAAACTACACTGAATAATACACGCATTCAATATGAGATTATTTGAGATTAACTATCATTATATGAGATTAAGATTATTTGTGCAGATGCATATCATATATGAACATATACATAACATTCTATTATATAGTATTCCTATAATTTGTATATTTGGTCTTGCATCTGTGTACATGAAAATAATTCTTGTGTGTGCTCATATGGGCTGAGCATCTTGATGTAAGATAGGGCCCTCAGTTACTCTATATGACATGTTTTGACAAACACTATTATATCCGAATTATGAGACCCAAGCAGTTCCAACATACACTGCCTCTGGTGATTGCACCAACTGCAATGTAGTTTGGTGAGGAGCCCAAAACTTTTCCATGCGAATGACCCTCAAATAGATAGAACAGAAAACTTTTGGTTTGGAACCCTAGGCTATGTCCACCTGAGAGGAGGTCTACTCCTCGCTATAGAAGTAAGTGAGGAAAGTAGTGTGTATTTATTCTGTGATCTGGGAGATGATAAAAATAAATTGCGCTAAGTTTTATTTTAGGCTACTTTATATGATAACCTGCGTGCACCATTGTAAGAAGGCAGAACAAAAAATGATCCAAAAATGAAAAGTTGGACTGAGTTAGCAAAATATGGGCTAGTTTTATTTCTAAAGCTCAGAAAACTAGTAAACTAGACTGAATAATACACGCATACAAATGTTTGTTTGATGCATGTCAAGTATGAAGGCATACAGAATATGCTATTCATGTTTTCCTGTAATTTGTAGATTTGGTCTCACACCTATATACATGGAAATTGATAGTCTGCCTTGTAAACTCATTTGGACTGGGCACATATCGATGCAAGATACTACACTGATATACTGGAAAATATGTACAACTACATAGTGCTAAAATATATTGGCAAAATATATTGATTGACGGACTAAAATATGTCAAACAACAAAAATCTACTCAGATGGGGGGTCTGCACTCTGATAATGTTATTAGGGTCAATTTGAGAATTTATCAACAGTCAGGTAAAAGTCATTTGAAGATCTGCAGGGAAGTGTAGTCGCGGTTGCAGCCGTGCCAGCAGTACAATGAGCAAAAATCTAATGTGGTGTTTACACCAAATGCAAAGTGAATTTTCGCCTCGCGTTACTCGCACAGGTTTGACCAAGGGATCATTTGTGTTTTTTCGCCCCAAACAGTTGGCAAGCATTGGTAGGCACTGACTAGTCAAGAGGAGTTTGTCCATAGACTGCAAGAGACAGGCGTGACTTATAGTTGTCCAAATCACACAGAACCACACACAAGATGTCAAAATGAGATGTTGGCTAGATGGCAGATTGTATAGAGACAATGGTAAGAATATTTCCCCAAGATAACTGTTTAAATTGAAGTGTATAAGTACATTTTTCGTATAGTAGTAATACATATTGATAGTGTTACTGGAATTGACAATATCTAAAAAAACTTAACCTACCTCACTTAGCGTTGTCATTGAAGTAAGCAATATTTTTACGCTGGCGAAATAATAACTTATTGGCAGGTACAAATGTGACATGCAATTTGTATGCTTGTTTTGACATATCCCACACATAAAAAGTGAAAACATTTAGCATTGTTGGAAGTATTAATTTAGGCCATTTCTCCTTCAGGTCATTAAATCCCTGTAGCTATCTGAAGGCAGCAGGACACTGCAGCCTCTGTGCACTTCAGACTGGCCAGAACTCAGCATTCTGCCTGTTAAGCAGGAGACATCGGATGTCCCAAGCTCTTTAATCCTGTGCATCATGAAACTTCTTTCCAACTTTGGAGTTTTTCAGCAGTTCATGTTTTAGTCTTGAAATGCCTCACGATGCTAATATTGTTGCATCACACTTTGCAATTCGATGTGACAATTTACAACATGAAATAGAGTAGAATTAACACTGAAAATACATTAGATCAATGTGATCATATAAACGGCTTCATCAAAGTATCTGTCATTCTTCAATTAATTGTTAACAGCAACACATTATGTGTTGTGTGTACACATGGTGCTGTCCCCCCACCCCCACCCGCTTAATGCTGACTGAACTGCATAGTCCCTTGACTCATAAAAGTGCAAGTTGTGACACTCTTAACAGGTACACTACAGCCTAAATAGAGAACTTAATCAGCTTACAGACATTATGTTGATGTATTACACCTTTAGGGAACATGACTCTTTTGGAAAGTGTTATAAAGTGTTTTTGATTAAATGTTGATGTGCGTAAAAAATATTTGTAAAAATAAAAATCTTTGGGCCAAATCCACAAAAGGATTGCACAGCTTTTGCGGCTGCTAAACCTGTGCAAATGAGACAAAAAGATAGCGTCTAATTCACAAAGCACCCATATCATGGTGCGCCTGTACCATTTGCATGTATGTAAATTAGGTAATATTCATACATTTGAAAAAATTGGCCCCTTTCTATTAAGGATGTGCAGAGAGTGCAGTATATGTATTTGTATCTATATTTGTTTAGGCAGCAACATTATTTTAATAATAGTTAATTATTTTATTAAAATTATTTATATTTGTACTTGTATTCAAATAAAAGTGGAAATAGGTGTAAAAATCCAGTTTTTGTTTAACTAAATGCCAGTTCTGCAGCAAAGTGGGAGAGTATGCATATGTTGTGGCACATATGTAGACACACGAAAAGGTAGCTGTTAAACATGAAGGTATTTGTCAGTTGCAGATCTTGTAAAATGTACAAATTGTCCACTAGTAATGTTAAGCATTTTCTCCTCCAATCACACACATGCAATCTCCCACTGAAATTTGCATGTACGTAGCTGGCCAATCAGAACACGCCTACTGATTCCATGTGTCTCAAACAGCATAAAAGGCAGCATCTCACTGCTCCTCACATCCAGAAATCACTTCAGTGGACAGCGTAGGAGCGGCAGGGTCCATAGGTAGAGGGCTCTGCCTGTGTTTATAGAACTAAGGTTACAATATTGTAACCTTTGTTCTATCTCACCCAGGAGCCTGATGGATGTTCATCCTGCTGTGACATGTCATCAGACCGCCTCAGTGAGCCCAACTGGCTATAGGTTAGTTGCCGCAGCCCACCTACTACTTTATAAGCGGAGTAGTAGAAGGCCCAACCCAGCCCAGTAACATGAACATGAACTGGGTGTCACCATGGCCTAACCTCACAGGGGTCAAAGAAACATACAACAGACACCCTGCACACCTCATTCAGGTCAGGTGTACTACAGCTGACACTCACACCACCATTTTCAAGTCCTGAGTCACCCATGCAAGCATGAACCTTGAAAAGGAGCCCGTCATGTCTAAGAGATAGAACTTTATGAACAGACCAGGTGTAGACGCCACTGTGCATATGTCCTCAACACTTGCCCCACTGAATACGGCCATCAACGTTGCTATAACATGTGGAATGTGCTCAGAACACAGTGGGGGGTCCTTACCCGTCTGCCTGTAGGCTTGGAAGATGCATTCACAAATCCAACTAGATAGGCGCTTCTTGGATAGGCCTTTACCAGCCACTCCTTCTCCATAGCACACAAACAGCTGTTGAGTGCACCGAGTGGGGGCCATGCTTTCAACATAACATGACAACCCACATACTGGGCACAATAGACGCAATTTTTCCTTCCTGGCATCCCCATGGGGTGAAGGGCAAAATGCCTCTAGCTGAATAGTTCTTGACCTGAATGAACTCCTTACTTGGGAACGAAGGAGGGGTTCAAGTCTGAGTGTGGCACTGCTGCGGTCACCACAAAGCAGCAGACAGTTGGGGTGAACCGACAGGGCACACAACTCACTCACTCTCTTAGCTGAAGTTGAAGTTGAAGCTGTCTTGAATGACAGTACCTTCAGAGAGGAGCGCTCCAGAGGCTCATAGAAATCACTCACTAGAGCCTCCCAATGCTGGTGCACCACCTGTGCAGACGGTCCAGCCCGCATCAGCCTATGTGATTAACACAATATATGCATATAATACATTTAATACTAACAAAATTAGATAATATATGTGTGTCTTTGTATCAGGTGCAGAGGTAGTGTGGGTGTATGAAGTCTGTGTCTCTTACAAAAAGGACATGAGCAGGTCATGGGGATTTAGAGGCAACATGGACTGTGTCGTAGATGTTTGGCCAAAATTATAAGCATTAGTGGACACAGGTACCAGCCAGAGCCTGATGGTGGTAGGGGTGACGTCCACCAGAAGGGATAATGAGGTGCTGATATAAACAGAGTGTCAGAAACATGTCAAGAAGAAGATAAGGGACTTGCCTACTTGCCCACAGGAGCATGATGGGAGAGCAGGGTGAAGTAAGGTGAAGAGGAGATGAAAAAGAGGTGAAGTAACTTGCCTTAATGTTAAAAGCTGTTCTCTGTGTGTTAAGCAATCTTTCATTATAAATCAATATGTAAGTGTAATCAATAAAGGCACGTAAGCCTCTTTTATTTTTTGAATTTGAAAAGCAAATTGATAAATAATGGTGGAAGACAAAGGTGATGTTGAACAAATGCCAGGGACTGTCCACTGAGGCAATACATCAAATTTGGTGGCAAGAGGTTTTAATGGTGGAAGATCTCTGGACTTTGTGACATGGGAGGAACCCTGACGCTCATTATTGGGAGACACTCTCCAGGGTATATAAGATGATGGTTTCTTATTCAGATTTTAGGTTTTTGCTTCATGAACCAAGCCTCGGTTTACTGTATTATGTTATTTGCACTACTAATACTAATACAGCACTGAACTCTGTCCGACTAAGTGTCCTCTCAGGAGCTAAGCCTGGAGAGGTTGGCCCAACATGGGCAGCGCACTTATCAAGCCTGCCAGCTGGGACAGAGCCCCCCAATCTTAGGGGATGGACCAGTTTTCCATATCTGTGCACCACGGCGCCAAACAGCGGTCCGGAGTGATCAGGTTGAGTGACAGCCGCTCTTGTTTCACTATCTCCGGCAGAGGGTGAATGAGATGAAGAGGAGGAAAGGTGTAAAGCAGCCTCCTTTGCCATGGTACATGTGCAAACATGTCCCCCCAGGGGTTGATTGTCTTGCGGTATAAGGCAGAGCCAGAGCAGGCAAACCAGGTCCAAATCTGCTGCACCTCCTCAGGGTGTAGCACCCACTCCTCTCCCAGGAGGTTGGCACCCCTGTTTTCTGGACCCGGAATGTGTGGGGCTCTCAGAGACAGGAGATGTTCTGAGGCCCACAACAACAGGTCCTCTGCCAGGTGCGGTTGTCTGTTCTCACCAACAAGTCTCCCCTGAACCAGAGTCAGGAAGTGCTGGAGAACCAAGACCACCACCTTTAGTTTGAGGAGGTTGATGAGGAGGTTGATGTGTCAGTTTTCCCCTGAAGGCTACACACCACACACCACCTCTACCCAGTTAGAGAGATGCGTCACTTGACCCAGCAGTGTCTCCTTTGACAGATGTTGTGGGAACCCCCAATAACATAGGTCCTCCTGCACTGATGTGGAATGTTCACCATGTGGTGCTTGTGCCTCTTGGGATCCAAGTACAGGCTGGCGAACCACCTTTGGAGGTGACACATGTGCAGGAGCCCCAGTGGAACCACTGGATGGCCCGCCACCATGAGCCCCAACACCTGCATAACAGTCAAAGCTGTCACCACTGCACTTGTACTCACAGGCTATCTCCTGAAAGGTGAAACGCAAGGAACTTCCTGTGTTTCGGCGCCACCTTGACGTGAAAATAGGCATCTTTCAGGTCAATGGTGATGAACTAGTCTACCACTTGAACCAGTTCCAGCAACTTCCTGGTGGTCAGCATGCAGAAAATCTTTCGGATGATGCACTGGTTCAGGATGTGGAGATCCAAAATGGGTCTGAAACCTCCTGTCTTCTTGGGAACCAGGAAGTACGCATTATTCCTCAGTGAGGAAATAACACCACTCATTGCATCACCGTCAGCTGTGCTGGCTGGTCTGATACATAGTGGTACCAGCAAGCACAGCGAGAGACAGTTCTGTTTCTCTGTGTTGCTATGCCAGGCGGGATGTGTGTTTTTCTCACCACATTGCACCTAACATAGTGCTTGTGAATGGGCTCAGCACTGAGCTTTTTCCGGCTAGCACAGCCTGCAGTTGAATAAGGTCACTCGCCATCTGCTTCCCTAACCCTTATGGTGGAACTTTAAGATGAATTCACAGAGAGCAAGTTGTCTTTCAGAGATTTATTGCAATATCCAGAGTAAACATTTGCAAATGCGGATCTCCCAGTTTGCTAGGCTGAAAGAGATAGTGTATGAAGCAAACACCTGTACATGCAGGTGTGTCATCATAGAACATCTGACATTCATCATCCTAACAGTTGTCGTTAATTAATGCACAATGTTCCTTCTATTCATTCATAGCCTTATCTATATTTCTTCCTTAAGGAGTTTTCTTCTCTGCTTCAATGACAAGTAGAAGTTGAGGGCAGAGAATCAGCTTGCTGTAATTAACTGATCCACACCTGTTGGGAACCAGCAGTGGGACATATTCACATGAGAGGTAAAAGAAGACAAACTATTATGTTGTTAACTTAGCTGTAAGATAGTATAACATAAAACAATATAGCATAATCTATAGACAATAAACAGAAGAGTAAAAATATCCATTACACCCTCAGGAAGAGAGGCAGTGTCAGAGGTAGAGTCAGCTCAGTGAGTGCTTTATGCATTACACACCCTCTGTGAGCAGCTGGATGAAGCAGTCTGGGTCACTAGTATCACACCGTCATGGAGGGCCAGAGAGGTGGGAGAGGAGAGGGTGGGGGATTTTGTTCTTTGGTGAAAAATGTAATTTGCTTTCATGAAAACATGATCAACACAGTGAGTTTTTCGACCCAGCATGAGCCATACCATGGTCACAGGATGACCAGTGCTGCAGTATCTCCTTCGAGGTGGTGTGGGAGGTGGCTGATGCAGTGGGGGCTGGCGGTGCTTTGCCTGTCCGCTCTCCCCCTCGTCATGGTGTTGAAGAACTGTACCTCGTCTCCTCTCTGGGTAGAAGAAGGAGTGAGCAGCGGGTGGCTACTCAGCTGTGCCTTATCCTCTTCCAGCCTCTTGAAGTGCTGAGTGACGGAGGAAATGACCCAAAAAGCCCATCGGGAGCTATAGTATTTCCCAGGAGGTGTTCTCTGTCCTTTCTCTATACGGTGGTGAATCCAAGCCACACCTGATGTGAGCCCACTGTGGCAAGCGACATCACACGCTCTCACATGCACATGTTTCTGGAGGACAGTAAGAGATGAATCCTTTCTGAAGGAAGCACACTTCTGCTGGCTTGACAGTAAGTTGAGTGTTGTTCTTTCTGCCCTCCTCCTATCAATTTCGACATGCTGACTTGCTGCTTCTTACATTGCAGTGAGGGCAGAGCAAAGGGTTTGTGGGTGGCTGCTGTAGGTTTCTGGCTTGAAAACATAATAAATTGTTTATTTATAAAGTGTTTATTTTAATTTCACATGTCTCTTATAGTGGTGGTAAATTCCCTGCACCACTGCTAAATGAATATCAAGGAAACACTGATAAAAATTTCACGTAAAAAAATCTGAACCTACATTTTACACATAAACCTTTCTGTTCTTTTATCATCATACATGGACGCAGATTTGGGTATGGGTCCCTACCAACATCAGGGTGTTGTTGGATTGTCCCTACCAATATTTTTACCAATCTCAAACAATCTAGCCGTTTTAACTCCTCGTAATGTTAACAGTAACAGTAAGATCCCTGCAGAGTTGCCTGGTTTGTGTGTTTTCCACAAAAAAGTGCACTATTATGATAGAGTAAAAGAGCAGGATGTGGGGGATACTTGACCTGATGATCTGGCAAACCTCAAATTCAAGCTGTACGCATTGTCGACTAGCAGCAGCCCAGCAGCAGCAGCAGTAGTGGAGTCAGTGAGGTGGAGAATCTGAAGCTGTTAGTATTTATAGTTTAAACGTTCCAAATTTCACAGAATTGAAAACAACTTCACTGGATCAAACTAAGATCATTTCATATTATATTTAATTTCAGGCGTTAGGTGTTGTTAGCTAATTTGTAGCCCACTGTTGGAGAAAATTCCACCCAAGAGCAAATTAAGACCTCTGGTCTGTTTTAAAGAAGAACCAACGTGTCAGTAACAGTTAATCTTAGTTAAAAATTATGTTCTGTAATCAATCCTAACATTAATCTTTGAAATTAGTGGAAGAAATATTTACTATTTAATGCAGTCTTTCCCCTTTTCCATGAGTGGATCAAGAGCAGAGTTGTTATTCAGTGGTGGAAGAAGTATTCAGAGCCTTAACTTGAGTAAAAGTACCAAATACATAAATGTAAAAATACTCCATTACAAGTCCCACATGAAAATTCCTACTGAAGTTAAAGTACATAAGTATTATCTGCGTGATGTAATTAAAGTATTGCAGTAAAAGTAGCCAGTAAATATTTCAGTGCAAGGGAACTGACAATTTGACAGCAGCAAATTGCATAGCGTTAGGCCATATACAGATCAAATAAGGCAGTGTGGCGTATCACTGCAGGGTTTAGCAGAGGTGTGTGGGAGGGTGGGCATGTTTGTGCTCTAGAACGTAACTGCTGTGAAACAATCAAAAAATAATGCTGTCTCGCTGCCACCGCTCCCTCTTCTCATTCACTCTCTAACTCGCTTGACCACAGCTGCTCTCTCTCTCTCTCTTGCTGGTGCTCTCAGTCCTCTGTCTCTCTTTTTCTCTCATCCTTTTTAAAATTAGTTGGGAAGTCTAACTTTACTTTTATCATTAACATCCTCCTAGTAACGTCTCAGTACTCCCTCATGGCAGAGTTTACAGCTCTGATCAGTCTGATCTCCAGCTGTGATTGGCCATGGCAGCCTTCAGCTGCAGTGACATCAGATTCCTCCAAAAGTTGACTATGGCTCAACTTTCCACCTTCAGGCTGGTGCAGTGCCACTGTGGCCGAAACGCCTGCAGCCAAAACGCATTATCCCCATTCAAATGAATGGGAGGACTGGCATTTTTGCCATACTGCCTGATTTGGACTGAATACGGCCTTAATGTTATAAATAAACTGAATCAATGTGGAAATGAAACAGCGAGTTTGACAGCTCCCTCAGACTTGACAGGAGCAGAGGAGACAGAGAGAAAGTCAGGGTTTGATGAAGAAAACGAGCAGCAGGTTATGATCACAGAGCAAATTGCCAGAGTACCTGACCCTGATCTCTGTTTCTGGAATTCAAAAGAGTTTCCTTCAACTAAGGGTTTGGACCCCTGGTTGATACAGATGCAGTGGTAAAATGGTGGTCACTGTTGTGTTTGTTGTGGACTGTTGTGGATCACATTGTTGTGATCTGCTTGACCAATTACTGCCTGCAACCCCTGAAAGTACCAGGAATTCATATTTCTTATTGCCTCTTGACTAGTGTTGAGACTTACAGTAGTTCCGGGAACCATCCACAAAACGGGCAAAGACCAGTGGAAACAAAAGCAGAACACATGACAATGGCTGAACGTTATGTAAAGTTTTGTTACGCTCCTACAGTGAAAAAGGGCTAAATGTTACCTATTTCTGTAAACATTATAAGGTGTATTCTGAGTTTGGTTGTTTTTTTTCCTTCAACACAGATAAAATGGTTCATGTTTGTGAACTGAGGAGATTTATCAAAGCATTTGATACAGTTTTCTGTTTCTTCTCTTGGGCTTTAGTTTGCCTTAAATTGGTCTTAGTTAATTATGGAAAAAATAAAGAGTGCATAAAATAATAAAAAAGAACATTTTCAGTGCTCTGGTCTTGTATATATATATATATATATATATATATATTGCCAATGTCATGCCTCTGAATCTGTATTCACTTACTCATGGGTCAATTACCTAACCTATTCACAACTATATGTTTTACAAGATGTAGGGAAACTAATAAGAAGCAATGTGGCTAAAAAATGTTGTAGCAGTGCACAACTGCTCAACATGTAGACAGAGTTTACAGGATATATTCTGAATGTAGTCTGTACTTACCATTTTGTACTGCCATAATTCATTTAATGTTAAGGTTTACAGCAATGGCTTTAACACTCTGCTGCCTCCATCCGCCTGTGCCATCTTCTGTCTTTTATCTTTTATAAAGTACACAGTGTGCTATAATGACATATTGCTTCGATGACTACACCTCCATATCCCAAGTTTACTTTAATTTCATGGACATGTCGACCAACAAAGCTGTCTCAATTCTTGGTTGCTTTCTCCAAGGACCATTGACAAAAGTAGGCTTTTTTCCTGTCTTTCACATAGAAGAGCATTTTTAAAGCCCATCCATTAAGGAGCACTTTGCCTCATCACAAATACCTAAACTTGAGCCACCTTTTAACTGTACTCAAACTAACCAGTGTTTGAATGACTAGAGCTGGATGGTGAGGTGTAGAAGCTCTATTGGGAGAGGAAACCTCTAATGCAAACTCTCACAACTGTTCATTAAATGCATTTGACATTTGACAGAATTCACCATTCTCCATTCATAGAATTTCTATAGCCACTGTATAACTTTGCACAAAAGAAGCATCAACAGATAGTGCAGAAAGAGTATAGTGTGTTGCCAATGTTGTGGAAATTTTCTTGAGAAAGAGACGCATAAAGAAAGCATTAAACATTGTTACTTGTTGAAGCAGTATCACACCATCAGTAACAATTATACAAATGTTCAAACACAAACAAAAATACAATAATCTCGTATTTTTGGAGAGAAAGGATGTTGTTCAGCTGGCCCTTTCTCTAAAGATTGTGAACCCAAACTAGACAGCTTTATACCTCTCCAGAAGCAAAGCTTAAAACAGTCTGGTCCCTAAATGGACACTTCAACAAACCGTTACACCTTCTTACAAACAAGTATGGTCATACGATCTAACAGAGACCTCATGGTCAATCAATAACTTCAGACATGGACATCCTTCAGCTTGAGCTTGTCTAGGTACCTCATGATCCACACAGTCTCTAATACAGTAGGCTTAAGACAAAGATATCTCTAGCTAACCCCAGAGGTCAGCAAGCAATACTCAGATAGAAACCGGTTCAAGAGTTCAACTAGCCTAGGAGTAGGATTTCTTCACCAACACGTATCCCCAAAATGACAATGACATTACATCGCATTCAGTTGATAACAAACATTGACTCTTTAGTTTAAAAAAAATGGAACATATATACAAAAGATTTATAAAATGATAACCTATTATTCAATTTTCTTTCACACCAACAGCACCCAAGGGATTCAACAAATCAGTCATCTGTTAAAGCCTGGATTATTAGGCCTTAATGTTGTTTGGAATACTTTATTTTACTCAGTTATGTCCCTATCATCCATTTATATATCCACCTTTGTATCATGACTCTTCAGGTGATTGAAATGTGTTAAATTATCCTTTCTAGAGAAAGGGAGCATAATTACACCATGGGGCAGCACTGATTGATGGTTTTGTTACAGTTACTAGGGCTGGTACTGGCAACAGATAATTTTTCCTGAAAACAGATGAGGGAGACGTGACTGCTTTTCACAGAATCCTCCCAGATAATGCTATTTTTATTAAAACATTGTCAATAACATTGTTTTGTCTTTCTTTTCCATCACTGTATTTTCAATGTCCTTTTGTGTCTTTCTAAATATAGACAATATAATATCCATTCCGTCAATGTACAACCTCAAATACTCCATAATATCATAACACATACTCCGAGTTCACATTTTCCAATGATGTTTATAGCTTAAATACATATGTACTCTTTTAGTTGGGCTATTTTTTGAACTGCATTTAAATTGTATTTTCTTTACAGCAGAATCACCTTTTCTCTTTAATGTATTATTACTGTACAAATTTGACAAGACCTTTGTATCTTGCTGCACCACTAAATACTATCAGAAAGACAGTAAGTCAGCTACTGAGGCTAATGCTAAATAATACATGCAAAATAGCTGAACTCACTAACAGAGACTAACCAAAGCTACTATATACTAGCAAACTTCTAAGCATTGATACATTAAAACAAATCCATTATTTACATGTACCACTATCTCATAATAGATGTATGATGCTGATATCAAAATTGACATTGGCATATTCTTACATGCAACAGGTCAGGTGTGCAACCCTCACAAAGCCACATGTTGGGCTTTAGTCATCACAGTGTGTGCAGGCCTCCAGTCAGAACTTGTAAAATTTTTCAGTCTCATTGATCATCCCACCCCCACATGCAACGTCAGTGACGGTTGGCATGCGTCCATGAGCCCATGATGTGTTTGAAAAATGTGTGTGCATTGATGTTGTGTGCACATGTGCATCTATGGTGGTGTGAAAAAAATGTATCTGTGTGTGTGGGATATATAATTGTGTGTATTAGCTGGTCAAGTGTGTGTGTCTTTGGATGTTCAGTCCACCACTTGAAGGCAGACAGAAATATCAGATGCTGCAGGGATTTAATGAGCAGAAGGAGAAGCCTTTCATACAGTACAAACAGCTGTGGACAGCAGATACTGTCAGAATCACCCACATTCATTTACAGATCAGTGCAGACTGATTTTCTGACTTTCCTGCTTTAACCACATTAAACATTATTTCTGTTGTTTTTTTGTTGAGTGTTTAATTGAAATAAATTATTTATATTGTAAGCATTAATCTGTTGTTGTAGCACATCTGCAGCAAGTATTTAGTTTAATCACAATCAGAATATGTAATAGCAAGACACTATACTCTAGCAAATCATGGCTCTACTGCATCACTCAGATTCTGGGGCATTAAAAAAATCTCTCCCTCCCAGGGAGGAGGTGATATTATTAAGAAATTGCTAAGAAGAGAAGCTTTTTGGAAATATACACTAAGCACAGTTAAACCACACGGACTCAATGAAGAACTTTGCCTTTCATGTTATCTGTGATCTATGTCCCAATAAGAGAAATTTTCATTGATTTTAAGATATTGATTGTTACCTATTGTTTCCTGTAATGGGTAACATGCGGTTAATTGCTGTTTCACCATGTAACACCTCCCTTTTTGAATGAGCACTGTTAGTGTATTAGTTTATTGATTGATTACCTCCCATCCTTATTAACCAATGAGAGACTGTTCTGTGTATGGAGGAGGTTATTTAACTTTTTCAATCTATGACATTACTGTTTGACTGATGAAGATGCAGTGCACGTCAAAACATTAGTCATTTGCACCTCAATAAATTGCCAAAGAGAATCATGTGCTCCAGTATTTTCTTTGGGTGCAGTCCTTGAGAAGTGGCCCATTGAACTGTTTGACTGTTTGTTACAGTTTGTCCTTTTCTGTGAGCACTGACCTCCGCCTGTGGAGGGGCTGAAGTGCAAGAGATTACTTCAACTTTAGTTTGACACAGCAGCAGATTGATGTTGCACCAGAAATAGACGTGGTTCTGAGATGTCTGTTTTCAACGCAACGTCTAGGACCAAATTTCAACCAAAATACAACTGTCTTTGCACTGACTCATTTGAATGAACATCCTACCTGTGCACCGTGTGCTCTGCACTTGTCACCAAAATACCACACAGAGGCGCAAAGCAAGTTTCAAGGTCAGGAAAATACCAAACAGTCGGAGTGCTGCTTGCGCTGGTTGTTGCACCTCCAAGAAAATACAGCCCAAGGTCCTAATCATATAAAAAATAGTAAAATCTTTTCTCTGCATTTTAAATGTTTGTTGTGTGCTATACTTTGGTGTGTATGTAGTGTAATCCGTGGATAGTTAATAATTCCAGTCACACTTTATTTTATGGTACACCACTGGTGCTGGAAGTAGGGGTGGGGGGGGGCAAGGGGCCATTGCCATGAAGTTTTATACAGACATCCATGGTGATTTTGGTGATATCCTTACTTTTCATGTAGCGCCACCAGTAATCAAATTTTTCACTGTCCTCTGAAATATCCCAACATGGATTCATGGTTCCCATCATGGTTCCCAGATGGTCCCCTGGGTTTTCCTCCAGCGCCACTGGCTATTCTGGGTGACATCATCAACATTTGAAGTTGTTTTTCTGCTTTAAACTTAACAAATAACAGAAGTAATGGTTAGAAAATGTTCATTATCTCAAGAAGAAAACCTCCCGGTTAGCTCAAAGTACAGAATTAGCTGTTAGCCTCAGCGATGTGGTCAGAGTCCTGTATATTATGAAGGAGGTGGATGATTTGACACTGGAACTGTAAGAAGAAACGTTTGTTCTAAGATAAGACAGCTCAGTCTGTGTGTTGATGGCTGTGAGAGTCTGTGATCAGTGCTTTGGTGATCAGTTTGACGTGAGCAACTCGTTGACAGCTGCATGTGCAAACTGTTGGCTTTGGATGGATCATGTTTTTATACTTATAAATTTTCATAGAAAAAAAATCCAACATTTGTGCTGAGTCTCATTTCATGGTCCTGTCTGGCTGATCAGTAATACTGATTGATGAATGAAGCTTACATGTGCTGCTGGTTGATGGTTTGGGACACTCACAATTCATTTCTCACTACAGCTAACTTTGTGTAGTCCAGTGGTTCTAAACCTATTTTGGGTCAGGTTGAAACCTCTTTTTTATGGTTAAACAGAGAGATATTAATGTGAGTAGATTATCAGATCATCAGGTTAGCGAAGCGAAGATAATCTACATTGTATTGGCGTCACTTTTTCACTTTTCCGCCCCTGTTGAGAATCACTGGTGAAGTCTGTAAGTGTTATCACTGCCACTATAGCTGCAGTTTCCCGCTGGAATGTGTGTCATATGTTGGCTCTCTGAAGCTGACAGATGGTTAAAAAAAAAAAAAAAGTTTTGGAAATGCATACGTGTTGCATGAAAATTCACCCCTAAACAGTAATTGTACTGGTATCTAGCAAGCTACTTTGTTTTCAAATGCTGAAATATCCATATGTAAGTTATCAGAACATTGTGGCATCCTTGTTAGTAAATGGAGAACCCATCTGTAATTTTCCTTAACGTTTCATTTAGCTCCATCACAGGGTCAAATTTTACAATGTTTGCAAATCAGAAAATGATAGCATGCTAGCATGCTAAACTATGGTGAACATGGTAAACATTATAACTGCTAAACATCCGCATGTTAACAGTTTCATTGTCAGCATCAGCAACATGTTGATGTTACCATTTAGCTTAAAGTATTTCTGTGGTATGTGTGTGTTGTTATAAGGTGCGCCGTAGTGCATTCATTTTATCCATGAGGAATTTGTTTTGCAAAATTCTTGAACAGAGGAAGAGCGAACATAAACTTGAATCAGATCATTGCTGAGTCCCAATTCTGTTTCAAATAAGTATAAATCTTTTGAGAAATATTTAGCTTTCCCTTTGTGAAGTCTAAGTGGCATTTGGCATTCCAAGGTTGCAGTTTTATTGAAACGTGCAGTCCATCATTTCCTGTAAGTATAATACAGAAAATAGCAGTCTTGGTCTGTGTTTTAATACTGAACATGCATATATCACCATCTGTCACGCTTTCAGCACATCACCAAGTGTATGGCACTGATCCACTTAGCAGAGCATCGCCATACATTGATGTTTGGAAATGGATTTGGAATCTGGTTGCCACTCCTCTGTTGTACCCAAACATAACAAATCGTCCACATCACATGTGAGGCTAATGAGCATTTTGGAGGGAAGGAAAAACTGTCAGTAATTAATATAACATTTAACAGATCCAACAGCTAGCCGACAATATAGCCGATTCCCTTGCTTCCATAATTAATTGATACAAACAACATATCTGTAGCCAGTAAGATGGTCCAATAACAATAGCCAGGTGAGCTTTGACATTATGCCAGATGCTTATTCTATGTTTAACGCTATCTTTCATTAGGCTATTCACCGTACCAGAAGATCAAGAATGATGGGGGGGGGGGGCTGCAAAGTGCTGTAGTTTTCCATTTTAACCCAATAGAAAGGTTGTTTGAAAACCAGTTGCTCTCATCTGTGCAGCCCAATAACACCAAGTGTTGTTGAATTTCTTTCTTTGCTTTCTCATACATATGCATAAGCTGCACAGTTGTTTGCCTTATCAAGACCCTGTATTTTGGCAGATGGTAAATTTCATCTTATCATCACTGACTCATTATGCATGTAATTTGGTTCATGTTTTTGGAATGATGTGGAAACAAAGTATTTTTGTTAGATTTGGCAGTTTCATGTAACATTCAGAGTTGATCTCCAACCTTTAAGAAGCCTCGCTACAACTCACACATGTACATTTGCTCTGTCCAAAGCGAGTAGTTCCAGGTCTGAAAGGTGAAGCCAAAGCGGAAGTGACCTCTCTCTAAGTCCCTCTAATGTCCATCAGGGGACGACCCCACTGGCTCCAAAAAGAAGTCTGATTGTATGGAAGTCTATGAGAAAATTACCCTACTTCTCACTTGATTTATTACCTCAGTAAACACTTTCTAATGAGGTTATGGTCTCAACCGCTAGTTTCAAGTCTTCCTCAATACAGCATGATGTTCATTTTGTAAATTATGGTCCCATTTAATTTACATTTGATGATAAATCAGGGTATGCTTTAGGGCGTGGCTACATTATGATTGACAACTCACTACTACAGTGACAATGTTGGTCAGGTAGTGTAGCTATGGTGTAACCCCAGAGTATAGGCATAGCTGTGTGTTTTCAGTTCATGAAAGAAAAAGTCTTGTTTGGCGTTTGATTGTACTAAAAGACCCTCTAAGGAGTCAGATGTTCGATTTTTCCAGTAAGTACATTTTGTTTTAGTGGTTTTAAGCCTGTTTTTCGCTGGTACAAACAGTAGTAGTGAACAGGTGGTTCACAAATACAAACAGCCTCAATCTCACATTTATACCTGTGTTCATATTTATGAGAATTGGTATTAGATCTGATGGGCAACTGTGAAAGAACACAAACTGTTGAGCTTAAAGATCCCTTCCACACATGCTTAAGATATATGAAAATATTCTACTTTAAATGATGACTTGTCTCTGACATGTTTTGTCATAAAAAAGTTAAAAATTCTTAAAATTAAATCTACTACTTCTCCCAAAATCTATGAATATGCAAATATTTTTCTTTTCAAAAGTTTAACTGCTGGACACGAAATATGTCCTACGTCATTGTAAAGTTCATTTTCAGTGTTTGTGCACTGGAGGTTTCAAGTTTTCACATCACACTTGTGTAAGTTACATATTGGACCAGGATTGGCTCCAAACTTGTGATGTCGAAAACCATATGAGCACAGAAGATGAATGTGAAAACTGTCTTCTAGTGTCAAACTCTGCACTGTGGAGCATCAAACATCCAACTGATGTAACAATGGGAAGAAAATATTTTTGACTGGAGGGGGACTTTAAGGGTACATTACTAATCTTTTAAGTAGAAGTTTGACAAAAACAAAATCTTTGCACAAGGCTCACCAGTTTCTGCAAGCCATTGATAGCTATCTGTATTCATCCTCACTATAACTAACCCAAACATTCTTTAATAAGAATGTTCAATGTTCATCAATAAAATAAAATATTCATCATTATTTCAACTTAACTCCCACATGTGCACCATCCATTTGAAGTGGTTGACAGCAACATGTGATCAGCCATGCTAAACTGTAATGTGCCATTTGGGATTTTACCGTTTTACCCTTTTAAGCATTTTTGTCATATTTTCACCTTTTTGCTGAAAGACAGAATTCACATATAGAAGATTTTTTTCTCAGTTTATTTGTATTTTTCCAGACAGTTATATGTAAACAATTAAGAATCATTGTTCAAGATATTTGTTTTCCCATTTCTTTTTTGACTTTAGTGTAAATGACACATTTTATGCTGTACATACTGTATGTCTGTAGTTTATTTAAGAGATTTTATTCACTGTGCACATTGTTAATGAACATAGGTACAGGATAAGCTAACAGAGAGTCAGTACAGGATCCTTCACGCACTTCAGCGCACACCTCAATCTTTAAATAATTTCTATCCGAGGATTTCTCCCCTTTGTGTCAAGTGTAGGGTGGGGTGGGGTCTTACTTACACTGTATATGGCAGTACCCTCTGATATTTACTTTTTGGGGAAAAGTCTCATGGGAACTTAATTCTATTTTTTAAGAGGGACATTGTTGCTTCTTCTATCAGCAAGAAGATGCATTTTATTTCAATGGATTAAGTCTAGACCTGTTATGGAGAAATCTTTAAAGTCATAGCCACTAAGCCTTTGAGCTAAATCCTGCAGGGGAGTGAGAGGTTCTCTTTTTTTTTGATCAGCTTTGGAAGCCTCTTCTCAACTACCTCCAAAAATAGCACAGCATCCCTAGTATGTAGGGGGCATTGCACAGTGGCTTGGCATCCTTCCAGTACCCCTGTGAATGGTTAACACTCTCTCCTGGGTATTTTACTGCGTTGCATTAATTGTGTTCTCACTGATCCTTGTAATGAATCCAAGTTTTCAAATCAATCACTTCAAATCAAGTTTATTGTCATATTTCTGTACATCGCAAGGCAGAGTGAGAGAGTGTTTCTCAGGAAGCAAAACAAATAATACTATATACAAGACTTTATGATGTCTGCACAATGTATCAGCTCATCTTATGTAATGTCTAGGTCAGAAGGGGCTTGTCCATAGAGGCAGAGGAGGTTGCTCCTCCTCTGTTTTTTGAGAAGCAAGAGGGAAATCAAAATAAAACTAGAAAAGGCCATTTCTGAAGAAATTGCGTTGTGAAATGTGTTAAATGGTTTCAAAAAGTATGAATGGGAGTTAAGGTTGAATAAAACTCATAATGTATGAAAATGTGTGCAACATTTTAAGCTTTGAATGGAGTATGAATCAGTATATAAGAGTTGACAATGGCAATTGTGTTGAATAGTTTCAAAAAGTAAGAATGGAGGAGATGAGGAAGAGGAGCAGGAGAAGGAGGAGGAAGGAGACAGAGGGGGAGAAGGAAGAGGAGCAGGAGAAGAGGAGCACAAAGAGGTCCTGAACATCAATCCACCAATCACAGGTTGCTATGGTGACACTGCAGCCCTGTGGCAAGGGGAAGACAATCACCCAAAGAAGCAACAAACAAGCCTCGACCAACTTTGTATAACTCAAAAACAAAGAGTCACATCGAAAAAATTTCTTGAGTATGAGTCCTGAGACTTCATTGGCGATACTCATGTAGGATATGTGTTTGTATTATTTAAAATGAAGGAGCTATCAAAATTCAAATGTGACCATCATCCCTCTTTTTAACAAGAAGATTAACAGTTCAGATTACATGGGAGTCTATGAGACTGTTACACAGCACTTTCTGCGCTTTTGTTGGATTTATTCAAAAACTGTGTGACATATTTTAATGGAAGTAACACTGAATGAGAGAGGACAAGTTTGTCTACATTTTTTGTATAAATTGTGCTTGTAGAGTGGAAGCTGTGGGAGTAAAGTGGTAATGTCTTGAACAATTTTGATAAAATTTTCAGGCCTATACTTGTCAGGAGTGACATCACGCACTCTGGGTCTGAACATTCCGTGCAATACACACTAATGTAAAAACCTGAGAAGGGCTGAAAATTTCATGAAACTTGAAATCTGATTGTGTGAAAACCATGAAAGATATCAAAAAGATGAATACAATTTTAGTAGTAGAATGTTGTGAATGCTTGAAAGCATTCACAACAAACAACATCAGCAACAATAGCAACAACAAAGAATATTTTGTTGAGATAAACCATTACCAAATCTCATCTCTTACATCAATTTAATGTACTTCATGTCTTTTTCATGCTAATCTATGATTGGCCAAGACACGTAAAATGACACTCCAAGGGAGGATGTCCTCCCTAACCAATCAACAACCAGAATGCAGTATTGACATTGCGTTGGTCCAATGATAGTTTCCAGATTTCATCTTCAATTCTCTACCACTGTAACATACGTGAGTGTGACGAACTGGTAAGAGAAGAAGACCAGTAAGATATAGATAAATTGATAGAGTAGCATATTGAAAATAAACTCTAACGTGCAAATTGCAAACTCTAAACTTTAAACACATCAGTAAAATATTACATCTTAGTTAGGCCTTTTCAACAACCAAATTTCCTTTTTTCAGATTTAGAGGTTATGTTTCACTTCTTATATGGAGCAGTAGATAGCTGCTTCTGTTGCTGCCAACTGCTGCCAACACAACAGTTAGCTTGTTGTAGCAGCCCTGAAGGACTGTTAAGGACTGTTGTTAAGCTAATGGGAGAATGAATTTGGACTGGGTGGCGCAGCAGCAGCAGGACGCCACCAGGCAGCGGCTGGAGAGCTCTGCTCTGTTGGCGCAGCCTCACTGCCTCAGCTGTCTGGGCTGGACCCTCAGTGGGACTACGGTAATGTGCTGCGGCCTGACATACCACTGCTCTGAGGTGAGCTCCTCTCAACAACAATAGAAAGTTAACAACATAATTTAAATGAAACAATCAGGAGAGTTATCTTGTTTGTCATTGTTGCTAATGATATCAGACTGGTTAACCAGCAGCCACAAAGTTCTGTTAACTAACAAACCAGATGACCAACAGCCACAAATGGACATGAATACTTCATCTCCATGAAAGAAAGAAGAAGACATCAGATAATGTGAGTCAGATACAGCTTCTCTTTCTCTGTCTCTTTGGTTGCTAATTTCATCTCTGATGGTTAAATGTCTCTGTGGCTGTTTTGTGAATTTATCTCCTTAACAAGAATGCAGCAGAGATCATATAGTGTGCTGTAGGTAGTTTGCCTGTTGAAGTGACAGTGAGCTGTCTGGACTCACTCATTCATGTGGAATTGATCCAGTTTTTATTTGAGTGGTTGTTCAGTCACCTGTTGATGTTGTGTGATTAGTGAATGAGTGTGCAGGAGGTTTAGCTGCTTGTTGTGACAATTTCTTCAGTTTGTTTTTAAGATGAGTCGTATATTGAGTAATAGCTTAAAGTAACTAGAATAACGAGTGTTAACATGTCAACTTTGTAGACTATATTTTGTATGTCATGCATATAGATAAGAGTGTGTAAGTCATGTATTTGATACATGCATTAATACTTTCTGATGTGAACCTACACTTTTAGATCTGTGAATGTTTTTAGTGTTCAGTCTTTCTAGTATTCAGCACTGATCTGAACCTGTATCAGATTATAAGCTTTATGGTGCTTTATATATGTCTGTCTACTAAGAAAATACACAGGAAACATGTGTAGATCATGTGATATGTTTTCTGTTTTTGATGAGAACATAAATCTGTTGTTTCAATTGAACCAACTATAAATTTGAATTTCACTTTGTTGGTAAAATTACACATCCTGAACCACTCCACTGCTAAAATGAGCTCTTCTTTGTTTAGAGACATTATGTATATGGTAAATGTCTTTAAAGGAGCAGCCTTTTCACCACTGAGGGGTTTTTGTTTTTGAAAGCAAATTGTTTTATTGGCATATGAAACTGCCCCCCACCCCTCCAATTTCATCAGGTGGGGGACAATGATATTGTATGATGCGGTTTGTTGTAAGATTCCATGTTGGTTTTCCTCCTGTCCTCTCCAATTTTTTGAGTCACCAGCCGCCACTGGTGTAAGTCCACATGCCATGCTTTTTTTTCTCATGTCTTAAGATTTGTGATCTGCTATAATCTTTCTCTGCTGTCTTTTGTGTTGTGTTTTGTTTTATATTCTGTAAAAAAATTCAATAAAAAAACAACATAGGTACAGGGAGTATTGATTGATCAGTAACTTGTTAGGGAAAAAATAAAATATAGATAAACAAGAACAAATAAACACAACAACAACTAAAGTAAATGAAAAAGAAAATGACAGGACAAAAAAACTGACACGTGTAGTGCAGAATGAAGAAATATATACACAACCATACAGAAGCACACACTAACCTACCCAGATACCAACATTCATAAATAATATTATCATCAAGGCTCTACAGACAGTGCCAGAAAAGATTTCCATTATCAAATATAATGGCTATTTATTTTCTTTATGTAACTATTGTGCCATAACAAAAAAACATAATTCTTAACATCGCACAGACAAATGTCCCTCAACACAAAGTTTTGTGGAGGAGCACAGCCTTGATATGTATGGGTGCTACTTGCAGCTTCTCAGCTCTCAACACTATTCAATTCAACTCTTTTACTTTCACTGTTAATTTCCATTCCTAAATGTATTTATTTTTGCTCTGCTTGGTGACTGTTGAAGCTACAATCCGCTAACCCAGTTTCATTGGACGGTGTTCTTCAAATATGATTGTGTTCAGACCTCCTATTGAGCAAGCCATCACCTCCTTTCAGGATGTTTTGGGAGATTCTACCAAAAAGTAGGGGTTGACGATACCACAAAATTTTGTATTCAATCTGATACCAATTAGTACTGGGGCCAGAATCTCCAGCTAATGCCAAGAATGGATCTAAGTTGAGATGATCCATTTTTTGGTATTGACCCCACATACTTTACACATTGATCCGCCACCCCTACCGAAAACTTCTATCATCCATCAGCTGGCTTTACTGACTCCGGGGGATACAGTCCTATATAGGGCTTCAGGTTGATGCGGTCTAATTGCCAGAGTGTTTCTCTTTTGCTCTTTAATAAATATTGTTATACATTATTGATCTCTCCTGATTGAACTACTCCCTAGTACAACTTAATACTGCACAAGTCCTCAAGAAAGCATATAAGATTATGAATGTGTTTTATATTGCCTGTATGTAAAACAAACAGGAGGAAGTTTGGTTTTATTCCAGAGGCCATAAGACTTGCGAACAGCCACAGTACAAGAAATGGTCAGTTTACCTTGTGTATAGATTGATAAATGCACTTTGACACTTATGACATAATATGTGCCTTTGTGGTGTTGGATATTGTTTTCAAGTTACAGATCGGCCACTGCCATTATTCCTTGTTTATTTAAACTCTTTCTCACATTTTCATCTTTGCATTCTTTCTTCTTATTATGTGTGTAAATGAATTGTATTGTGTCCTTGTTTGTAAACTTGCTTGCCTCAAATTGCCCTTGAGGGACGAATAAAGTATTTTTTAGTTGAACTGAAAAAATTAGTCTGCAGCTTTTCAACACCTATGCAACATAGCCAGAATCTGTCCATTTCTCTCCATCAGACCTTGATTTCCTTTCCTCCAGACTCAACTATTGTAATTTTCTCCTCTCCGGGCGACCCCTGTCACCTACATCATTCAGAGCACTGTCACATCGCTTTTCTACCCAAATCTTTCTCCACTGGTTGCTCATACACATGAGAGAAAATTTTAAAGCACTTATCCTGGCATTCAAAACAGTAAATGGACCTGCACCTGGCTACCTTTCAAACCTCATTATACCTCTTTTATCCATTCTCGAATGCACAGAAGTCAACAGTGATTTCAAGGCATTTTGCTTTTGTGGTCTTTATCTTTGAAACACTCTTCCCACATACCATACAACATCCACATCTTTGCTTTAACTTCTTAACATCCACCGGGTTGCTGGCGACCCGCTTAAGCCAGTTGTAAGCGGTAGCATCACACAGTAATGAGTACAAGCAATTGGCACAATTTGGCCAATTGGAGATAACTGGAGAGGTTTGGGGACAACAGTGACACCACAAACTAAAAACTCCCTAGCTCCCATAAGGTTAGGCCTAGAGGTCTGGAATTTTATACAGGTTGACAAGATGTAGAAGGTATGTGGAGATTTGGATGATTCTGGCATAAAGATGTCCTAATTATTGTTATTCAAATATGACTCATTATAAACAAGGACCAGAAACATTTTTTTGAGCCTTATTTTAACTGATGTAAGTTTGTTTGTGTTTTAGCCACATGCTAAACAAACACATTTCCAGAAACTAGAAGATGTCACTTGTCAGATGAAGCCTAATACATGTACCGTGGCCCTACAGTTCTTCTGTTATAAGCTCTTCCATTTGGGTGTGCCAAATAGGTGAAAATTCTATAAAAAGGGTGGACGTTAAAGGGTTATGGTCAGTCTGAAAACTGGTGTCACTGTCCTTGCTCTCACTCATGACTTCAGAGACCCTGATATGGGTCCCAAAATGGGTCCCAAACTGCTGGGAACCCTCTCAAGAGTGAACAGGCCTTCTACATGAGCAGGGCTTGACCCTGGTTAAAAGCACTACTAAGGGGTCACAAGCTAATTGTTGAGATTGTACAAATCTGTTGTGCAGTGTTCTTCTGAATGTCAGTGCATTCTTCATGTCTTCATGTTGACCTTGCCAGTTAACATCATAGCGAGTGAGTGGTATGAGAGGGGAAAAAAGAGGATAGCATTTACAGTAATTGGTCAGCGCCAATTACTGTAAATGGAACAAATTACAGACTCTCAGAACTCTGCGGTGCATGGTGAGCCATCACTGCACCACTGTAATCAAAATCAGAATCTGTTGACCAGAAAATAAAGTCACTTAACCAAACATATTTCACTTCAATGTTTTTATTTATCGCGCAACATAAAACAATATTGTGGAGTTTTTTACCACATACACTATGTATTCACATAATACACCATACAGCTACAAAGAGAGAGAGACTGAACAAAAACACTTTTTTTTACATACTGCATCCTTGACATGAAAAATAAAGAACCAAGAACGATCCTAAAACTCAAAAAGGAATGTAGCTGCCAGTTGTGTAGGTAGATTTTCTTTTTTTTGTATGGACCAGGGTCCAAGTCTCTATCCCAAATTTAGAGTGTTCATTAAATTAGGTGTTTAATAGACTTCTAAAAGTGGGCCATACACAGTGAGATGCATATGTTATGTCTATGTTTGTGTGTGTGTGTGCATGAGAGACAAAATATATATGAGTTAAGAGAAATAGAGGGATTGAGAAAAGGAAGTGCATGACTAAGGGGAGGAAGAGGGAGGCAATACACAATTGCTATTCTTGTATTGTTCAAATATCTTCGCATAACATGAACAGGTACAACATACTCAAAAGATAATTTCAATAGCCGTTGGTACTTGCACTGTACCAACCATGAGACCCAGATAACAGTCTTCATATAATATGACTCTATATCTCATCCTAGTTTAAATGAGTTCAAGTACAATGTGGAATGAATATTAATAGAGAAGGTAATCAACTGTTTGAGTGCCCCCCTGCCCTCAAAAAGAGATGTAAATTTGTAGCGTTGTAACAAAAGACTTTTCATAAAGTCAGCACCACGGCAGCTTCTAATCCTGTGAAACTGCTTTAATCAAAAGTATAGTTCTCTTGACATTCTAAGAGCTCAGAAAAATATTTGTCTTAATCATTTATCCCTCATATTTTTTACACAGTGAATTTAAGGTGTAGCATCATAGCACCAGCAGACCGACCCCCCCATCTCGGTACGTGCTTGGGAGGTGACGCTTCTCATGAGAACCATCCACCAAACTCGTGACACATTTAGAAATTTACAAAGTTAATAAGATATCACTGTATACTCAGCACCCATTCTTAGGCAAGTGTGTGTGTGTGTGTGTGTGTGTGTATGTTTGTGTGTGTGTGTATGTGTGTAATGTGGGCCATGCATTATGGTTAAAAAGTAAAATGGGCTCAACTGGACATGTGATAGTGTCCAAAAACCTAAGAGATGGCCCTGTTATGGCGTACTGTACCAGTCCCAGCCAATCTACCGTTGGCCATGATGTGTGTGTTAGATAAAGAAATCATTACAAAATGAAACACCTGGTGTCTTTCACAGGTGTGTCATAATTTTTCTGCCAAGTGCATACTTACTATTATGAGAACTAGAGTAGATAATAATGAGAGATACATTGAAACAAGCAGGGAGGCAGTCTCTTACCTGATAGTCTAACACAACTGACAAAGATTGCTGGGCTAATACTCACTAAACGTCTCCCACTGATTCACTTCAGACTGGTCCTGCAACTACCAGTATGTTCCTTAACATCCCCCTTTTGGACGGGGTTATGCACATGATCATGGTTTAACTATCATTGGCTACTCATAAGTCCTGTTCAAGGAATGCATTTTAGGAAATATGCTTATTTACTTTCTTGCCCAGGCTGATACCACTTTCATGTCTGTACAGTAATATGAAGCTGCAGCCAGCGCTGGTTAGCTTAGCTTAGCATAAAGACACAGCTAGCCTGGCTGTGTTCAAGAGGTAACAAACTTGACTAACTAGCACCTCTAAACCTCACTAATTAACACATTATATCTTGTTTGTTTAATCTGTACAAAAACAAAAGTCTAAAATCGACAATTCATGTTTTTGCTTTTTGTAAATGTTTAACAAAGGTGATATGATATGTTAATATGTGAGCTTTAGAGGCGCTAATAGGTGGATTTTGTCACCTTTAGACAGAGCTAGGCTAGCTTCTCCCCCCTTTCCAGTCTTCATGCTAAGCAAAGCTAGCTGGCTGCTGACTTTAGCTTCATATTTAATGTAAACATGAGAACGGTATCAATCTTCTCATATAACAAGAAAGCAAATAAGCATATTTCCCAAAATGTCAAACTATTCCTTTAATTGACATAGAGCACATCCAATTAATGGCTACTGTTTCAGATATTTCCTTAGCGTACAGGCAGTAGACCACTGATGCTGAGTACCACATCGTTACAATTTTAGTATTTTTCAGCCTTCAATTAAAATTTCACTTTGTGAAAATTCCTACTTTTTACAGATAAAATGGGGGCTTCCCTAGTTATGTGGACTGTCTTAAGTGAGTGAGAAAAGTGTGGTTTCATGTCATATAATTGGGCTAATCAATTTGTTTTTAGAAAGTGACAGATTTCTGTCAGTTACTGACAGGGGGTACAGTACTTACGAAAGCAAAACAGCAGTGTCACTAAGCACACATGTACACACAACACATTGCGACCAAGTGTTGTTTACTGTTGTTAAGGGCTGTCAAAGACTTCAAAATACCCCCTAGTCATTCATGGTTTAGTTACTATCCTCACCAGTTAAATAATCTTACCTAAATATTTTAATATTTACATTTTCATCTCTCTCTTGAGAAAATTAAAAAACAAAACAAAACAAAAAAAAAAACTAAGCTTCAAGTCGTCAATAATCGGCTCTTTCTTTTTGTCATTAAAATCAAGATTAAAAGTGCTTTTATAAATCTTTTCTTCTCTATGTACAATTTGTATTAGCTATATAAAAAAAGATGAAAATAACCCATCAAAGACAATCATTATCATCATCACCATGTAGTAATAAATAAGAGTAAAAAAAGCAGGTTAAAATGAATGTGGAGATCTAGAGCACACAAAGGGACATATGCATGATTCTCTGCCCTCAGTAGCAAGTTGTGATTGTGACCAGTGTCTCTACAGCGTGAGGTAGAGAGCTGGAGACCCTTGGGAGAGGTTAACAGGGTCTTTCACAGATGACCAGGGCCTTGACCCAAACAACCACCCAGCAGCCAGGAGTCAGCCTGCATCCACTCAAATGACTCATTCATTTTCACTTTCACCACATTTTGCAACAAAATCACATCACCATTTGAATTGTATTAATCAAATAGCCACATGGTTGGTGGAGAGGAACTAAAATTAGTAATTTAAGGGACTCCATCCAGGCTATCAAATAGTCTCTCTCTTTGGCTCTTTTCTTTCACACACACATGCAGTTGTGTCATTTTCAGACACACACACACACACACACACATACACACACACACACACACACAAAGTGAGAGATTCATTGATTCAATGCCTTTGCGTTTGACGCCAACTCCCAGAAGCTACAGTAATTTTCCAAGATCTCCCTTTATCTCTCAATACAATATATTGTCTGTAAAAACCACAGCTAATGGGTTACCAACAATACGTTGAATGACTGTGCTTTCTCTGCCCTTTACAGTGTACTTTGTTTGAGACAAAACCACTTTGCAACAATAACTGCAAAAGCACCTCAGTAGGAACCAGTTCTTGAGTTGGCTGGCTCTGATGTGACAAGGTGTCTGCAGAAGGACACACCTCGTTCTGCTTGAAGATGACAGCACCATGCAGAGGGAGGAGTGGGCCCTTCACAGTAAATCAAGTGTAATAGGAGAGCACCAGAGTGTGTGTAGGATCATCAAAAGCACTGTTGTCCCAACACTGCTTCTTCTGCTCTAACCTGGGATGGGCTTCCCAAAGGCAACTCCAGACTTAGTTCACATTTGTGCCTCAATGGGACAAACGTCAACTTTGCCTTAAGTTGCTTTGGTGAGGCCCATCTATGGTCAGCAAACAGGGTGTAAGATCCCCCTCTACTGGCCATGGCTGGCTAAAGCAGCAAGACAGGGCTTTACTGTCTTCTAAATGGATCTTCAATAATTGTTTGTAGGTTTGTTTGTACACACAACTATGAAATGGCAGACACTGCTGCCCTCTAGAGTTTACACTGAGAAGTGCTCACCCCTACTTGACTGTTGTAGGAAGATATCGAGTGCCACCTGTTCCATCTCTATGTGGTAATAGCAGATCTGGGTCAAAGTGCATTTGCAAGCAGTATTGATCACTTGTTTTAGCCTCTGTGGAGTACTAGAAACATACAGTTTGCCACATTGGAAAACACAATGAACAAAGAAAAGCAATAATTCTTTGCATGGCAAATTTCCGGCACCTTTGTGGCTAATCTGAATGCAATAAATCAATTCATTCTGCTACTCCACCTAGGTCAAACAAGAAATATTTACTTGCAAATACTACATGAGCTAGATTTGAGTTAGAGCACCTAAGTACAGCATTGAGTGCCATGAAGAGTGGTGGAATGAAAATCAATCAGAGCTGGAAGTTGAACACCAGTCAAAAGCTGGAGGGGTGTAGAAGAGGAGGAGGAGCACATCAGCTAATGCCAAGAGAAGCAGCAAAGTTTGCTTCCAAAGTGGCTTAAAAGGCAACTGCAATTATTTTGAACCTGAGCATTATTTTCCTACTTTTAGCATTATGGTGTTTTTGTTCAAATATTAGAGATGACCTGTTTCAGTTCTCCTGGCACTCTGTTGTATCGTACACAGCCACAAAGCAAACACACAACAGCTGAAACCAAGCAGTGCGCTTCTGGGAGATTTTTTTAAGCTCAACTTGGAAGAGTAGCCACATCAAAAAAATATTACTGATTGTTACAGTGCAAAATTCAAGGGATGATTTTATATCACTATACTGCTTTGACAACTGACTTCAGTGGGTCCTTGTTGGTAGAATATATAGAAATGGATGTTCCAGCAGACTGTCATTTGTGTATTAGACAGCAGTGCTGCTAGAAAACTGAAGCAATGTCAGCCTTAAAGCAATGACAATTTAAACACAATCTTCATGATGACCAAAACTAGGAAATTAACGCCCAGGTTGGTAATAATTGAATTGTCCTTTATGGTGGCCTAAACTGTTCTTTTAGAGATAAAAGATACATATCTGTATATTATTAATATAGAGATAAATATCTAAGGCAAGCCTACATGAAAGGCCTTTTTATATAGATAATTAGTATTGATTTGCTGTCTTGCCAGGCTGATAATGACTCCTCCTCTACAGCTGGAAGATTGACAAAAAACAAAGAAAAATAGGGTACACGTTTTCCAAACATGGAAAAAGGAAATGTCTGAGTCTGACTGACTCAGACTAATTGATTTAAAAAAAAAATATATAACCAAAAACAATCACATCATTAATAATAACATTAATGAAAACAGCAATAATAAAAAACAAACAAGTCTTCATTATAATAATACCTGTAATAACAACATTGACAGTAACAATAGCAATCATAATATTGATAATAATAGCAATAATTAGAATCATTAAAATTCTATAAACAAGAAAAAGCAATGGAGTTCCTCTCCAGGGAAGAGAGAGGAAGAGCACCACAGGCAGTGTGTCTGAAGCCCAAACCACTGCCTGACATGAGGTAAAAAACAATAAAAATGTCCCCTCCTCTAAGTGGACTGCGGAGGGGGCAGGATGGAGAGATGCCAGACTGCGGGACGGCTGAGAGACATTCATCCTGCTCAACGCTCTCTCCAGCCCTCCACTGCACCACTCCGTAGCTATCGGTCTGTTTGTGTCTGTCTGACCTCAGACATAGTGGCTGTAGGGCCCAGTGAGGCGGGTGAAGGCATAGGGAGACACAGTAACCATAGAGGTGGTGTGGAACGTGGGGGCTAACCGCGTCACTGGCCCCTCCCTCTTGTCTTTTGATTGTCCAGGTCCTGGACTGGCCCCTGCCACTGTAGCACCCCATTTGCGTTTCTTGCTGAGGGCCTTGATGTCTTCCTGCGAGAGGCCAAGGAGAGCTGCTTCCTGCTGCCTCTGGAGTGCTCGCTCTGCCAGTAGCTTCATTTTGGCCTCCCACAGAGCCAGGCCATGCATGGGCTGGTTGAGGTTCTTGTGCTGGTAGAAGACCAGGGAGATGCGGGTGGGGTGGGAACGATCAGGCCTTTTGAGTGGAGTGGTGGCATGTAGTTCCCGACGCGCACATTCAATCAGGATGGAGCCATGGGCTGGTGCTACTGCTACACCACCAATGTTGGGATCCAGGAAGTTGTGCTCGCTGTCAGACCACACCTCATCCTCATCCTCTTCACGACCCCTGGTGCTCTCAACATCACTCTCAGCTCGGCTGGGGTCCCAGCAGGCCTGATCTGACTGCTGCAGGGCATCTGGGAAGAGGCGGCCCTCAGGGGCAGGGGACAGGGTACTGCCTGCCACTGAACCTCCACAAGACCTCCAGGCCTTCTCTTGGAGCCCAAGGGGAGTAGAACACCGACTCTCACCAGTTTTGGACCAGATCTTGTCAGCATAGGCTCCTGCAGGATTGCTGTGCTTCAAACCAGGGCTATATGCTGCAGGCCCCATAGCCCACGCATTCATCTGGTGGCTAGGAGCAGGGCTGGCCCAGTGCCTGGGGGTGCCTGGCTGTGGTGTAACTGAGCCTGAGTGAGAGGTACCAGGCTGTGGTGTACCTGGGTGAGGGGTGCTTGGGCGTGGGGTGGGAGGGCGTGGGGAGCCTTGGTGTATGTTACCTGGGAGTGCTGTGCCTAGGTGAGGAGAGGGAGATGGAGAGAGAGGTACCTGAAGGGATGGTGAAGGGGCAGGGGAAGCCATCGGGGTATTTGAGCCAGGGTAGGATGTCCACTGTTGGGGGTAAGGAGAGGGCTGCCGCTGCTGGGGATGCTGGTGAAACTGCTGCTTGTCTGGGTTCACTGATGAGGCTTCAGGGTTTTGTTTAGGATTTAGATGGCTGTCCCAGCTTGTGGGAATAATATTTCCATTAAGCTTGTGCCCTGGCCACGCAGCAGGCTGGGGGGTGGAGCTAGGTGTGTTGGCACCAGCCTGGCTTGGCACCGTGCCTTCATAGACTGGCACATCTATAGGCTCCTGTTTGATGACTGGAGTGCCTCTGTTGGAGGTCTCAGAGGAGACAGAGGAAGGACGGGACTGGTTGTAGTTGGGAGGCTGGGTGTAAGTGCCATGATTTGTTTGGTTGGTTTGCTCTGGGTGGCCGGGATAGGACTGAGCCAGTCTGGCTTGAATGCTTTGAAGACTCTGAATGTCAGGTTTCTTGTCTACCTGGACAGCCTTACTGCCATTTCGACCCTCATAGGTCCTCAGCTTAGGGGGGAAAAGTGCATTGGGGGGGTAGTTGTAGTAGCCATAGTGCATCGTGGGCAGATTGTGGTGGTAACCGTTTACTGGGTCTGCTGCAGAGGGCTGGCCAGTTGGGGGGAGGCCTCCCCTTGCATAGTAGGCAGGGTGTGGATAGATGTTGTTGAATGGGTCTGCTGCCTGCACAGGGTATCCATCTATTGATCCATTGAAGGGCTCCTTCTTGATGTTGGGCTTCACCTCTTGTTTTATAATTGCTGAATGTTTAAAACAAAGGAAGGTAAATTACAAACAAGAGTTCACTTATCAAATGCATTTTATGCTAGCAGACAAGGTCCAACGTCAAACTGTTTAATATAATTTGCAACATCTTACTGTTAGATGGATATTGATTGACATTGAACACAATTAAGGTATGTTATGAGAGAAATAAAATCAAAACAAAACAATGACTAACCTTTATTGCCTTGGTGTTGTGGGGGACCGGTGATGCAGACCTCAGCCTTGACCAATGTTTTCTCTGGTGTCCCCCCCGTCTGCTGCAGGAGTTTGCTTTTCTTCTTCTCTGAGGCAGCCTTCTTGGCCTCCAGACGGCGTTGTCGGCAGGACTTGGCAGGTTCGGGCAACTTCCGTACTTCTCGGCGGAAAGCCTGAAGCACCTGGATGGCTCCTGTCTGCATCTTGAGGCGCTGGGCCTCTTCACTGCCAAACTCATCAGTGAGGGACACCTTGTAAAGAGGCAACACATGGAGCTGTTCATCGTCAGGGATCTCCCCCACAACACGGTTGTCCTCCTTAGTTAAAGTACACACCTAACAGAGAGAGAGAGGGGGGGGGGGGCAAGATGAAATATAAACTGTGCCAAACGATCCCAAATACAAATTAAAGATTACGGTGAGTGATCTTACCACTGTGCAACCATTGTAGAGGTTGTGCTGGTCCTTATGAGCGTGGGCGCAGAAGTCCATGCAAGCAGTGACTCCAGAGAACGGCCGGCCCTCCTTCAAACCCAGTCTGCATTCTGGAGCTTTGGACTCTGACTGGCACTGAGGTGGAGGACAGAAATGACTTTACAACAGGGAACTAATTTAATTTTCGTGTGTTCATCCAAGATAAACACATGCATCAGTTAAAGGCAGCACTTCTTAACCCTCTCTCTAAGAGGCATAATTGATATCATGTGAAAACCGAGGTCTCGATGGTCTAGTGTCCAGTGTGAAGTATTGTGTGTGAGAAACATGAAAGGTGTAATTGGTGGCTGCATTAGGTTGTTGCTATGTAATAGGCCTCAGTGAGCAAGCAGGGGTGGAGGTAGTCCATCAGCACAGAGGGGGCAGAGCATTCTCGAGGGTCCCTTCTAATAAAGTCATTTTAAAATTCACAACTGTAAATAGCTGGTATATCCTATCCTATCCATGTACACAAATGGTCACTTATTGAGCCAAGCAAGCCTATGTCTCAGAAAACATACAGTTAAGCCACTTTGTCAGACAAGCTTGTTGAGAAGAACAAAAAAAGACAACAGGTTGCCAGTTGCGTTCAAATGTTTCAGCACTGAGGGCAGCATCAGATTGACGAACGGTTCAGCGCTATTGCTGACAGACAGCGACTGGCCAGGTGCACTGTCTCAGTACCATGTCTTTCTTACACAGTAATAACACAAACATAAAATAGACACGGCAGTCTACAACACTATACAAGGCCTATTCATTCAAACATAATGTAGACAGTCTACAACACCACAGGCAGTAATACAGACAGGTGCCGAGATGCAGTAAGCGTGGAGTTAAACAACAGATTAATCCAACATTCTGTCTGATTTCTTCATAACCAAAATTTAAGTTAATAAAGACTAATTATGGATGTTTCACTCACTAATTGGTCCCTTTTTAAAATTTCATTCTCCTCTCCCTCATGGTGGCAAACTTGCCAACCACTTTGTCTTTGTCAATGTTCACACAACAAAGTGAGGTTGGATAGTCTGGCCTCATCCATGCACGAATGCAAATAGCTCTTAATGAGCCTCAGACGGCTGAAACTTCATCTTGCCAGTTTCATTCACCACAAACATAAGAGGACACAAATATCTCATATTTTGACTAAAGTTTTAAGCAAAGTTAGTCATAAACTTTGAATTGCTACTTCTGCAGTCTTCACTTCCTGCACAGTCAAGGAGTGGAAATACAGACAGACTGCCATCGCAATCCACATTGTGGTCAGAGGGGGGATTACATCTGTGTTGATAAGAACTACAATAGAGAATGAATAGAAAAAGTTAAGAGAGTTAAGCTCTACTATTCCTGCTGCACTGCCCAGTTGGGTTGTGCACTATGTCTCCAGTGAGGCCCCTACTGAGCATGGGCCCTGGGGCGGTTGCTCCACTTATGTGTGTGAGGGTTTACATGCTTTTAAGTAAATGTATATTGATGGGTATTTGCTTGTGCACAAACCTGGTTACTGTAGGCCTGTGGGGCCAGCTGCTTATACAAAGGAGCCACCTCAGTTGCCAGATGCTGGAAGTGATCCCTGAGTTTGTCCTCCTGACAAGTAGGAACATGGATCACAGGTAAGAACAAAATACAGAGTGACAGAGCTCCAGAATGGTAGCTTAAAATTATTCAAACTTACAAAGGTGACTAAACCCTGCTTCATAAAAACAAAGATAGCTTCAAATAAAGATGTCAATCAGGCACCATCTCCATTATATCAATGGTGAAAAACACTACTAAACTAGTTATTTATTGGCATTAATATATTTTTTCTGTATAATTCCATAAGACAAGCAATACCTCTTCAGGGCGATCTCCTTGTAGCCTGAACTTGCGCGGCGTTTTGCTTCGGGCGTACTTACAGCCATTAAAGTACATACTCCAGGAGCAGCCAAAGGAAAAAGAAGCACCACAACTGTCAGGGTCCTTGCCTTGACACGCACAGGTACGACTGCAGGGGGAGACAGTGAGCATACTCAGTTGTCATGTATAAATTAGGTGGCTCCTGCATGCTTTACATCATGTGCACACTATATGTTGATATACAACAACATGACAGAGAAATTGTATTTGGAGCATGAATGTTTACAGCACATCATCCCAGCCTGTCAGAGGTTTCATAGAACAAATATCCTGTTATCTAATGTTACATTTATATGTATAACACAAACATAAAATTTGACCTACTCAAGTGCCATCATTAAATAGTCTAACACAGTTTATAGTATAAAAGAAGGGAATAAGACTTATTTTCTCATCCCAGATGTTGAATGGTGGTTATGTCTAAAACAAGTTAAACAAGGGTGTGTCAACATCCATTCATGGCTAATTGTGGGAGGGGGATGTATGACATGGACAATGTGTATACATTAATTTGTACACAGCTGGTAACAGATGCATCATTTTGTGTTTGAGTGTTCACAAATTATTTGTCTTGAATTTAGCCCCTGGAATTCTTAAACTTTTCCATGACACAGACTCAAACACAGGCACAAATTAGACCATGGACTCCCACCTTGTAAGAATTTGTCCCTAAAACTTTTGGGGGAGTTTTGGAGAGTACCCATCAGCTACTCACTCATCATTGAGGCCACAGCGTCGACTGGTGGGGTTGCCATATTTGGTGAGGGTGTCACTAAGCTCATGGTACAGCCTGTCAGCCAGGGACCTCGGGACACCTTCCCAGGCCATAATGAGGATGATGATGACAGCGTTGGCACAGTGGTGGCCTGCACGCTGACGCACCAGACACAGCAGCTTCTCTGTCTCACTGCCACGACGAATCACCTGACAGGAAACAGAGTTTATTATTATTTTAGCTTTTACTCATCCAGGGCACTTTAACAGTAACACCTTTATTTAAAGTTCTCGCACTTGAAGCTACCATCATCCCAAATGAACATTCAATACAAAAGTACATACAACTTAAATGAAATGGCAGTTGAACCATAAAATGCTTGCAAAACATATTATTGTCTAATATTGGAGTTACTGTATTTTTTACTAATAAATATTAGTGGTTTCAAAACAGCAACATTTAGCACACACACATGCTTCTGAAATACAGTGCAAGGAACAATGCAACACAGTTGATGCTTATAAAGCCTTTTGGAATGACATTTGATATCTGTACTGATATCTGACCTGCTTCATCTGCTTATGATGCTAAATGGTGAATTATTTAGTTGCAGTCCATTCACATTGCACATACTAGTATGTATTTTCTATGAGAAATAAGAATATGCTCATATTGTACTATATGAGTAGTAGTCTTTACTATTGGACAATGATTATAAATATCCAACTTTTTGATGACTCGTCAAAACTTAATATTAGATTCTTCACAACTGGTTTCTCTACCAGAGAAAATGAAGATTTTTTAATATGTTCAAGCCTGCTCTCTTTTGCTTGCATTATTTTTACACTCCCTATCTCTCTCTGTCTACAACACACACACACAGACACACAGACACACAGACACACAGACACACAAACACAAACACACACAGGATGGCTGTTTTGAATCCATAAAGTCATTAGCAGGATGTGTCAGGGGTGACACGGGAGGGGAGGTTGGGCTGTTGTTACAGAGTGAGACCACCTACTGATTTACTCACTGTGGGTGAAAATCTTGGCTAGGTGTCTCCCCAGGACCCCTCATTATACAAACACACACTGCATAAATCTGTGGCTGATTGGCTGTCATTGGTGTCAGGTGGAACAAAAACCCAAAATATCTCTTTCTCTCCCTTTCTTTTTCTCAGTCTCACATGAACATAATCAGGCTTTCACTGAGTTGTTGAGAGTTGACTCAAAAATATTATCTTTCAAAGTTATGGGTCATTCTTTTAAAAAACAAAATCTAACACAAAAAATGAGATACTAAAAAAATAAGACACTCATACTGCCCAGGCCTCTGCTTCTTTTCATATATTATGAGAGACTTTCAAACATGCACATGGACATGTGACAGATGTGATATGATGTGATGCTACTTACCCACTTAGCAATAGGGCATCCTCGTGAGCTCTTTCCTTCTTTGCCCGTGTACACCACCTTCTCAATCCGGATTGCATCCCCCTTCTCTCCATACCTACACAGGAGGAGAGTTAAGTTATTTTCATCTTCAGCAGTTGATGTTGGGAGCCACAATGGCCTCAAACCCTGATGTCTAACTTTATGGCTGTGACATAAAGTTTCTGTGTGTCAGCGCCCTAAGAGCCACCAAGCCAACCTCAAAAAACTATGACATGACAAAAGCTGACTTACTTGTGGCTTCACATGTTCTGTTAAAAGTTGCAGACCATAAAGACTACAA
Source organism: Thunnus maccoyii (assembly GCF_910596095.1). Classification (NCBI taxonomy): domain Eukaryota; kingdom Metazoa; phylum Chordata; class Actinopteri; order Scombriformes; family Scombridae; genus Thunnus; species Thunnus maccoyii. Next base: position 29,384,445 of record NC_056541.1, on the reverse strand, counting down.
CTGGCAGCCAGCTGATTGCCAATATGGATGTGTGTTCTGTGCATGTATTCACAATCCAAAAAACATTACAAAGACAAACAAAACTAGCCTGTTTTGAACTGCATATGTTTCTTGTGATCAACATAATAAAGACAAAAAATACTAATTAACTGTGCTGAACAATCAGACAGCCCTGATTAAACATGATCAGTTGGCCAAATGGTTGCTGATGAAGTTCAACTAGTGCCAATGGTGCCACACAGCAAAACTATGGGCAACAAATGACCACAGTCCAACAGCACCTCAGCAGCTGATGACTGCTGGCTTGGTGTACAGGGCTGTTATAGGATACACAATCCTGTTATTCAGAAGTTCATCAATGATTCATTTTTTTCATGATTTACCTCAACAGGAACCTCTCTTACTTTTTGTTCCAAATACTGTATTTTCTGTGTGCCTACACAGGTTTATAGGAGTTATAGTAAATATCAACTCTGACAAAGACAGGCCAACCTCAGCAGTACTGGCTGGAGAGGACTGTTCACAAGGCTCTGCTGAGATTCACACAAGCATGGCAGAGTAAACCAGAACCCACTAGCCTCTGCACAATGCCAGGCACAGGGCCCTCTCTTGTAGCTATTTCTGTGTTGGTGTTTGTGTGCACATATGCAAGTGTGAGCTTATTTTGGGTACATTTATTTTTGTTTGTTTTGTGTGCATAGGTCTGGATACATCTGCAAAGCAAATAATGTGTGATGTGAGCGTTGGGAGGTAGTTTAAGAATAGAGGGCATGTGTTCATTTCTGCAGGTCTATTGGTAGAGTGGGGAGATGTATAGGAGGAGGTTGGGGTCAGAGATCGTGTTTGGGTGGGAGTAGGTCATCAGAACTTGTCAGATGTCGGCTCATGGCTCATATCAGGTCTCCTGGCAGCTTGATACCTGCCATTGTGAAAACTTCAGCCCTGAGCAGATTTGACATGGCAGTGAACACAAGGGGCTCCTGCTGAATAGGAATCACCCTGAGGTGGCTGAAAGAGTGGGAGGGGAGAAAGCTCTATCACCACAGGGGTGGCCTGCTGGGGTCAGGGGTGGGTCATAGGTCATCCAGGGACTATGGGGTCTTAACATCTTGCATCATCTCTCAAACAACAGAAAGTGGGCTAAGGCCTAACATCCCCCACTGAACCTGTCCTCTCCAGGGACTAATGACTCATTGGTCCTATTTAAATGCAGCCTCTCTGTGAATAACAGCCAAATATGTGCCTGAGTACAATGCTCAGTACTGTTCATATGAAGCATGACAAAATTAAACATCTAGTTATAGAAGATTGCTAAACCAAATACCATGTATGATACAAGGCATTCTGAGGTTCACAACAGACACCACAACACAGCATAAGAATGAAGCTATTAAAATGTGGTATGTCTACATTAAAAACAGTCAATCAAGATAGGCCAACAACAGTTTCATCACAGGGGCTGCAGCTGCTTTGGTTATTAAAATAACCAGCAGGGGAGTTTTCTGGTGTTCATTCCTAAACTGAATAAATTCTAATCTTCAATCTGTCTTTTTTATCACCAAGTCTGCTGATGCTTAGCAGACCAAGAGACAACAGCTTAATGGATTACTTTAGTGAGGCTGTCCATTTGGTTTCCTCATTTAAAAAATACATAGAACTTATAATTTACCTTCAATTGATGGTAAGAATATTTTCCATCTTAATTCATAGTAAAGATACATTTGAGGTTTAAAACTGAGTGAATTTGGCTTTGTATGTGTGTTATGCACATTGTAAAATTGATTCAACACCAGATTCCCACCTTAATAAGCAGAAGAGGGCTGTGTTACATAATATAAATAACTGCACCTGGTATTAGTACACAAAAAATGCACACTTCCTTACTAAAAATGTACTTTCTCTCTCATTCCCTCCCTTCTCTCTGTTGTCTCCATCTTTTGCCATCTCTCTCTGTGATTTGATTTCTATCCTTCTCCCTCCCTCATTCCTCTCATTCTCAGCTATCATCTGCTGCTGCCCCTGTGCCTCTTGCTCTGCCGCTGATATGCTGATGATGCTGATATTTCCTGTTCCTCCTACTGGATTCTGGGTCACAGATTCCCTGAGGACAAAATGTGAGGAGGAAGGAAGCTGGAGAGAGAGGAGGAGGAGGAGGGAGAGGCAGAGGGAGTGAGAGCAAGTAGGAGGAAGAGAAGAGAAGAGAAGAGAAGAGAAGAGAAGAGAAGAGAAGAGAAGAGAAGAGAAGAGAAGAGAAGAGAAGAGAAGAGAAGAGAAGAGAAGAGAAGGCTCACCTTGTCTCCATCAGGTTTCTTATGGAGGCTACAGTGGGTCCAGATCCCAAGTGATTGTAGTAAGGCCCTTCATCTTTCTCCAGGATTTGTTCTAGGAAAAAAGGGTAAATAAGTGAACAAACAGTACATAACTGGACCTTAAAAGCACTATGGCAAATATCACACTTCAACATATTTACTCTCTGACTAAGGATGTATTATATATCATAACTCGTGAAGGACACTTGAGTCTATCTAAATATAGCAATCATTTGGTCTGGTTCTTCTGTCAATATGAGTTAATATAAGCATTACGTCTAAAGTTTACACAAATTTATGATTCATTTTCAACTTCCATATCTTACACTCAGAGAGATATTGAGGAAGATATTTGACTCACTTCAGTAGCATGTGTTTTGTTACTCAAATTAAACAAAACAGTGAAATTGGCAAAATCATATGTTGACAAATTTGATGACCTTCCACAAAAGAGAGAGGCAAGGGCTATGGTCACAGTCATTATCACATACTGTTTTTTATTGGATATTTCTCCTAAGATCTCTTCTCAATTAGTCGAACAACAACACCAAAGAAATTATTTTAAACTATGCTTCTGCATTAAATGTTATTCTGCTATACTGACATTTACATCATTATCAACAGAACCATCAAATTCTTCTGTGGTGAAAGCTACTTAGCTTTTATACATGTTTTGGTACACTGCATTGATCATAATCATTTCTCTGCCTCAAATACTAATTTACTACTGCTTCCATAGAGTCCTGCTCGAAGCTAATGAGTGAGTAAATGTCTAACTCAAGCTGAAAACATTTAACAGTAAAAGTTCCTTGACCTCAGTAAAGATTGAAGCTCTGTCCTTGCCTCTGATCACAACTCAGTTTCTGTGGAGTTTTGTAAAAGGTCAAAGGTACTGCTGATGTATTTTGGTGTATTTTTGGACAAACTCAAAGACATCCTCTTTGTAGCTGAAGCCAAATCATCTATGAGAAGCGTGAGAATGTGTAACTGATTGCACCATCACATTCACACAAACAGAAATCCCCTTCCCACGCATAGACAGTGATCTGTGACTGTAGGGTGTGGTGTGTATATGGAGACACTTTGTAAAGCAGAAGCTTTTTGAGGTAGTAATGAATGACTCAGGATGTGTGAGTGCAAAGAGGGAGTAAGGGCGTGTCTGTGTGTACACTGTATACATCTGTGTTTATGTTGTGTATGAGTCTGTGTGTGTGTGTGTGTGTGTGTGTGTGTGTGTGTGTGTGTGTGTGTGTGTGTGTGAGTCCATTTGACCATTAGTCTACACCCATCTGTGGTAGTAAACCACGTCCTATGACTTCACTGCTAATCCCTGTATGTAATACTATGGAGCTGAATGCACTTTATATTGAATGTTAAACTCTAATGGACTTTGCATGGCCTACCTTAGCAGCTGCTTGCTGTGTGTTTAAAAACAGGACTGTATGGCAACTAATACTCTGTTGCTCTTAATCTTGCTTATGTGTAAATGCTCCACAGTATCAGCTGATTATCTAAAATGTGCACATGCATTCAGTGTTGTGTGTGTGTCTCTCTGGTTCAGAGGCAATATGAGGTCACATTCCCCTGTTGGTGCAGGGAGGCACCAGGGCGTGGCTCAGGGCAGGAAGTGGATTTCTTGGAGTTCTTGCGTGGAAATTGTGTGTGTGCACCGCTGTGTGTATGTATGTGTGTATTGGAGGCAGTCTCATTACAGTGTAGAACCAAGCTTTACTATGAAGACTTGTTGTCTGTTGCTCTTTACTCTTAGTTACAGCACTGAGCTAGCAAGTGTTTTACTGCAGCTGCTCTCTCCCTGCTGTGCACCCTCTTTAATGTTTAGGGACAGCAAAGGTCTATTTACCAGGACTTAACCCTTCATAGCCTTACAGTTAGCACCGAGTTACAGCAAGAAGTTGATTGGAATGTCTTGAAAGCTTCTCTGAGAACAAAATCTCTTATCATTCAGTCATTGCAGTACATTAATGTAACGTTGCTCATAGTAGCTACAGCTAATCTTATCTACAGTAATCTTTTGATTTACTGAGTAATTAATTAATGACTCAATAAATAAACAGGGAGGATCTGTTTTAACAATGAAGCCTCAACCTTTCAGGCAAGAATAACGTGGGTGCATCAAACAGTAAATCCACCTAAACTAACTTTATCTACCTCAGACAATTTTTTTATTTATTGGGGATATATAATATATAACTTAATCTATCAATTTCTTTACTTTTCTAATATAGTATCACCTACTCCTTTGTAAACAAATGAGCAGGGTACAATCCAAACCATGGAACTGAACCCCCTTCTGTCTAACAAAGGCTCTGTTCTGCTTGCCTGCCAGACCCAAACCCACACAAAAGGCTCCTTCTGCCACCACTGCTATTGTTCCTGCCCGCTGCCTTTAGTGCCTCACACTGTCACAGTCTAGATGGTCTCAGCCACACACCCTGGCAACACATACATTCTTAGACACATTCAACAAGCATCCACACAGACAAGCTGGAACGGAGGGGGACTGAAAAACCTAATAGTGGACCTGTGTAGTTCAACAAGTAGAGTAAAGCACTAACAGTGAGTAAAGCACTGTTAGTGCTTTACTCTAGTAGCATTATGGGTTAATTAATGTTTAACTCAATAGGTAGAGCAAAACATTAACACTTCCAGATTTAGGAAATGGTTTCTCAAAAGAGTCACCCTTTAAAATATGCATGTGCCCTTGCTGCTATTAGGCATTTAAAAAAAAAACATTTGCTATGTAACACAGGTCAGATTTACTGTACTTACAGATTTACCTACTTACATTTATCTCCACTCAGAAATTAAATGATAATGCTTAGAGTGGTGTGATATTTATTAAAACATAAATGTATGTCAAAGGACAACAACTTAATCCCCCTACACAGGCCTATACACAAGCATAGACACACACTAACACACTGACTTACCCACGCAGGTGCATGTGGGGAATTCTGCCTGTAGATCCTTGGAAGGAGTATCCAGCAAGCTCTTGGTAGGGCTGTCCAGGTAGCGCAGAGGAGACTCTAGGAAGCCTCTGAGAGATGGAGAGGAGGGCAAACTGTCCTTAGTGGGTGTGTCCTCCTCAGAATAGCATGTGGTGGAAAGTATAGCTACATCACCCGTGGCTTCGATCTTCATGCGTTTAGGCAGCGGGGAACATGGCATGCTGAACGTATCCTCTAACACACGGGGTTGTTGCTGCTTGTCCAGGATGGCCTCCTGAAGGAGAGAGACATTGGGAGGGCCTTTATGCTGCTCCTCCTTTGGGATTTCTGTGGATGCCTGGTACGAGGTTGTTTCAATTTGAGTCCCTGACTCATCTTTGTTAATTTCCATCTCCTGATCATCTGAATGAGTTGTGGAGCTGGCTTGAGTGGTGAGAATTAAGGGAGCAGACTGGGAGGTGGGTGTTGATGTGGGACTGAGGTCCTGAGGACTGGTCTGGGACTGATTCTTCAACTGAGGAGCCGTAGCAGTCTCTTCCGTGGGCTGACTGACAGGTACATCTGCAACTGAGTCCCCAAATTCAGCCTCAAACTGGCGGATCAGTTCTTCGTACTTCGGGTCTATGTTGACAAGACTCGGTAATTGTGAGGTGCTGGATGGAGATGTGGAGGTCAGAGGTGCGGTGGTGCTGGTGTTACTGGAGGCCATGCTGCCCACTCCCTCTGGCTTAGCATGGGCTACAGTGGCCACAGGTGGGGGCAGAGGGCCCATGAGGGCTGGAGTGTTTTCTGACAAAGCAGAAACAGTGGAAGAGGGAGTCATTGAGGAATTGGAAATGGATACCTGAGATTGGGCTGGGGCAGGGAGGCCTGCAGCAGCAGCCTGAGTGGAGTTACTGTGGTGGGGCGGAGGGGGAAGAGAACTTATTTGCAGACTGGTCAGGGCCGGGGCTCTGTCCATCATGAGGACTGATGGTTTTTGTATGGTGATCTGAGTTTGAGGCAGGAAGGTTGGCATGGAGGCTTTCTGCTTGGTCTTCTTGATGATTATCTGTTTGGGTTTGGGCAGGGGAGGGCCTGTAAGCATTTCACTCATGGGTTTTATGTTAGGAGATCCTTGGCTTTTTTTCTTCTTGGGTTCCTTGGGCTCCTGTTTGACTAGATGTGACAAACCTTCTACCTCCATCTGTGGCCACCATTTTTTCAAGTTTTGGCAAGCCGTATGTGCACCTGGGCCTGGTGCTCCAAAGCCAGAGGAGTGGTTAGAGAAGAGGTTCCTCTTGTAGTGAAGGTGCTGTTGCAGAGCTGCCTGAGTGGAGTGGCTGATGGATGCTTGGCCAGGGGAAAGGGGAGTGCCAGGGTAGTGTTGACCCTGCTGCTGACCATTAGCCATGCCGTAATGTCCCATGGAGGCAGTGTGATGGTAGTGCTCACCAGAGTCTGACTCTCGCTTTATCCTGGCCAATGCTGGGTTGTCCTGGACCTGGATACCTCCATTCTGGTTCAAGCTGAGCTGCTGTCTGACTGGAAGCTTGAAAGGAGCATTGCTGAACTTGCCACTGGTGTCACCAAGCAGCTGCTTGAGCTCTGACATGGGGTCTGAACTACTGTGAGGTGCAGCAGCATAGTGAGACTGGGGCTCAGACTTCATACACATCCATGGGTTCCTCTGTTCAGAGCCTCTGCCTGAGCCTTGCTGCCACTGCTGGGGATTAGGGCTGAAGCTTGGAGGTTTTCCCTGACCTGGAAAGGGAGAGGTAGAGGATGGGAGAGGGGCAGCATGGGGAGGCTGGCCCTGTGACTGGGGCCTGTGGTGCTCACAGGGCACTGGAGCCTGCTGGCTGGTGTGTAGTCCTGGAGGGACGGATTGAGAGCGTGAGGAGGATGAGTAGGTGCCAGGAGAGGACGGGATCAAGCTAGTGCCATTTGGGGGCTGAGATGGGAGGTTCTGGGTATGTTGGTGGTGATGGAGGTTACTATTATAGGGGGGTTGACCTGGAGAGCCAGCAGCTTGCGGACCAGTACCAGATAATTGGGTCAGGGCTTCTATGGCAATGGCTGTCTGAAGACTGATGTTCTTTTCCTTGGCTATGGAGAGCACCTGGGGAGAACAGGGAATTGGGGGTTTCAGGCAGGGCACTTGGTCTGGGCGAGGACCTCGAGTTCCTTGTTGCTGCTGGGGGTATGAAGTAGACAGGCGGTGGCCACCATTCACCTGGGGATAGGACTGAGGGTGATGCTGCAAATGGGGTTGTTGTAGGTGAGGCTGTGAATGTGGGGGAGCATCAGCCATTTTGCAGGTACCTTGATCCTCACTGGTTGCCAACTTAATCTTCTTCTCCAGCCACTCAAGGTAGTCTGGACAGTCAGGCCCATCACAGTTGCAGTTAGGGGGTTTATGTCCATGTTTGGCTTGGCTCAGTGCTGTCTGTAGGGCGTTCAGGTCTTCTGGAGGTTGGCAGCTTCCCTCAGGAGCCCCCGCAGAGAGTCTGGCCTGAGCCCCCTTAGCACCCATATCCCGGGTGAAGTTCTCATACAGCTGGGCTGTGTTAGACTGCACAACGAGGCAGGAAGAGGAGGAAGAAGGAGGCAAGGAGCCAGCAATAGCAGAAAAAGCCACCAGATTGTGGGCATCTTCCATGTCTGCATGGTGGACAGGTTCACCAGGGGTTGTACTACTGCTGGGGTTCCAACATGGTTGGTGTTGTTGGGTGTCACTGACCTTGCCATGTCCTGGCACCCAGCACTGCCTTGGAGGCACGCTTCCTGCTCTCTGCTGCTCTGTTTCCATAGATGCCTCATCATCATTAGGGTAGCGACTCACCCCATTGGCCAGTTCCAGGCTCAGCGCGCCTTCCTGGAGGCGGTCATGTGACCCAATTTCCATCTGGCCTCCACTTCTGGGGCCATCCACTGAAGTGACTTTGCAAACAGTCTGAAAGACAAACATGGAGTGAGGTTAGGGGGGTTTAAGAAGTCAATTAATCCAGGTCTAATATAAAAAAAAACCCATTATACACTCTACATTGGGCATGATCATTGAATAATCACCCAGTGTTGCCTATGTGATTTAATGAATAAAATACAAAATAAATGAGTATTTTTCATCTGCATTCCAATAATTTGACAGAGAGATAAATAACAATCATCAAAGTACTATCACATTCCATTCCCCTTTTCCCAGCTCTTATCCAGGGTTTACCTCCCACCTCTACCACATACAAAACATACAGTACAGTGTTGCAGGGTCAGGTCAGTAGGGCTAAGGAAAACTGAATTAACTATTGCTTCAGTGGAGTGATTTCACAACAGGCAACTGTTTTGTCAGGCAACTCACAGGTCATGTCATGTGACATAGTTTCACTGCTGTTTATAAATGGACACTCTGCTCCAGATCAGTTGGGCTATGCAAAACAGGCAGTTGGAGTTAACACATGTCATCATAGTGTTGGGAGACTCTGTGTGTGGCAGAGGTGGAGCATTAAATACACACTGAGGAGTGAAGAAAACTAAATACTTGGTCCAAAAAAACTGTTTATTTTCATCATTTAAAATACTAAATAACTATGTTTTAACTACAGAAGAAGTATTAACTAATCTAAACATTTAGATATTTTAGAAAGGTTCAATAGAAATAGAAATATACTGCATCTAATTACAGCATATGTTGCTTATAATATAAAATGTGAATTGCTTTTATCTCTCACCAACCATTGAGTTATTATGCTCCTCATGTTGTTATTGTTGCAATTGCTACTGTTTTCACTTTGAAAGAAAGCTTCTATTGAAAGATTTTTTCAATTGTTCATAATGGGCTTTCATGTTACATTCATGTTATTTGGAGCCAAAGTGTTCTCTTGAGTACTGAAAACAATTTCAGCAGCAAACTGCAGCTCAACTCAATGTCTGAGAGGTTACAGTGCAAAACCATTGAGTGCAAAACTCATGGAGACAACACCATAATGGCAGACTTAAAATGACCATATCATCTAGTACAGTATGTCTATTCACAGTATTATCTGTGAAGATAATCTGTAATAGACAACACTGCATCAAAGATACAAAGCCAACTGAACAAAGACAAGTGGTTGGAGAGAATTACTGACCAAGTATGGAGAAAATAATACTGAAAGAGTGAAGGAAAATCTGGTTTGAACATGAATTGGTGTTTGAACAGTACAGTTGTCTAGTCAGGACACTGACATTAAGAGTTTAACTGTTTATTACAACAATATGCATTTCATTTGATGCTCTGGAGCAAACCCCCTCAGCAGAACCCGAGATACACAGCTTTTGATGAACATGAACACATATTTAATACACTCAAAATTAACTTACAACTAAATGCTAATATAGGAGTCGTCTAGGGACATAAAGGGAGTTCAAATGCTGAAAGCAGGCAGTGGTGTAGCAGTGAGGATGCAGAGTTTAGAGTTAGCGTATGAAAACAGGATGACTGACAAATGTCTATATGGACAGTCTGGTGTTAGAGATGTTGTAGATATATATGGTTCTAGGGTAAATGGAAAACTTCCGTGCCTGCCTAAGAAACCACAACTCTATTGAAGACCTTATGATAAGCAATCATGAGAAGTTGATGAAGTGATTAACAGTGAAGAAAATATTCAGGTGTGACTTGACTTACATTGCCTTTCATCAGCAGTCAAAATACCTCAACCTGACTGGACTTCTTTGGAAATATTTTATAAAAATAAAAGTATACCATTACAAGGCACCAAATGGGATGTTCTAAATGAGTTGTGGAGATGATGTAGACTCTCAGGTTTTGCAGTTTTGTAAAACTGGTGACAGAAACAGTGCACGCTCAAATTATTAAACAGTGGGCAGAGATATATTGACTTTTGTAAAATTTAAGATTTGACAGCATAGGACTCCAGCAATTGCAATGTGTCATTCATTTAGTTGGTTTTTCGATTCAAACAACTTTGCACAGATGATGTGTGATGAGCACAGCAGCCTCTGTGTGGGGTGTGACTCTAATTAACCTATTGTACATTAATGAAAACTTATTTAATAGACAGAAATACAATTACAATAAACTTTTCTTTATTTTGGCAAAGGATGAAGCAAAGAGGACTCAATCCTGGATCCTGTTGTTTATACTGTATGCCCCATGTACTGTATTGTATAGAGGCCTCTTTCAATACAGGTTTTTTGGCTTAACACTTTTGTAAGGATCCTGGAGAACAAATCTTTGTCATTCCTATTGCTGATTTTCAAGACAAAATGTAAGCAACAACTGACTGCTCTCAATATTTGAGATAGGCTCAACTTTCTGCTCTCCCTCTGACTTGAAAAGTGACAAGGTAACTGCATCTGTAGTTTAGATGGGCTGTTTTCACAGATGCTCATTTTTTAAACTACTGTATTCCTTGCAGTCATTGCATCCCAGTATAAAATATAAGGAGACATAAAATTGTTTTATAAACATGCTGGCTAAAAGTCAGAAGTAAGTGAGGAATTGCTTCTTTTGTCTTAAAAACACTTCCTTATCAGTCATTTCCGTGGGTCTAAAGAGAGACATTTGGTAACACTAATCAGAAGCTGATCAGTGTAGCCACATATCTCACTTCCTCTCTAAGTCAAAATTGGGACAGTTACCACACATTGAAAACTGCAAACACATCACCTGATCCTGTGTCAAATTACATTTCAAAGCATTCTGTGTATTTTAGCCTTCTTGAAGCACCAGTTTGACCACAATCGTGTAAACAAGGTGTGGACAGTTTAAAAGTTATTTGCTATATTTGTCTCAATGACTACTAATCTGAATGATCTTGATATGGTAAAGCCATGTATGGTTCTTCAGTTCACCTGAATCCTAAGATATTACTTTCAAACAGTATTCAGCCTAGGTTAGCTGCTCATAGATTATGATTAAATGAGTCTAGAGAGGAGGAGCAAACATAGATAATCCAAGGGCAGCCTGAGAAATCATTGACAGAGTTCATGTTGTGGCTGAACAATGTAACACACTCCAACACAGCCACTACTAGCCCTTGTGAGTAGAAAACAATGGCAGACTCACCATATAAATACATTTTAGTATTAGTACTTTGAAAGAGGTCAATGCACTGTATTAAAGACTTTGTTACTGTCAGTCTTCTCTGTGTGTGTTTACTAGAAACAGACAGGACACCAACAACAAACAAGCACCAACTGTATGCTTCACACTGTACAGTAGCCTAAACTGCAGAGGATAACACAATGCATTAAAAGGTTGATTGCAAGTACAATCCTTCCCTGCAAAAGTGCACTCCATACATTACAAAAGCTGCTATCAGACAGAATGATGAAAATATAAATCATTCATTACACATACACACAAACTAACCTCAAGCCAGCTGCTGGTCATACACCCCAACGTAACTGTGAACTAGTTACTGATTCAGATAGATGTGAAACACTCAGTATTCTATCATCTCCAGCCAAATAAAAGAGAGAAGATGGCTCTTGTTTGTAGATCCATCAGTGTATGACAGTGGAAGTGAGCCTGACATCCAGCTTCCCCATCATTTGAATATTATTGAAATGAGCATTTGAAGTGGCTAATTACTGGACAGGCAGTATGCTCGGGTCTTTTGAATCCACCTTCTGCGCCGGGTGTCTGGTGGGGGTCCCAGGGGGTGGCAGTGGGATTGGTGAGAGATGCTGTGGGGTTTGAGGGGAGGGGGTTGGGGGTGGCAGTGAACAGCCGGCATCCAATACGTGAGAGGCCCCATGTCTGCACTATCAGTGGCATCAGACGGGAAAGAGGAAGGAGGGGGGGGGGGGGGGGGGACGACTGTGCACAGCAGTTATGAGAACTGCAGTGTGTTGAAACAGAATGCCTGCAACACTGCCCAACCTAACACCCACAATCACAGTCAGTCATACTGACACTCTCTTTTCCTCTTTTTTTTTTTTTTATCAAAGTTACATATGCAAAACACAAAAAGTCACATGGGTTTAAAGCACCACCAGCTCAACACTTAGAACAGATGGACTTTAGTCTGCTTTGCTGGGAGAGCACATATCAAATACTGCACCACGCACAAAATGACAGTTCTTTGAAGCCACATATACATAATCTAGCTAAGCTTTGATTCACCGTGGTTGACTTTTTTGTCAATCTATATGCCGGTCCATGATGGAAATACTGTACTGTGCAGATACCCGCAGCCACTTTATGCCTATCCAAATGCCTCACACTGTACAGACCACGTGCTTTGAAAAATATTTACACCATGACAGAACCTACTCTTTTATCATGAATCAATCTCTTTCTTCTCTCTTACTGTGTCACTCTTTTTCACACACACAAACGCACACACAATTGTACAAACTTGACACACACCAAAAAGTGCATCCAAAAACATCAACACACATAACAGGTTCAGATCTTGTGGAACCTGGTAGACCGGACACTTTAGTCTGAGAGCCCTTTAAATAATATAAGCCTTTACAGCTCTGTAGCAGAGCAATGCAAGTGCTGTTTAACACTGACACTGCAAAAAACAGCTAGAGGCAGGAGACAAAGCCTGTAAAGATAATAGTGGTGGTGGTGAGGGGGTTAAGTTCAGCTTGTGAGTAGACAGCTGAACCTAAATCCCAGATACACAACACCCCCCATCCTCCTTCTTGTCCTCCTCCTTCTTCCCCCACCCCTTCCTTTGCTGCCGTGCCGAGCAGGAACATGAAGCAGAGACCGTAACAATATGAAGCCGGCTGAGAGCCCGAGGACCACGACGCATACTTACGTGGTCCTAGACGTCCAGACAGAGCCGCCAGTCAGAGAGCAGAAAGCAGAAGAGGAGACAGAGAGGAGCATGAGAATTGCTTGCCGGCAGAGCAGCTCACAAGCAATCCGGCCTTGTTGGGTTGTATTCCTTTTTATGTCTTCACGTCTGTGCAGCGCACAGACAGACCGAGCAGCGAAGTACACATACATGCATTCACACACGCACACACAGCCAGTCACACTCACACAACACACCTCCCCCCAGCACAGCACACGCGTTTCTCATTCTCTTGCCTCTTCTTATGGCCGACGCTTTCTGTTCTCTCCTTTTTCCTTTCTTATTATCTCTGTCTGCTCCTCCCTTCCCTTTTTCAATATCCTCTTTCTTTCTCTCGGCTACACATGCAGTCGGCTTCTCTTGCAGCCCCCACCTTCCCCTCTCTCTCTCTCTCCCTCCCTCCCTCCATTCCCCTCCCTCTCACGCAGCCTCTCCCTCCATCTCCTCTCCTCTCTCTCTTCAGTGTGTTACAGAGCGAGAGGCCATTATCTGAGCCACAGCGGGCACGTACGATGGAATGGAGGAGTGTGCAGTGAGCAGAAACAGAGAGAGCTGTGGGGGATAGTCACTGGTAGCAGCAGCCTAGGAAACAGCACAGTGCAGCAGAGCTCTTACCAATGAGAAAACCTCTCTCTGTCTATATCCACGCCCTTTTACACTACTTACTCTACTGCATTAGATGATGTTACATATAAGGCTATGTTATGTGTTTTGTTTATCCACAAAAGCCCAGTATTGGCAATTTCGGCTATGACAGTGCTTCTCTGATTGCGAGTGCAGAGGCGACCAGAGGCTGCCAAGCGAATACACAATCTCACCTAACAACGACATCAACAGGAAAAAGGAGCGAGGAAAAGCAACGTTAAGTTGCTTGTTTATGCCTTCTGCAACCGTCGCCTGGTTTTCCTTACAGAGATTTCATTCCATGTTTGAGTGTCTAGTTTCGACTCAGCCCTGGGCCAAAGGAGAGACGACCAATGACGGTTCTTCCATCTCCATTTTCTTCCTCATCCACATTCACATCGGTTGGCCATTCCTCGCTTGAAACAAAAAGCTTCGGTCTTACACCTGTGGCTGATAATGGGTCCTATAGCAAGGCTGCGTGCACAAGAGAGAGAAAGGTTGGTAGAAGAAGAGGTTGCTGGCTTGCTGGCTGTCTTGCTGACCCTTCTTCCAACATCCAAAGGAAACAGACAAGGTGGGAGGTTTCTGACTGAGGGAAGCTGAGGGTCACTCGATATACAATCATCCATCAACAGTCTATAATGTCTACTCATTCACCTACAGGGGGGAAGAGATTGGAGGAATAATGGCAATGTGATTATGTTAGAGGTATAAGAGGAAGACAACTACGCTGGGCGATGGAGAGGGAACAGCGGACGACACTTCGACATCGGCAAGCAAGAGGAGCAGGATGAAGAGAAAGGAAAGGAGGAAGACACTGAGAAGAGGGAAGATACAAAGCGGGACGTCTGTGGAGAAAACAGTTAAAAGCAAGACAGAGTCTCTCAGTTATTCTTGTAACTGATTCTGTAATGGGAGGAGAGATGATGGAGAGGAGGAAGAAGAATAAAGAAGACGAGGGTACAAACAGCAAGAGAATCGGCAGGTTGTGGCCAAACGAAGACAGCAACCACAAGTAATCAACCCGTTATAGTTAGCTGAGGATGCAAGACTTTGCCTTCCATCCTCTCCTGTCCACCAGCCTAAGATAACGTCCTCTTGTTGTTCTCTCCTCACCATTGTCCTGCCTTGGCGTCACTGTCATTATTATCATCAACGTTGTCATGATTGCTGGATGTTTCCTCTCGCCCGCTTGCTGGCTGGTCGGCCTTGTGGAGTCTCTTCTCTTCTCTCCAACATTGCTGGAGTTTTGGAGCAGATTTAACCAGGAGGAGGAGGGGGGGAAAACATGGCCGTCTCCCCCACACAGATCGCTGTCAGCTCCTGCGTAGTATTATTCTCTTATATTACGGAGCATGTGCCGATTACACTGCGCTATGGCTGGATTAACTTCAGTAGCCTTTCCCTGCTTCTCTTACTTAAGCTTTCTCTGTTTCTCTTCGTCTCTCTTGATCTCTCATTTTCTCTGGCTTTCTCAATCTGCCTCTGTCTCCCTCTCTCGATTTGTCTCTCTGTTTTGTTGCCTGAGCCTTTTCTCCTTCTAGCATAGCTTATTGCATTACCGTTCCACCACTTTCTGACGCACCCGCTCTCTGGCCCTCTAAATTGTACACTGTCTGTCTCTTTGTTGCCACACATATTCGTATATACACACACACACAGATGAGTGCCAATCCAAAAGAGAAACACAGCGCAGCCTAAGCTGAGAAGGAGAGGAGAAGTAGAGCATTTGGTCATGTGACCAGGGAGTGCCAATGAGTGAGAGGGAGAGCAGTGAGCAAGAGAGGTAGGAAACACATGTGGCGATGACGTAGCTGCATCGTCATCATCATCACCACAACATCATCATCATCAGTGTCTCCCACCAGGACGCTTGCCTCCACCACTGGGTGGGCACCTGTGTCATCTGACACATGCCCACTCTGTCTATTACTATCACAAACACCACACACCAACGGACACTTGAAAACATGCGCTTTCATTCACCCGACTGACTTGTTCTTGCTCACTCCCCCGGCTGCAGTGACACAGCATTTCTGACTCAAGGCTTAACCCCTGAATCACATGCTCTCTACACACAGTTCCTCATTTTAAAGAAGGACTTTTTTTCTGTTTTTAAATGCTGTGGTCTAGCTTATTGGAAAAGTCAGACCTTTCAGTGGAAAGAATTCTAAACGTAAAACTGGCTTAACAACACAAGCCAAAAGAAATAATTTTTCAAAGCTAACTTGGTCATTCGGCTAAAAGAGACCTCAGTAGACCAGATCTAGTCATCACAACTAGATCTAATATAAAGAATGCTAGAAATGAATGACATCACATGGCCAGAAACACTTTCACTTTTTTAAATGTACATCAAGGAATCAGAACAGAAACGTAAACTGAACTTGTGTACAACAGAGTACACTGTAAAAACATGATCTCTGAGTGTGTTACTGGCCACATACAGAGTTGAGTAAAACAAAGAAGTGCGATTTGACAAAAACATTTACATAGAAGAGGGAACCTCTACACTAACAAATTCAGCTGTTTCCAACACATGATGTAGGTTCTAAACGACAAACTGTATATATCATATTTATGACACCATCTATTGTATGTAGGCAGATAAAAAATATTTACAGTAAGACCACTCTTGATTCCAACTCATGCTCTTTGATGACTCAAAACCAGTAACATAAAGCTGGTGTCATTTCACTTAAAAACACTGCTCAGTAGTTCTTGTGTTTGCCACAGTCATGATTCATACAAAAGAATATGAAACATTGAAAAGGGCATAAAGTAAGTTCCAAGCATTACGATGTTTCACTGTGATTAAAGGCATGCCCCAGAGAGCTGTCCTGAAATCACCTCCTGAACACAATGGGTTACTTCTAGATAACATGACAATGTGACAGATTAAATTACAGCTGGAAGGCATGTAATGTAGGCTAGTTAACTTCTAATTCAACTCTCTAATTCAAGTGAGTTCACTTCACATGATACTGAGACCTCAAGAAACCCAAGTACCTTAACTTTTCAGTGAAAATGAAATGGAAAAGATGAACAAGTATATTGCAGCACTTACGGTAAACCTGCTATAACCCGGCATTGGGAGAGGAAGGTTCAACAGATCTCACATCGATCACTTCATCTCACAATCTAGTCAAATTATTATCCAAATGAGCTGTTTCATGTCGTCTCTCATCCTCTCTCTCTCTCTCCATTTCTCTCACTTCTCTTTGCTTTCTGTTTCTCAGCAGCACAGAGGAAACATGTAGGAGGGATGACTGAAAACAAAAGTCCATCGTCAGCGGTGTGTGTTGGGTTGACTTGCATATGACTAAGCCTGAGTCATCTTTGTCTTTTCTTCTCAACAAAGTCCTGACATAAAACTCTCACACACCAAAATGAGCTTTTCAAATTTCACAGTTAGTGGGAGGTCTAGGTGTATGAAATACACAAATCCAATAAAGAACAAATTGTTCTGTTTCATGGCTTTCACAGAGTTTCTGAGAACTGATGTGATTTCACTATCTCTGCATCAACTCTAATCAGAAGCAGGATTTGTGCCTTGTTGGGTAAAAAATATACATTTGGTCTTTTTTTCTTACAAAGCATGGCAGCCTTTAAACAACTCATATGACTGTGAGCATCACGGGCATGACATGAGGGTCATTTCCCCTCCTCCCATCTCTTCCTGTCAGCTGACAAGCCCTTTCTCCACCGCTGCTCCCGTCTACCTCCATACCCCCCCCCCCCACCCACATTGCCCTGCAGTCTAATGGCATCAAGGTCATCTGATCTGACACACTATGACTCTTTCTCCTTCCCCCTCTCCTTTTCTTTTTGCTCTTTTTGTCTCTTTGTCTTTCACTAACTTTCTCCATTCCTGCATCTGTTTCTCATCACATGCACGCAGAGGCAGTGAGATGCAGCTAAACACACTAAAAGCTCCTGCAAATGCACACAAGGCAATAAATGAAGAAGCCATTTAAAGATTTTTTTTCCATCTGCATGCACGTGAGCGCATACACACACAGACACACACACAGATACACACACAGATACACACACACACACACACACACACACACACACACAGAGAGACACATGCTAGTATGTGTACAGTATTGGATTGTTCACTGAGGGTCACTGGGTTTATTGGTGGGCGGGACAAGAGGCTGCAGAGTAGCACTGAACACATCATATTTAACAGAGTAGAAGCAACACAAAGTGTTTCAGCCTGGTTGAACAAATAAGACACATTTCTTACTGAAATCTCTTCTTCTTATTATTACAGGCTTATTCTTTACCTGGTTTGGTCCTGTGTTGGATATCACTGATTTGATGAAAAGGATTTTGATGTTGATTAAATGATTGACAGTGTTGTTTTTTGTACAGGATATGATAAAACAATTTCCTCTGTAAGGATGTGTAACCATATGCAGAGTGTATATGTATCTATGTTTAAAGTGTATCTTTCCATCTGTCTTTCTACAATGAGTGGCAGGCTGTTTACATATTGTGCATATTTAAGGCGTCACCTGGTTATGTTATCCATCCATCTGTCTGGCTATAATTTTTTTTGTTTTTCTCTCTTTGTCTTTACTTTCATTGCCTTCTGCCCCAACCCCTGACCTGCTCCCAGGCAGGATGGTGTTAGGTTCAGGGTGTGTTTGGGTGTGAATCGTAGTACTGAGTGTAGTGTATCCAGTCTGAGTCATACCTCCTGACATTCGGCACGTGCAAGTCAGCACGAATAGCCCAGCTGGGGAAGGCCTAACCCCCTACCCCTCCTCACCGCTCCTCACAAAGAGAAAGGGAGGAGTGGTTTGAGAAGGAGGAGGGAAAAAAATGGAAAGGTGGTGGTGGGTGGGGGGCTGTTGGGCAGGGTGGAGCTGCTAAAAAATAACGACAAGGGAGGAGGAGGAGGGTGCTGTTTTTAAGAGGAAGCTCTTTGTGCTTGAGGTTTGGGATATGAAAAGGAGAGGAATGTAATCAATATACAGAATCTGTTAGAAGATTTTGGGTGTGAGACAAAGAGAGTAGACAACAGACAGAAGGGAAATGGATGAAGAACAAGTGAGTTAAAAATGGCTCCAAAACAATAAAAGAACACTGTGTACTACTACCTGCCAGGCTAATGTGTGCCAAGTCATGAAAAATAGCTGAGCAGCCACATCTGATTGGACAATGATGTAATCATTAACAGCATGTAGTTGTTTCACTGGTGCAGTTTTTGTCAGGTGAAATACATTTTGACCTGAATGGTTAGGTGATGAATTTTGTGGACAGTATTTAGGGGTTAAATCAGAAATTGCTCAGTGAAAAACAGATAGAGAGAAACCAAGAGAAACCTTCCTCAGCCCTGCAGAGTGGCTGGTTGCCATCCTTGTCTCTCTCAGGACTTGGGCTAAGATTAGCTTCCCATATGTTCAAGTCAGGCGTAGCCTGGCTTAAAGGGCCAGTACTCTGCTGTGGCAACACAGTAAAACCTTCAAGCCATGTAGTGTTTTACACTAAATACACTAAATCATCCAGATTTACAATCAAGGTCAATTCAAAAGGCTTGTGTATTAAAGATGACAGCTAGATCATGTTTGGTCCTTTAAATATGAAGTTTGAGTAAAGGGTGCTCATGCCATGTATTTTTACTCTAGAGTCCAATGCACATGAAAATGCTTCTGTTGCTTCAGAAATCAATATTTTTATGTGCATGTTTCAATGGTGTGTTGAAAACTCCAACAGCTGTGGCGCTGTGTTACATAAAACCTGGCTGCAGTGTCTGGCAGCAGTGGGATTCAGGATTGTATAAACTGCATGCCCAGTGGGAGCAGCAGAGCAGCCGCCAGAGAGGTGAGAGTTAAAGAGCTCAAGCAACAGACAACAGTGCAACAGAAACAGCTCCTCCCCCTTCTCTTTCCATTCATTTTTTATTAACTGCGGCACCAGGCGGCTGACAACCTCCCTCCAACATCAAACACAGATACCACCGACGATGCCAACAAGCCACCAACCACAGCTCCTCATGCCATGCAGGGTATTGATCCAGCCCAGGAGTGCAGGTTTATGTCCAGCCATGTTCACTGGTACAGTACATTCAGGACTATCAGCGGTGTGGCAGGACAGACACTACAGAGATGAGCGTCTGCTAATCACCATTAATTAGAAGTGAAACATGAAACACTGCAGAGCTTGGCATGTCCCTATACATTAATGATTTCATGCAAGTGAGGGAATTGTTGGTGACTATATACATTGAAAAGTCACGTGGAATCCCATGAGGATTTATGTATATAATGTTTTCAAGTCCTTGAGGTGTCTTTGAGAGTCTAAAGCCTGGAAGAAGTAACAGCTTCAAGAGAAGACCAGTACTTATACGGTCCGATTGATATCAAAAACAGAACATTTTCAAATAAATCTCTTGTATTAGATTAGATTATATTGTGCAGGTGTTTTATTGGGTGCACCTCTTGTACAGTGAAGTAAAATATACCACAATCGGTCAGTATTTCACATACAATGTCCACATTCACACCACAGAAATATTATCAACAAGTAAACGTTTAATGATCTTAATTAAGAATGGCAAATAAATGTAATTATAATCCAATAACTTTAAACAAGGATCATTACAGGAGAATAAGAATTAGAGACATGTTTTTGTTCATCATCAAAAAACACTTGAGTCAAGACGAAAGCAGGACCAAGATAATGTGACCTGAAGATTGAAAGGAAGATCTGTGAGAAAAGGACTAACTGTATCTCTACGGTCACAGTTGACTCACATATCAATCAACCATAGGTTCCCTAGTTATGTGTCATGGCACATGAGTAACAGAGCTGCATGTCCTTACTGACTGAGTGGAAACCTCACAGAGCAGTAAATACACTGAAAGCCAACGCTGAATGGAAGAGGTGATGTCAAACCCTCCACTTCCTGAGTCTGTACCAAACCACTTACTAAATGAATACACGCGCATACACACATGTGGTGCCGGCTAGTTGGTCATGTGACCAACCTTGGATGCCGGACTTGAGCTAAAATTAAAGCAATGATGTCATCAGACATTCAGTGTTGCCACGGAAACTAGGTCAGTGTTAACCCTTTGTGAACAAGGCTGGGGATTCCATGCAAGGCTAAACATATGATTAACAAGCGTTCCATCTGCTGTCACGCACTCAGTGGTTTGAGTGTTTCTACTCTGCTTTTGAGTCTTTCCCACCAGTCCACTGTGTGAAGTTCATCT